>NC_134946.1:941819-1271478 GCF_051020765.1 Lasioglossum baleicum
TTAAATGTTATATTATTGTTATTTATTATTTATTAGTATATTTATTCTGTATAAATTATTTTATGTATCTTTTAATGTTAGTCTCTCGTTTATAGTATATTTAATACAAAAAATACCTTTTGTAACAAAAAAATAATTTATTCACACACTACACTATTACACTATTTACAATGCTAATATATATGTGTACACTATTCAGATATAATACACTACTAAAATACATATATTATATACACAACAACTAAAATACTATAAATAACTATAAATGTTTTTTATGAAGTTTTATACATAGCAATGCAGATTTGAAATGCTTGACACGACTGATTTCAACAAACAAAAAGCCGAAACTGAACTCTGGCATCAGTTTTCTTAATAACCAACACGATATTTTGAAATAAATGACGGTCTACGGACAACGGAATACATACAATGTAAGGAAAGTCTGCAATGCGGTGACTGAAAAATTTTATTTTCAGTAATTGTCGTCTTATCTATGTATTATAATTATAGTGCCAATGAACACTCGAGATTCTTCCGAGTAAAATAAGTCCAAACACAATATAAACGGGACTATTTTTATTGACTTAAATACATAATTAAAATAGTTTGCTCCATATTAAAACGATATAGTGTATTATATCTGAATAGTGTACACATATATATTAGCATTGTAAATAGTGTAATAGTGTAGTGTGTGAATAAATTATTTTTTTGTTACAAAAGGTATTTTTTGTATTAAATATACTATAAACGAGAGACTAACATTAAAAGATACATAAAATAATTTATACAGAATAAATATACTAATAAATAATAAATAACAATAATATAACATTTAATAAAATATTACATTTAAGTAAGCTGACATAATTGCGCGCTTATAGCCACGCGCCGTTTCACCGCAGCGCGCCGCGCCGTATCCCGACGAACGACCGCGCTAGTCGAAGAGCACCACTGGCGTCAACGCATGTCGGGCGAAGATATTTTGCTTTCTGGTTCGGTAAAAACGTCGACCATGCAAACTTCACAGGGGGGTTTCTCAAGATAAAAGTCTGCTCTTTCGCGTGGTATAGTTCAATTTTTCGCTGGACCCTTATTTTTTGAGATAAATTCGAAAATATCCGCAAAAATTGGGGCAAAAGTGGTGCATCTCCGTCTTTAATCATTGTTTAAACATGTTTAAATAATCATAATGTATTAATATTGGATATCACTGTATTCGGGAAAGTCTACAGAATCTTTTGCTGTAAACAACAATTCAATATCTTTTATAATAACATCGCAATATTTGTTTAAAGTTGAAAAATATGTCTTTTTTAAAAACTCCATTTTCTCAAAAACTGGACGTATAGGAAAAAAATTAAAACCAGATTCGGAATCAGCGCAAAAAACTCTATAAGGAGGACCCAACAGTATATTGAAATCAAATTTGGTGTTGGACAGTGTAATTGATTGCGAAGCTTCAAATGGGACACTCTACCACCACCATGTAAATTCACCCGAGCTGTAGCACACTCTTTCATCCAATAGACATGAACAAAAAATTCTTATTATACAGGGTGTCTCAAGATTCCTTCTACATCCGGCTATGGATGGTTCCTTAGGTCATTTGAAGCAACATTTTACTTTGCAAAAATGGCCGCCGCAGCTTTGTTTAGGAGTTATTAACGAGAAACACGGACCAATCAGAACGCGATCTAGAGAGAGCGCGCCCATTGTCAGTTGGCCGACTGTGCCATCTCGCGTCTAGGTCGCTCTCTGATTGGTCCGTGTTTCTCGTTAATAACTCCTAAACACAGCCGCTGCGGCCATTTTTGCAAAGGAAAATGTTGCTTGAAATGACCTAAAAAACCCGTTCCTGCGAAGGAGTTTTGGGACATCCTATATACAGAGCCGGTAATTCAGAACTGTAGACACAAAAATTCATTGCATACAATTTCTGTACGGATATTAAGTCTGTGTCGACGCTGAGTACAGGGTGGGGAAAAATTAATGGTCATCCTTTTGGGAGGTGATAGAACTCGTCGAGATCGCCATCATTGCATAATAAACATGGTGCCGCAAGATTAACTTTCAAGGTCATTTTCAATGTCAAATTTTTTTATTGGCTTAGAGATCGCCATCATTGCATAATAAACATGGTGCCGCAAGATTAACTTTCAAGGTCATTTTCAATGTCAAATTTTTTTATTGGCTTAGTCGATTCTATTCGTCGAGCTGAACAAAAGTCTCAAAGGGACCATATGCCAGAAATCAATATTTCATAGAGAAATCTTCGTTTGAATTTTTTTGACAGAAATTTTAAAAAATCGATTTTTATGAAGTCAAAAAATAAATCTGATGCTTATAAAGTTCTTAAAATCATGTTCTGAATATCCTGATCATGATTAGCGAAAATCACCCCCCCAAAACTGACCATGAAAAATTTGTTTTCACGGTAAAACATCTGGTTAATCTGTTCTCAGCGCTATCCAGGAACAACGACGTGGAAGACTCACTTCATTTATTTCGCGGCTCAGGTAGTCGGGAGTTTTCTCAAAGAATGGGCATTTTTCAAGTTTTAGCGTCAGGCCATGTGTGCGAAAACCTCTAAGGCCTGTCGTAGTCATTCAAGACCTTCTTTAACGGTTCTTGACGGTATAACACGTCGTCCAGGTATTTGGGAACGCTATTGTATTTTTAACGGTCCAAGGGTATTGTCTATTAAACGTTGGAATACCGCCGGCGCGTTAGACCGAAGGGCATCCGAAGAAACTCTTAGTGTCACTCTGGTGTTATAAATCCCGTCTTTGTTATAGAATTTTCTGCAACTGGTACCTGGTAATAACCCGATGCTAAGTCGGGGCCCGTGAAACACCGATTACCTCCTAATTTGTCTATTTGCTCGTCGATATGCGGCAACGGGTATTTGTCCTTTAGCGTTAACGCGTTCAATTTTCTCTTTCCACGGGCAATTCTCCCTCGTGTGGCCCAGTTTTTTGCAGATGCTGCACTCTGTCTTTGGGTTCTCGGCAGTCCTTCGCCATGTGTCCTGTTCCGTTGCAGTTGAAGAACACGATGGGAGTGCTTCTCTCTGGTTTCGTCGGTGGGTTATTGCGTCTTCTTGTTGCGGGCTTGGTCCTCTCATCCGGTCATGCTGCCGATTGTACGCATATCTGCATACAATTTGTTCATGCTTGTATGCTGTACCGCCCGGACGGTACGTGCCAGGTTCTCGTCCGGTATTCCAGGGATAATCATGTCAATGATTTTATCGTACGGAAATTTGACGTCCAGCCGCTGGATCATATTCATTTTGTTGAAGCAATAATCGCCAAGCGACTGCCCCGGTTTTGCCTCGTAAATGACAGCTTCCTTCAATAGTCGGGAAAACGGCATAATTCGGTGGAACTTGTGCCGCTAATAATGCCTTCGTCTAGTGCCAGGTGTGGTTGGAATCCAGTCGGGTATCGTATCACTGACGGGTATTTTAATCGCGACACAATTAACTGCATCACGTAATGATCGTCCTACTCGTAACGTGAAGTTAGATGGTCCACGCGGGTTACCCAGGTTTCGATCGATATATCACCTTTTGCCGGATCGTACATCGGGATTAATAGTTCGTCACCAGATCGCGGATAATTTGACCATTTCGTGGCCGCACTGGAGCTACGTGAGCTCAGCGTTTCTAAAATGCGTTCAACGCGATGGAGACAATCGTTACGCGGTCGTTCACCCGACGCGTACCCCCTTGGGCTGCGTGAACGTTCACGCAAAATGTCTCTTCACGGGTTACGCGACCGTTCACGTGAAATGTCACCTCCTGGGTTACGCGATCGGACGCGCAAATCGCGGGTACGCGAACTACGCGATCGCAACCTCGATCGTCGGCGGCTCAATGCACGCGATCGTTCACGCGATTTCCGCAAAATTTCGCCTAGCATCGTTTCGAGTCTTTCGAATCGAGATTCGATTTCACGAATGCACCCTGCGCGATCCATCTTCAAAAGACACAGAGGCACACGATTCTCAAAATTCGGAAAACAGTTCACCACTATCACGCGTAAAACGCGAATTTTTGGTAAATCCCACTTCTGACTTGTAGAAATATAGTATACTAACTAAATCTATAACTAACTGGAAGGTGTGGGCGATAAATAAGGACAACTATCGACGGCGAAGCCGTCCGCCAAGGGTGCGATTTATTAAAAAGATCTCTCAGTACTCGACACTCCGAGCGTCACTGCAAGAGTGATCGCTCAGGTAGACTCTAGTCCTAAGTACACGTTGTTGCCAGCATGTTCGGTACCTGCACCCTCAAATGTGCTCTGGGTTTTTACCTGAAGGGTACAAATAGCTCTGTCGAGCCGCACGCTGCCCGCTCTCGACGCTCGCTATTTCGATATTCCTTACAAACCCGCATATGTATAAAGTTCCCATACAGGAAGAGTCCTAACATGCAATAAATAACATTTTCTAATAAAATTTTATTATTTATTTCATGACTACACTCATTTTTAAGTAGACTAGCAGCCATATATATTTTTTTTCGACTCGTCATAAAAATTCATGCAATAAAGAATTTACATGGTATAGACAACAGTATGAATAATATATGTGGGATCAGAGGTTTTAAGAAATACCGGTGACTTACGGAAACGGAAAAACAAAGAATTTTAATGTTACACTTTTACAAAATAAGTACAAAAAC
This sequence comes from Lasioglossum baleicum, assembly GCF_051020765.1. NCBI lineage: Eukaryota > Metazoa > Arthropoda > Insecta > Hymenoptera > Halictidae > Lasioglossum > Lasioglossum baleicum. The sequence continues at coordinate 946,513 of NC_134946.1, forward strand.
CACGATAACTGAGTCCGCGCTCGGATTTAGGAAGTCCGCCTCCGTCTGAGGATACTTCCGCAACGATCTTCGCGTACTCGAAACGTCTCAATCGTCTTTCTCGAAAATCGTCTCGCTCGTATCGTCTTTCGCTCGCACGCGTCTCACAATCGTCTAACTCTTCTCGTCCTTTCGTCACTGCCTCGCATTCTCTGCTGTTATTACGGCCGTACACATACTCTATCTCTTTCTCTCTCGCTCTTTCTCTCTCTTACGCACACTCCTCGCGCTCTTTCTCTCTCTCTCACGCACACTCTTCGCATTCTTACATAAAAACGCGGCGCTCTTGTCTTTCGCGACACATCGCGATGTTTACTTATTACCGTTCGCGAAAACGGCCGTTGCCTTTCGAATTCGCGACCGCAGGGACCCTACATATATTTGTTCGAAACATATTTAATTTATGATAACTTCGCCTTACCCATTTAAAATGATTGTTACAGTATTGTTACCATAAGCGCTTAAGCCTCGGGGGATCTGTATGCGTTTATCTGAGACGGGTAGCTATTTTTTGAGCTTCGAAGGCCGAGCCGAATGTAGAGAAGGACAGCGCGTGTAAAAAGAGACCACGCACGGGCCTTTTAACTATGCCGACGCACAGTGCGGACAAATGGCCTAATATTCGGCACTTCTCTAAATTTGGTTATTAATGTATATATAGCTAATTTTTTTACAGGAAATGATATTTACCAATATAATTAATAAATTTATTAAGAAATTAACAATTTTTATTTAAACAAAATAAATTTTTTTTTTAAATATATTTTTAAAAACTAACAAATTTAAAACGAAATTAATAATAAATGAACCATATTTAATATTAATAATAATAAACTTAAACAAATTATAATAGTATAAACAAAATTAACGAACTTAACGAAACGCTATTCGCTATCCGAGTCATCCTCGGTACTTTGAATGTGATTCAAAACAAATCTCATTCACTCCCGTGATTTTACACATTTCTGATTAAATATTCAGCAATTTCATTAAAATCGCAAGATTTTCTTTTTGTCGTCGTTTCTCGATGTATTGAAATAAGCGGATCGGATGTGATTAAAAGATTATTAAATACATCGGTGTTCGTTTCCTGTCTACTAGTTTTTCGTGTATGGTTCAGACGATAATTTCTTATTTCTTTATGTCTCGCTTCAATAGCCTCCTCAGACAGAAGTCCTATTGGAATATTAAAATGATTAATAATATCACAACCGTGAATTAAAACTTTATGTACTGTTATAGGCATGTAGTACCAATTGTATTTTTCAATGTATAAATCTAATGTCTGTTTTAACAATATTTTGAATGTGTATGTATTTATTTGTTCACCACTTGATAGCACCCTTAAAATTATGTGAATTTTTTTAATTAAATTTTTATCTATTCCTGTAATTCGAGAGGCAATATCACAGTTTTTAAAAAATGTCCTGGCTGTGTTCCCGTCATTACTGGTACCATATCCCGGTTTCGGCTTGTCTACAGTGAGACCTAATCGAGATTTAAATTGTTTTTGAATTCTACGCTTGGTATATATAAATAATTTTTTATGTTCATTGTCCCTTACTTGCCATTTTTTAAATGGTAGTCTATATGAAATGTGGAGCAGACACTCGAAAAATCGAATCCATAAGTGTAATGTGGACAAGCCGTACCGGTAATGTTCAATTTTGGGACTTTTGAACAATTTTTCGATCGCGTTCATTTCCTTAGGTTTCGCTCCGCAAATATAGCATGTTGCTGCGCTATTTGTGCCAGATAAAATATTGCTAACACTACCATCTAACATCGTGAAGTGTAACTCAAAATTTACTTTCACCTCTCTATCGCCCAAGTTAAAAGTATAAGGAGCAAGAATGCCAATAGCCGCATTTACCAAAGCTTCTTGCTCCCTAACTAAAAATGCATTTTCTTTCATAATCAAAAATTTGATCGGTCGACAAAAATGTGTTGAGGATGGGCGAGGATTTATCCACAGCTCCTTATTAGTGTCATCGACTAATTTAAGGGGTACCATAGCAATTAGAAACAAAAATTCATCCGTATGAGATGAATGTTCAATAAATTTTTGTTTATACATACTATGCCCGGAGCTGCCGTCAAAGCCCCACTTACATATCATTTTTAAATCAGAATTATAATTTTCAGCATCAACAATTTTTAAAATACTATTAGCGGTAATATTTAATAATGTTTGTAAATTCACCTCCGCGGATATTTCGGTTACTGATATAGGAGGTAAAACTGATTGCTTAATTTTTCTAAACTCTTTTATATTAGGAAAGCATGTCTTATGCAATATATTAATAAAGGAACGCAGACGAATATATTTCCTTTCAGACAAATCTAAATCTAAATATAACGCAATTAGTTTATGCGGCAATATGGGTGAATGTGGTTCAGTCCTGGAGGGCAATGAACTTGACAATTGCGCAGCAAAATTTATTTCTTCCGTTGATCGGGAAGACATTAATTCTTCAACCCGCCTTTTTTTGGTTCTCCGCGAGGCATACTGAAACGGCACGAGAGATCTTCCATGGCTAGGACCAGGTTGTGGTTCATTAAATATACGTTGTTCTTCAATGAAAAGGCCTTCAGGTATATTAATATTATTGGAGAGCCATGAATGGTATCTTTTTGTAAGATACATTTTTACCCTGTTGCAAAGTCTCCACTTTTTACTTAACGATAAGTGATAATCTTCACAAGTTTCCCGAAGCTTCTTATCAATTATTGTAGAACATGTATTGATATTCAAACGTCTCTTTAGTTCAACTAAAATGTTTGATACCTTTTCTGACTTATCACTTGAAATCCATATATTAAGTAAGTCAGAATTTTTTACTTCTACAATAGATCCTACATGAAAAAAGGAACACTCATTAAAAAGTATATAAAATTAAGTATAACAGTTAGTTGCAAAAAACTCTAAAATTCTTGAACTATGTACAACAAGTAATATGTACATCTAAATGTGTAAGAATTTCATGATATTTTTTACCGTTTTTGTTATATGTTAATTTGAAGTTTTGTATGCAAGTAATGAATAAACCCACCGTTGAACATTTATACAAGATATAAATCTATTTTTAATAAATGTGAAAATAGTGTACATACCTTGGCGAGCACTTTCCATTTTATAGAATTTCAATAATTTCAAAATAAATATCAATCATGAACAACAAACCAGAAATGTTGGGTTCCTTATAGATCAAAGTGATAGATCTTTTTCTGTTAAATTCCTAACAGGTTTATTGGAATAGAACAATTATTGCAACACTGCTCTACAGTTAATGCAATAGTAATTGATTCCACTTTTCAATTTGACACTCTTTCTACACTTTTACTCGCTCTAGACTGATAAATCTGTGAAATGCTCTTTATGAAAACTCGCTCGTAACTGACTCCTAATTCAACAATTTTAATTTTACTTCCTCAATTGTTTATTTTATCCCTTCTCTTCGGCTGATCGTCTTTTTACAGACGCGCGATCTTCATTTATTTAACGGATATTCATGGAAAATAACGGCCACTCTCACAAACACACACACACACACACACACACACACATATGCATGCATCCTCGTCTCTATCCTCACAAATGGTTGATATACAGGGTGGACGATGTATCTGAAGACATTCCCATTGAAGATTTTGAAATAATTCCCTCTCCCACCCCCAGGAGGTGGGGCTGGGGAGTCAATTATGGTGTTATTGAATAGCATTTTTAAAAACTCGTAGGTCAAATTGGGGTACTTTTTTCAGGAGAATCCAAATCTAAAATAAAAAATGGGGGTTCCCATTTAAGTTTTTTATCATACCCCACCTCCACCCCCAAGGGGCGGCAGGGGGGGTCGAGTTTGTATCATTGGATGTCCCCCTTCGACACGAACAACTTTCATTACCCACTTTTTTTGATCCGATGCATAGTTCTCGAGATATTTCAATCTCTTCGGATAAATCGTCCACCCTGTATAATTATTGCAAAATTGTATTATACATAAAAATGATTATTATATGATTATTAATAACAATTTCCATCCTAATACGCATTTTTTGCAAAAGAAATGTATTTCATATCGTGATATACACGAATATTGAATTTTTCTGTGGCGGACAAATGGCAAAATTTTGTACAAAAATCCAAATTTGTTTACGAATGTATATGTATTGGTAATTATTCGCAGAAAATGAAATTTAACGATATAACTAATAAATTTAAAAAGAAATTAACGAATTTTCCACAATACAACATCAAGGCAAGGTACGGGCACTTATTAAAAAGTTTATAAAATTAAGAGTTGCAGTTAGTTGCAGACTAAACTATGAAATTCTTAAACTATAACAAGTAATATATCTGAATATGTCAAAATCTCAGGATATTTTTTGCCTTTCTCGAGATATGTTAATTTGAAGTTTTATATGCAAGTAATAAATAAAACCGCCGTTGAAAATTTATACAAAAAATAAATCTACTTTATTAAATGTAAAAAGAATGCATATACCTTGGTGAGCATTTTCCATTATACAGAATTATTATTGCAACACTGATTTACAATTAATGTAATATTATTTGATTTTTGGGACTCTAGAGAGTGCGACACATGGTAAAATTTTTTATAAAAATCTAAATTGGTTACTAATGTAAATGCAATAGTAATTATTCACAAAAAAAAATGTAACAATAAAATTAATAAATTTTTTTAAAAAAATTAACAATAATTATGCATAAAAATTATTGTTATATGATTAATAATATCAATTACCACCTAATAAAACGTTTTGCCAAAGGAATTTATCGTACATCGTGATATACACGTGTAGTGAGATATGCCACGTTTGTCCGCACTGTGCGACGACTGCGACTCTGCGCGTCTCTTTCTTTCCCATACGCTATCCTTCCTTGCGCCCGAAACTCTCACCGTCAATTAAACTACTAAACTAGAGGGGTGTTGTTGCTCGCTCGCTTCGCGAGCTTCGCGAGCTTCGCAAGTAGGGTCGTCGTAGCTCGCTCGCTTTGCGAGCTCGCGAGAGGGTTAGTGGTACGGATGTTATTTCGTGTGTGACTCTCCACGAGCCACACAAAGAACATCCCGATTCGTTAGTTGCAGTATATTATTATCATTATTAGGTGTACGTTTTAATAAGATTATACGTTTTCAGGGAAATTCAATAGTTTTCTACTTATCAAAATGTATGCTATATGGCGTCGCATTAAACCAACATCGTATGCTCGTTGCTCGCTTGGTTCCTTGTTTAGCATACTAATGTTGCAAAATAAATTGTCTTAATTAGTTTTTCGCAAACGATACAACTCCTCATTATCCGGGTTTGCAGTATTGATCTTGGTTTTCTTCGATACTGTTAATTTAAATTGTCCCAAAATATATAAACCGCGCTCAATTTTGAAACTCTGCTCAGTGCTACATACAACATTTGTAAAGTTCGCCTTTCTGATTTTTTAAAATCCAAACATACTTTCTCGTATGTTTGTCCCTGACTTTTATGAATCGTAATCGCTTCAGCAGGAACCACTGGAAATTGACTACGTGTGATTTGATATTTTTCCTCACTCGACATATTTACTTGATTTGATATTTTTATTATTGGTGTTAAATTTTGATCAATATTTGCATTTTTCATATAATCACGATAACGAGTTCTTACTTTCACTCCTACTCTGGCCAATTGAAAATCTAACCACAATATAGACGGAATTTTAGTATTTTCTTGAAAAGTAATAAAGGGTATAGCCGGATAAGGTAGTCAAAAATGCCCTTGAACCGAATTTTATCGACGATGTGCCATTCGATAGAGCACCACAAGAAAAAACATACTGTGCAAAATTTCAACCCTGTATCTCGATCGGAAGGGTAGTTATGGGGTAAAATCGAAAAATCAGTTTTTGGCCTATTTTCCCTAGTTAATGACGTTTAGAAATTCTGAAAAAACTCTGACACATGTCAAGAACCCAAATACATACTTTGCAATTAGTTTCAGATTTTTAAAATGAAATCCTGCTTGTAAAAAATTAAAAACCTCAAAAAAATCGAAAAAATGCAGATTTCACATGGAAGTTCTCGAGTGTCCACTTTTATATTTTTACAGTAGCAGTGTATTGTTATAAGTATTCGTGAATTTTTTCAGATTTTTCGGTTTGGTGCGCCGCACATACGGCCGAATGACCTAATTACGACGACAAAAGTCGATTTAACAATTTTCTCTGAACTAATTTCAAATACCATCATTACGTACTCTAAGAAACGGCCCACAATGTAGCGTGTAAATTGTTTTTGTTAACGCAAGGCAGTAGTCGGTGCACCTGTGCAAACTTAGGCTATGGTTCGGACGGTAAATCTCAGTTGTTCGCGTCAGTAATTTTGACGACGTAATTGCGTTAATCCTGTTTTCTCCAATTGAAATTCGCTAAGTTTTCCACATGGATATTGAAGCGTCAGGTTCGTACTTTCATCTGCGATTATTGTTAACACAAAGATAAGTTGTACATACTGTTAATATACTATATTGTATCATATACTATTCTTGGTTAGGAAATATTGATATGCTTACTTTAGCTAGAGTTACAAAAAAAGTTCCAAAGAGTACCCCGATCATTCTTTACTAGTTCGAAAAAATGGCTTATAACTAATATAAAAAATTAAAAAATGAGTCCCCCCCTTTGTCCCTTCGATCAATAGAGCGGATTCTTTACAAGTAGTCGCGTCGACCGTGCTGTACAGGAGATAAAGATTACGAGAAAAGAACTATTTGAAATGTTAAGAAGTGAACAAGTAAAATAGTGACTGAATTTTATAAAAAAATGGGACTCGTTGTGGATCAGCCTAAACAAGGAAATTTTTTAAGAATCCTTCGCTCGTTTCCCAAATAACTGGAATCAATAGCGATTTAATAGAAAGATTTTCAAATATACTTTCCATTATATCTTGCGGACACTATATTGAAGAAGATTTATTTAAAATATATTGTTTTGAAACAGCACAGATGGCTATTTCACTTTATGGTTGGTACAAAATGAGCGCCAGTGTTCATAAATTGTTAATACACGGAGCTGATATTATAAAATCTTTACCTCTACCAGTTGGCCAACTGTCAAAAGATGTAATTGAGGCGGGCCATAAAGAGTATAAAAAATTAAGACAATATCACTCCAGAAGAACTTCAAGAATCAACACCAATAGTGACATATTTAACTGGATGCTGGTATCCTCGGACCCTCTTGTGACAAGTACGCGTGTTTGAGATCGGATCGAGAGTCTGGGATCGTTAGTGGGTGACAGAACGGAACACTGTATTAGCGTAACGAGAATGGTTGTAGTAACTGTATTCACTGTATAAACTGTACAACTGGGTGAAGAATGACTGTGTTAGACGATGTGCGAACCATGAGGTGTAGCGAACGCGGTGTGAGACGAGATATCAACGGTCGTACGAAGCGGTGATAACCAGCTGAGACGGTGACCGTTAACCGAACGAATGCCTCTTGATCCGCCGGTGCGTGCCGAAAATCGTTCGGCGTATCGCGAAGTGGGGGGTCGCGCGGCTGACGTGACGTCATTCGCTCGGCTACCCGACGTCGTTTGGAGCGCATCAGCCGAGTCTAGATCGGCCGGAACATTACTCCCCCCCTTGCCGAGACATAGTCTCGGCAAGAGACGCGGGGTTGTTGAATATAGCGAGCGACAGTACGACAACGGAGGTACGAGGTGGAGGCGCGAGAGCACACGAGCTGAGGTATGAGAGCGCAAGGCCGCGAGCGCTGAAGCTTGGTAGCGAGATAGAGGCGGCGCAAGAGTGCATGAGCGGAGACGCGAAAGCGCACGAGCGGAGGCACGATGACGGAGTCGCGTGAGCGCGCGAACGGAGGCACAAGATCGTAAGAGCTGGTGAGCGTAGGCGCGAAAGCGGAGGCACGAGAGCGCAAGATCGCGAGCGCTGAAGCTTGGTAGCGAGATGGCGGCGGCGCAAGAGTGTATGAGCGGAGGCGCGTGAGCGAGGGCACGAATGCGCACGAGCGGAGGCGCGAAAGTGCGCGAGCATAGGAGTAAGCGCACAAGCGGAGAAGCAGTAGCGCACAAGCGGAGGTGCGAGAGCTCGAAAGCGGAGGCGAGACAGCGCACAAGCGGAGGTGCGGGAGCATGGAAGCGGAGTGGAGGCGCAAGAGCAATCGAGCGGACACGCGGAAGCGGAGACGCGAGAGCGCGCGATCGGAGGCACGAAAGCGCATCTGCGGAGGCACGAGAGCGTACAAGCGGAGGTGCGAGAGCACCAGAGCGGAAGGTGACAGTGCAAGAGCGCAGGAGTGAAGGCGCGAGAGAGTCGGCGCGAGAGCGAAGGCGCGACAACACATGAACGGAGGCGCATGAGCGGAGGCGCAAGATCCCACAAGCGGAGGTGCGAGAATTCGAAAGCGGAGGCGCGCTGGCGCGCGAGCGGAGGCGTGAAGACGCACGAGCACAAGTGTAAGAGCGCACAAGCGGAGGCGCGTCAGCGCACGAGAGTGGAGGCGCGTCAGCGCTCGAGAGCGGAGGCGAGTGAGCGCACGAGAGCGGAAGCGCGTGACCGTACGAGAGCGGAAGTGCGTGACCGTACGAGAGCGCAGGCGCGTGGGTGCACGAGAGCAGAAGCGCGTGACCGTACGAGAGCGGAAGCGCGTGGGCGCACGAGAGAGGAGACGCGACAGCGCACCAGAGCGGAGGCGCGTCAGCGCACGAGAGTGGAAGCGCGTGACCGCACGAGAGTGGAAGCGCGTGGGCGCACGAGAGCGGAAGCGCGTGACCGTACGAGAGCGCAGGGGCGTGGGCGCACGAGAGTGCAGGCGCGTGGGCGCACGAGAGCATAAGCGCGAAGACACGATCTCGCGTGAGCGCGAGCGCGGAGGCGCGACAGCGCAAGAGCGGAGGCGCAAGAGTGCGAGAGCGTAGGCGGAAACGATGCGAGCCAAGACGTGAGCCTGGTGGTCGTTCCCCGCTTGCGGCGATGACATCGGACGACGCAGTAATACCCTTGGGCGACACTGGAGTGACCTGATGAGCGGCTACGGATGATGGCTCGTTTGTAGGTGCTGACTCCATGGATGTTGATGCGGGGGTGACGTTGGATGCTCCGTGCTGCGACGTAGGTTGTAGCGAATGAGCGCTGGACAGTCGCGGCTTCTGCGTTGTCGCGACAGATTTTGAGTCGAAGCTCGACTCATTGTTCGAGTCGGATGCGCGGGTTGAGAGCTCCTTGAGCATGGTGCGAAGAGCGGCGTCAGTGTCGAGGACCAGTGTCTCGCACTCATCACGCAGATTCCGGACGAAATAGTCATCGGTTCGTTCATCGGCAGTACATAGCTTGAGGAGTTGTGCATGGTTCGCACGGAAGTCGTCCCAGTTGCGGACGACTGCATCCGAACGTGCCTGGATGTAGGCCTCAGTGAGGTTGGCCATTCCCTTTTTTTTCGCAGTAGCTACAGCCCTGCCGATGAGCGTATACAGTTCGAATTGCAGGTAGAACAACGATTTGGCCGTTGACATTTTGAACATGCGGTTGCGGGAACGAGCGGGAGGTCACGCGGGATGCGAACGCGACACAAACAGTACACAGGCGAGCGGGCGCGAACGGTCACAGAATGGTTCAAATATAATGGCCGTTGACTGTACTTGACATGTAACGGCGTACACGAATCCACTGCAGCGGTTTCACGACGGTCACTACGTTCACCCACTAGTGATCTCAGATCGATATATTGAAGCCGCCGATCTATCCGGCTCGAAGGACCAAAATGTTTGAGATCGGATCGAGAGTCTGGGATCGTTAGTGGGTGACAGAACGGAACACTGTATTAGCGTAACGAGAATGGTTGTAGTAACTGTATTCACTGTATAAACTGTACAACTGGGTGAAGAATGACTGTGTTAGACGATGTGCGAACCATGAGGTGTAGCGAACGCGGTGTGAGACGAGATATCAACGGTCGTACGAAGCGGTGATAACCAGCTGAGACGGTGACCGTTAACCGAACGAATGCCTCTTGATCCGCCGGTGCGTGCCGAAAATCGTTCGGCGTATCGCGAAGTGAGGGGTCGCGCGGCTGACGTGACGTCATTCGCTCGGCTACCCGACGTCGTTTGGAGCGCATCAGCCGAGTCTAGATCGGCCGGAACAACGCGAAAAACCCCGAAAAAAAACAAAGCAAAGTTTAATCAGGTTGTATTAAGCATGCTAAGATTGTCTACTTTCTATAATAATAATATTGAAAGCAACGATGATCAGGAGCTTGATGATGATGCTACTAATGATGCTGATGATAATGATGAAAATAACAATGAGGATGTCGAATAATATTTTTATTGCATATTATATCTCAAAATAAAACTGCAGAAATAATTTAGTGTTTTAATTTATTTAATTCTGTTTTAATTACAATAATATGGACCCTTAACCCTTTTTTATGACACCAATTAACCCTAAGTAGCTACTTTTCCGATGATTATTATTAAGCAGTCTTCTTATAAGCATTTCTAACCAGAATGTCAAATAAAATCTCATTTCATATTTTTGTCGTCGTAATTTGGTCATTCGGCCGTATGTGCGCCGTTGTTAAAAAAAATAAAAACCGATTTTTTCGACGTTTTTTCCGCGAAGAATTAAGCTAACCTTAAAATTGTTACGTTCTATTTATTCTGTAAGTCTATCAGGCTCTGATAAACCTTGAGCATTCTACAGAAGAAATTAAAAAATGAAATTAACTTAATTAATATTTCTACAGTACAATCATTACATCTAGAAATATAAATCACGTTTCCAACAATTCAGTTGGCTCAGTGCGTTAGGCGTTCGATTGTGGACCTGCCTATTCTAGGTTCGCGCCCGTCGTAGGTCTATTTTTTTTATTTCATCAATTCTCTTCTTTTTTTATATCTAACTTCACACTAGTCAAGGATATTTTTGTAGAATTCTTTTAAAAGCAATATTGAAATATTTAAAAAGTATTTTAAGGTAAAATACACCAATATAGTAGTTGTGTCTAACAGAGTCGTAGGGCGAGTAAAGGAAAGAAAAGGTAAACGTATAAAAGTAAACAAAGGTAAAAGTTAATGAAACATCAAAAGTTTGTCATTCTAAATATGCTTTTATAGATTCGTTAGTTTACTTTGACAAGTATCGGAACATCTGTTTTCACTGTGAAATATTTCATTAGCAACCCTGAGCAGTACATACACAACAATTGCTGTTCCGCATAAGAGACGAGGTACCAAATTGAATGCCTCAAAAGAAGTAAACAACTTTCTTTTCTCTATAACAAAGTATTTAAAACTCGAAGACACATAAATGGAATTACTGCTGAAAATGTCGAGTACTGCCAGAAGTTCCTCCAATTTTCAACATAAATAAATCTTTCAATTCATCGATAAAATAAAATATGCTTTACAGAAAACACCATAAAATGAATCTGAGATAATTAAGATCCGCACAAGCTATGTATTATAATTTTTTTGCGAATTTCACCTATAATATTTTTGTTGAATATGTAGATATTGCTTCTAAAAGAAATCTACAAACACACCATTGATTATTATATAGTCAGACATAAAAAAAAAGAATTAATCAAGTAAAAAAAATGTATACCTATGCAGGGAGCGAACATAGCATAGGCCGGTCCACAATCGAACGCCTAACGCACTGAGCCAACTTTTTTTTTTTTTTTTTTTTGTAACGAGCGTTTATTGTGCCATAAAAATACATTGACTACACGGGTGGTACAATAAACTTTAGAAACGCACAACAAGTATAACATAGTCGTAAAATAATAGGGTACTAAACTAAAGGCCCGGAAGGCCGGGCACGCGCTGTTTCTCGCTGGTTATAATTTTGATTGCACTTAGTTCTATTGGTTTATTGTCTATCCTAATGCTGATGTGCTTATTCGTTCTTAATTTTTAATTAGTACAGAAAGGCACGTTTGAAAAACTGTACTTGTGGTTCTTTGGTTTATACTAATGCAAGTTTTTGGGTTTCTCTATGCTAGGTAATCTGAGTCAGATAAGTGATCTATTTATAAAACTATATGGTTGATTTCATTACTTTGGTTTGTAGTCGTGGCGGTTTATCTTAATTTATCCTTAGGTCTAGAGCGATACTAGTTAAATTGCGGGGTGATTAGTCTTAATCGAGTACTTAACGTATTATACTTATAACTAGTTTTCTGGGTTTTCTGGTTTTAACCACCAGAATTTTTTTGTGTTTTTTCTGTGGCTGTCTTCTCTGTCGAATTTTGTTAGATTGTAATAAAATCTCATGTTAGGGTTGTTATGGTTTAGGTTACTGTCGTAAGTTATTGTTTTGTCGTAGTTTTTTCTGTTGAAATGGTATATTAATGGGAGTCCTTGTTTGTCTTGTATTAGTCCTTCTTTGTCTAGGTAGATGAACGATTCGGGTGGAGTGTAACCTGTGTGTCGAGTCTTTTCTAAATATAGTGGGTTGGGATAAGTTGAACTAAAGATAAGGCTATTCTTGTGTATCTGTCGTGTGCTTGCCCAGTGGTTTCTGATTAATTTTAATATAAAGATGTCGATTCTGATGATTTTTGCTTTCGTGAGGAGGTTGTGGTTGCTAATGTATTTGGTGAAATTGGATTCGGGTGATCTGTAGGCGCTTAGGCATGCTCTTAGGCATTTCCGTTCGAGCAAGCGGATCTTTTCCATTGTGCTCGCGCTGATGTTAAACCATATGGGTGTTCCGTATGTTAGAATTGGTCTAATTAGAAGTTTGTAGCAGAGGAGTTTCACCTCTGAGTCTAATTCTTTGGAATAGAATATTCTTTTTGCCGCTGCAAACGCCTTTTGTGCTTTTATGATTTGAATGTTCACGTGTTCGTTGTAATTCAGCTTAAAATCTAAATGTACCCCTAAATAGCGGACCAGCTTTTTGTGCGGAATTGTAATGTTTCTGTCTTTGTTGTCCTGTAGGTGAAATAGTCTTGCGTTTGTACGTACGTCTTGGTTTGCGTCTGATTTCTTTGAAATGTATGGTCTGAATAGAATCGTCTCGCATTTATTGATGTTTATTTTTAATTTCCATGTGTGGAAATAATCTTGTATCTTGTCGAATAGGTCTTGTAGTTTTGTTTTTATAATTGATGGTTTGTTGTCAATGTAGTAAATGAGTAAGTCGTCTGCGTAGGCTATCGCACCTTTTTGGTGGTCGCTGTTTAGGTTGAACATTGTCAGCAGGTCACTTATATATAGGCTAAACAGGATGGGGGAGTTTACGGCCCCTTGTTGTAAACCGTCCTGGACTGTGAAGGTCTTAGATGAGGTGTTATTACCTTCCGTTACCTGGAATTGCTTATTGTGGACCATACTCCAGGTCATTTTTATAAGGTGCGAGGGGAAATTCTTTTTCATTAATTTAAAGAAAAGACCGTCCAACCAGACTGTGTCAAAGGCCTTTTCCAGGTCTATGAATAGTGCCCCTACGCAGTCGCCAGCGTTTCGGGCGCAGCAGATGTCGGCGGAGAATTTTGAGATTGCGTGAATTGTAGAATGTTTTCTTTTGAAGCCAAATTGTGTTTCTGGGATGATATTGTTTTGTGTGCTGTAGGATTCTAGTGCTATGTTTATTACTACTTCGAAAATTTTGCTGATGTTTGGTAATAGGCTTATTGGGCGATAACTGGCGGGGTCGCTACTGTTTTTTTCTTTCTTTTTTAGCGCTATTAGTTTTGCTTTTTTCCATGCTGTCGGGAAATATGATCTATTGAGACAGTTGTTGAATATGATCGCGTAGTTTCGTGTGTATAGCGGGGGTAGGTGTTTGAGTATGATGATGGGGATCATGTCGAAGCTTGATGATTTCTTATTATTTAAGTGCTTGAGTATGTAGTCTAAATTGAATGTTGATGTGAAATAGTTCGGCGGGATGTCCTTAGTGTTGGGATTTTCTGCCCTGTTTTCGTTTGAGAATGTACATACCGTTCTATCGGAGCGAGCGTCATCGTCTATTTCTTGTTTTAGTGCTTGTATTTTGTTGTTAATAATATTTGTGAGTTGGGGTTTGCCCATGTGTGAGTTTTGTGTGTGGGTTTTTTCAAAGTGAGCGCCTAGTATATTTAATTTGTCGTTTGTGTCCGTTATTAGTAGTTTATTGTCTTCGTCAGTTTGTATGTTGTCCAGGTTTATATTGGCGTTTGTGGTTATTTCTGTATTTGAGATATCTATCTTCAGCGTGTCTATTGCGTTATGTTCTTTTGATCGGAAAATTGAGTTTATTGAGGGAAACATTTCTTTTGGTTTGTGTGTGGAAATGTTGGCTATTTTCTTTTTCCAGTGTTCACTAACCGATTTGTTGAATTCTGTTCTGATTAGATTTCTTATTTTTTTGAGGATGTACTTTATCAGGTCTAATTGTGAGTCGTTTGCGTGTGTGTAGTTCGTTATCGATGATAGTCTGTTTTGTCTCGTTAGTAGTGTGCTTTTTATTTTTTTTAGTTTTTTTATGGTCGATGTGATATATCTGTCTGATGAGTTGTAGTCGTTTGAGATGCGGGGAATTGTTTGTTCAATTGCTATATTAATGTTAGCATTTAATTTGTCGATGTATTTGTCAATTTCCTCTATCGTTAGGTTTTTGTTGTTTGGTATTTCAGAGTCATCTATGTTTATTAGTTGTGTTTGAAATTTGTTCCAGTCTGCTTTGGCATAATTATATTTGTGAGTGTATGTTGGTTCGTCTATTATGAAAGGATCATCTGTGTCTAGCGATATTTTCATCTCTAAAGCTCTATGATCACTGTCGAATTTATGCGAGATTAGTCTACCGTTAAATGATAAGTTTTGAAATTTCAGCCTGCTGTCTTTTAGGCAGATGTCAATGTACGCACCGCTGTTGGGGAAGGAGGGTTTTTCGGAGTTTATTAGGGATACCCTGTATTGTATTTCGTTATTCTGTAGCCAGCTCTTTAGATTGGTGCCTCTGTTGTTATTAGTCGTGTTGTTCCAGTCTGTATGCTTCGCGTTAAGGTCTCCCGCCAATAAAAAGTAGTTGTTATTTTTCTGTAGTTCTAACTTGGAGAATAGGGCTGTAAGGTCTTCTGAAAATTCTTTCTTATTGCTGCTAGGCGCGTAGGCGGCTATTAGGAAAAGGTTTTTCTGTTGCAATTTGATGTGTACGATTGTCGTTTCGAGGGTTGGTTTATGAGGCCAGCTTAGCTGGACGGTCTTGAACTTTATGTTCCTTTTTATTAGGATGCCGGTTCCCCCACCCTGTTTAGAGTTTGGTCTGTCTGACCTTACGAAAATATAATTTTTAAAATTTACTCTATGTTTATTATTTAATTTTGTTTCGCATAGAAGAGCCGCATCCGGATTGTGCTTTGCCAGAAATTCTGTCATTGATGCCCTTTTGTCGTTAGAAATTAAGGAGTTTACGTTTATTTCTAAGATTTTTAGTTGCTGTAAGGTTGTTGTGGCTGTGTTTTGTGTGCGTGTAATATTATTATTTGAATGGTTGGTAGATGCGTGATTATACATTTAAGAGTTTGTTGGATATTAATGCCTCTGCTAATGTGTTGATTTTGTTGCTGTTGGTTTGTATTTGTGTTAAAAGGGGTTCTGTGTGTGTTTTTATTGTTGCTTCTATGATATGTTTGATCTGTGATAGTAATGTGTCGTGTGTTTGATCTTGAGTTTGTAAGTTAGTATGTATTTGTGGTGTGTTTGTCTGCTTAGCGTTCACGTGTGAAGTGGTATCTGTGTGTGTTTTTATGTTTGAGGCTATTTGGCTGAAAGAAATACCTGATTTTGTGTAGTTAGAAGTGAATAGTCGTCTGTTGTCTTTATCTGTTTGAAATTATAGTTTTCTTGCTTCTATTTTCTCCTTAATTTCTAATATTTTTGGGCATCCTCTGTATGAAGCGGGGTGTCCGTGTTGTTTACAATTGACGCTATACGGTGGTGATTTTTCTAATTCCGCGGGTGAGTTGGTTGATCTAAGACATTCTCCTGGGTTGTGGTCGAATTCGCATTTTACGCATCTGTATTTTAGATTACAGTTTGCCGCCACGTGACCTAGTCTTTGGCATCGCACACACTGGATGCGGTCCTTCTTTACAATTTTCTCCCATTTTACTATGGTGTGCAATAAAGATTTTATCTGACTCAGATTTTTAATGTTGCTATCTGCTGATAGTTGCACTATGAATATTGGCAGTACTCTGCCCTCGTCCGTCGCTTTCTTTGTTGTGAAGCGTTTGACTGAGACGAAGGTTAATCCTTCTGTTTTCATATTTGTTAGAGCGTGTAAAATTTCGTCCGGTTCGAAATTTCCTTCTATGTTTTTTAATAATACTGTGAAATTTTTGTCTGATTTCGGAGTATACGTGAAGAATTGAATTTGTAGATCTCTAAGTTTGTCGCAAGCTAATTTGTAATTTTCTATCGAGTATGTTTGCAATATATGTTTGTTGTTGTTTATACGTTTTATGTTGAAATCATTCATTATATTAGATAATTGTGCTATTGTGTTTTTGACCGCGTCTGTATGTAATGTTATTGGAGGCGGTTTTATTGCGTGCAGGTTGCTGCTAATGGGTGGGTTAAAATTGACGGATGAGGGCAGATTTTGATCGGTATTATATGTTGCTGTTTTGGTGTAGACGCTACTTATCTTATTATTGGGTGGGTGGTTTGGCCTAGATGGTGGGCCGCTTGTGCTTGCTGGTGGGCCGATGGGTCCTGCTGTTTTTCCGCTGGGTCCTGCACTTTGTTGCATGTTATGTGAGCTGTGCGATGGCCTCGCGTTGTTGTGTGTTCCGTGGCTGGTGTTTACGTTTGTTTTTGGTGTTGTTTTATCGTTGATGCATCCTGTTGTGTGTGTCTCTGCCTTGTCCTTTTTCTTGCTGCTGGTGGGGCTGTCCATGCATGGATGTGGTCTTTTCTGCCCCGTAACTGTAGTGTCTTTCTTTACTGGTTCTTGTTCCTCTATTGTGACTGTATCCTTTCTGTCCAGCATTGAGAATCTGTTCGATGTCTCGAATCCATTTGGAGAGGTTGGGCGGTTTTTTGCTTTTTCCTCTTCTAATTGTTGTTGTAGGTTTTGTATTATTTTGGTTTGCTTCTCGATCATTGCTAGGAGCTCCTCTAGTTTTGTTTTGTCCATTGTTTCTGCCTCTGTTGTCGCTGTCTGTTGATTGTTTGTTTTTTTAATTTTTCCCATTTCTTGCGCGTTTTGTGGTAGTTTCGTTTTTTTGGCTCTTTTTATGAGGTTTGGAGCGTGAGTTGATCTTTGTGTAGATTTATTATTGTTGATTAGTTTTTTTATTAATTGCGCGTTGACAATGTCTAACTTGCTGTCCTGTTCCGTGCATATTTTTTTCAAACTTTTTATTGACTCTGCTATTTTTTTTTTGACACGATTTGTCTGTCTCTGTTTTGTTGTTTTTTGTGGTGGTTTTCACATCTTGAAGGGATGTCGTTGTCCTTCCTGTCGTGGGGGACTTGTCCCCGCGATGTGAGGCGCTTTCGCCCTCAATTTTTGTATTGCACTCACTGTGTTTTATTAATTTTAATTTTTTTTTTTTTTTTTTTAAACTTCTATGGAACACTCACTATACACTACACTGACACTGTGTGCGAGAGATTATCGTGGATTTTTACGGTCATGTAACCGACGTTGGTTTGCGCGTGAACCGTCGTTACGATTTTCGGGGTAAGTACTACCTGCGGACCCAGGCTAGAGGGCCGTTCGCTGGACACGTCTTACCCCTGCGAAGGTTCGCTGAGGAATGGTGCACTGAGCCAACTGAATTGTTGGTAACGTGATTTATATTTCTAGATGTAATGATTATACTGTAGAAATATTAATTAAGTTGATTTCATTTTTTAATTACTTCTGTAGAATGCTCAAGGTTTATCAGAGCCTGATAGACTGACAGAATAAATAGAACGTAACAATTTTAAGGTTAGCTTAGTTCTTCGCGGAAAAAACGTCGAAAAAATCGGTTTTTATTTTTTTTTAACAACGGCGCACCAAACCGAAAAATCTGAAAAAATTCATGAACAATACTTATAACAATATACTGCTACTGTAAAAATATAAAAGTAGACACTCGAGAACTTCCATGTGAAATCTGCAATTTTTCGATTTTTTTGAGGTTTTTGATTTTTTACAAGCAGGATTTCCATTTTAAACATCTGAAACTAATTGCAAAGTATGTATTTGGGTTCTTGACATGCGTCAGATTTTTTTCAGAATTTCTAAACGTCATTAACTAGGGAAAATAGGCCAAAAACTGATTTTTCGATTTTACCCCATAACTACCCTCCCGATCGAGATACAGGGTTGAAATTTTGCACAGTATGTTTTTTCTTGTGGTGCTCTATCGAATGGCACATCGTCGATAAAATTCGGTTCAAGGGCATTTTTGACTACCTTATCCGGCTATACCCTTTAATATTCCGCATGTGTGCTCCATTAGCCAAGCCGTTTTCAACATCAATGTTATTAATAATTATCATATAGTTTATATTAATTTTCAATTTAATCTCAGTTAATAATTCGTTTTGAACTGATTGTTATTTTAAAGATTGTAATATAAATTTTTTTTTGTACTTTCATCGATATTCTTTGAAAATGTATTCTCGGGAGTAGAGATGATTAACACACTCTTGCATTGGGATAATTTTCGATTATTGTAAGCGAAAAAATCATCATAAGGTACAAAAAAAAATTAAAAAAATTTTTTTTTTTAATTTTTAAAAAATTGAAAAAAATTTTTTTGTGTAATTATGCTTGTTTCTTCGGTGGAAACTTTCCGTTCTCTCGTATAAATTGCATTGTTGAATGAACTTCTTTCGAAAAAAACTAAAAAAACTAAAAAACTACTTGACCAAAATGGACCAAAATCTAATCAGCTCTAAGTTACAGCGGGGCACATCGATTGCATCATTCATCATCCTGATCGCGTTGTTACTTTTTCTGAAAACGTTAACGAAAAATTTGATAACATACAAACGGACATACGCACACACACACATACACACATACGAACATTTTGCTGAAAATAGTCTAAAATGACTGCAATGACCATGAAACGTGAAGATCTGCTAAAAAATCGGTTTTCGATTTTCGGGGTCATTACAATAACTTCCCTATAAAATCGGGAAGTTAATACAATTGAAATTATATCGTGTCTGGTCTTTTTTTAATCAGAAGAATGCCACGAATATATTGATGAAAGTTCCATAAAAAAAAGTAATAATAAAAAAGATTAAATATTGGTGTTACATTGTGAGGACGCACGGGCCTTTGAATTGCGCTGACGACTGCGACTCTCCGCGTCGCATTAGTAGTGGTTCACACCGATATACCCGAGCCGAGATCGGATTACTAAAGTGGAGGGGATATTTTTTCTGCGTTTATCTGCTACAGCTTTTATCCGTTTAAGAGAATTTACTGTATTTTCATTTTTTACAAATTATTTCTTATCGACACATGCCCCAGCATATCCTTCATCCGTTTTTTATTTTTATTAAGCTATAAAACCCCACATGGGATTATTAGCAGCATACACATGGCTGTGCATGCTAACATTACATAGATAACTTATAAACTAGATTGAGACAATACAATGAACATTTTCGAATACAGCACTAACTCTGAGGCCGTTATTAGACTAGGCCACTGGTGGCGCCACCAAAAATAGTTGCCGATCTGGTGGACGGCATCGGCAACCGGCCGGGCAACATTTGGTGGCGCCGCCACCAGCCGGGGTATTGATTTGAATGTAGCCTATTAGACAAAGCCACAAAGTTGCGCCACCAGCATCGCGAAAACATGATCAATTGACGTTCAAATTACCACCACATTTATCGTAAAATACATAAGAACACGACACAGCGTTACATCTACAGCGGGAATGAACGCTTGGTGATACCACCAGTTACCGATTCATAAAAGCTCTTCAATTCGGTGGCGCCACCAAGTTGCGCCACAAAGTTGCCCACCAGTAGCCTAGTCTAATAACGGCCTAAAGATATAAACAATGAGACTTAAGAAATGAATGAATATAAAATAGAGGACAAAGAGAGGGTCCGCACAAAAAGGAATCTATTGTATAGTGTGGAAAGAAGCCCTTGTTGCAAAGTTTGCTAATCAGAGCATCTCTATTATTATCATAGATCGGGCATTGCCATAACACATGATTATGATCCTGTACCAGACAACCACATGGACAACTTGTGTCATTAGCAAGTTTAATCTTAGTTGATAGTGTCCAGATCGAAGTCTATTAACCCAGCAAATGAATTCTCTAGGGAGCCTGAGGTAGGCAAACCAAGGTTTAGGCCCAGAATGATAAAAGGATCTGAAAAATGTTATGCCCTTGAACCCTGCTTCTGCAAGAATATAATTTTTTGTTAGCTTCCTAGCTTGTTTCCCAAAACTATGGGAAAAATCGGAGTAGGGAGTCAGGATATTAGGAGAAATAGCCAGAATGGTGCTTCTTTAACTAGTATGTAAACCTTTTCATTATGTGTGATTCCAATATGCGAAGGGATAAAAAAAAGAAGCAGTTTCTTGGATTCTGTGAAGTAGGAGTTTATCAAATTTTGGATATCAAGTAGAAAAGGGTTGGATATAGTATTGCCCGAGTAGTTACTTAGTGCTTTTAAAGCACTAAGACAGTCAGAGTAGATGTACACGTATTGATGAGAACAGTTAGAAGCAAGCTCAATAGCGGTTTTGATTGCAATACATTCAGAAGAAAAAATAGTCATGTTCTTATGCAAACTTAGTGAGCGAGATTCCTTTAGCTCAGGTGAAAAACATGCAGCACCAATAACTTCCAACTCTTCATTTTTGCTTCCATCAGTAAAGATGGAAATAGAATTGGAAGGTCTATTGACCAGATGGTCCAAAAAAATGTAGTTTGGATCTGCTGCTTTCTTAAGAAGGTGTCCAAGCTCAGTATTTATCTCAACCACTGGATTGAGGAGAATATAATTACAAATGTATGGAGCAAAATTATTTTCGGTTCTGAGCCAGACTCTATGTTGAAGTAAATTCTCAATCTGCTTCGGAAGTAAGGAACGGGCTTTGCTTACTATATTGTCCCTTCCGGAGGATTCTATGAGTTTTTGTATTGAGTTATAAAGAAATGTACCTTTATTCGAAAGGTTTTTTATAAGAAGGTTGTTACATAGGAAAAGGGATCTATGACGAAGTAAACAGAGCTTAGACTCCTCCAGCAAAACATTAGTCGGTGTGCTGCATTTGTAACCCATAGCAACACGAAGAGCTGCAAATTGAATTCTCTCTAATCTCAACCTAAGATCCTCATTTTTAGTAAAATAAATATAGGAACTGTAATCAATGATAGAACGAATAAGACTTTTATATAGTGTAAGAAGTGTCCCTGGATCTGCTCCCCATCTTATGCCACATATAAATTTTAAAATGTTAAGTCTGTCAAAACATTTGTTGCGTATATATTCAATATGACTGATGAATTTAAGTTGATAATCAAAGAGAATGCCTAAGAAACGAACCTGAGCACTAGATTTAATTTTATAATTATCAATTTTGATGGAGCAAACACCTGGATAGATTCCCCTTTTGTTAAAGTGAATTAAGACAGTCTTTTCAGGAGACAGTGAAAGTCCTAAGAGAGCAAGATTTCCATTAATGACAGAGACTGCATCTTCCAAGACTTTTTTTCCAATATTCGGAGTAGAAGCATGACAGGAAATCGCGATATCGTCCGCAAATTGAGAAAGGATGCAACTGTCTAGTCCATTATCTATATTCCTGACATAAATATCGTAGAGAAGGGGACTAAGTACTCCACCTTGGAGCAAACCCTTATATACCTTCCTCGTTACTGTATTTGCTGAGTTGATAATAAATGTAACATTGCGTTCATATGAAAAAAATCCTACAAGATCAATAATATTATTGGGACAGCCCATATCATGCAACTTTCGAAGGAGGATATCGCTGTTAACATTGTCAAAAGCTCCCTTGACATCAAAGAAGCATGCCAGGACATCTTTATTTATACTGAATGTCTCCTCGATGTTCAAAGTTAGTGCTGCCAGGTTGTCGGAGCAGGATCTTCCGGATCTAAAACCAGATTGAGTTTGTGGGAGGAATTCAGAAGATTCCACCCACCATAAAATAAGTCATACTATCCTTCCGAGAAGGAGGGAAAGAACTGTTCAGAAAAATTTCGTTCAAGAGGTCAAGAAGGAGAAGCTTAAACTTAAGGGTTAACATGACAATTTTGTATTCAATTTTATCAGGCCCTGGGGCTGCCTTCGGACTACAACCGTTAAGGGCCAAGTTGAATTCACGTAGATTGAATGCAGAATCAGGAAATCGAATGTTTGTATATTATTATCCGGAAAAGACCGGGAATTGATTGGAAGTACCGGAACCCAGGGTGGACTAATCTTGCTGATAGTGTTTTGAATATTATTAGAATGATCTCAGGAGTTGTTTTCGTTAGTTTTGATACTAGCCCATTTGTTTTTTAAGATTCGACACGTATTCCAGACATGCGAATCATCTACTTGGAAATTAATGCTCTCAGCGAACTTTCTAAAGTTGTATTTCTTCCTTTTCCTGATGTATTGCCTGGCAATGGCCTTACGTTTTTTATATTCAATATAGTCATTTATACAGCATAGTAAGTCCATCTTTTAAAAGCAGCCTTTCTAAGGCGAATAAGATTTGCACATTCATCGTTCCACCAGGGTACGGGATTTCTACGTTGTACCGGACTCACCCGTTTAGGAGTGGGAGTGCTTTTTACAACAGCATCAGTAATTAATTTGGTGAAAAAGTTATATTTGCTGATAGTATCTAGTGACTCATAACAAGGCCCAAGAAGGTTATCATATGATTTTTCCAATAATGATTGATATTGCATCCAATCTGTTTTCTTGGAAGATAGTCGACGGCGTTCTTTAAAAAAATGTGTCTTTTCAACTCTTAGATTGAGATTTAAAGGAAAATGGTCAGACCCCCAGGTATCATCAATAACATTAAGCTTGACAATATCAAAAATTTGAGGGGAACAAAGGGCAAGGTCTAAATTTGAGAATTTATTCCTGTGTGTATCTCTATATGCGTGACAGTGTTGTGATTAAGTAGAATTAGATCACAATCAATTATGGAATTGAAAAGCTTAGTGCCATTGGAATCTGACATGGAACAATTCCAATGAATGCTATGAGAATTAAAATCACCAATAATAAGACAAGGTCCATGTGAGCTTGCTACTGCAAAAAGCTGATCTCACTCCATCTGAGAAGTGTTTGTGCCAGGGACCCTGTAGCAACCCGTTAGTACTAAATACGGACTTATACCATAAATCTTAATAGCCCCTACTTCCAAGTTATTAGACATATTACACAATTCTTGTATAGGACAATAATTGAGTGGTTTTCTTACCAGAAAGATGAGTCCACCGCCAGGTCTATTGTTCCTATCGATTCTAAAGGAACGAAAGCCAGGGATATCAAAATTTTTTGTTACTATTAAGCATAGTTTCTACGCTAATAAATATGTCAACATCCTCTAAATGTTTTTGGAGTTCTACATTGCAATTAGAAATGCCTCTACAATTCCAAAAGACAACTTTGAGATCAGTGCTAATACGAGAGCTCGAATTATTATTATTATTCATGAATAGTACAGATAGGCTTAAGTATTCTGTGGAGTATGTGTAAGATCTTCTTGTGAGAGGGTCACATCAGAGTCGGTTACATGGTCCAGAGATGAACTAGAGATGTACTTTTCCTTATCTTTGGACCAGCTGATGTTGAGTTCCAACCTCTTGATAATTCTAGAGATTCTATTTTTAATAGATCTACCAGAGAAACTGGAGTAAGTTTCCAGAAGCATCTTCACAAGTTGAGATAAGTCATCAGTGAAGGAGTGAGTCAGTTGAACGATGTTTGAATTACCAATGGCTTTTGATATGAATTCTTTGTATTGATCGTATCGTAGGATATATGTGTCAGGATGTTGACTAAGAATATGCTTAATTGGTTCTAAAACTTGATCCAATTCATCCATTTCCTTAGAACTAGCCAATTCACTAGAGTTTTCAATTTTTTTTCTCTTTTTCTTAGCTGGCATGTCTGATTTTTTTGCTGAGCTAGGATTTATGAAATTTGCATCAGCTAAATCTTTACCTGAAGTAGTGTTCAAGGATGCAGTAGTGAGTTCTTTGTTAGGTTCCTCCGAGATGCTGTATGAAGTATTTGACGTGGTTGAGCAGAGAGGTCTTTTACTAAGGCCTTTGGTTAATTCAAGATTTTTAGTTTCATCAAGATCAGGAATAGGTTCTTGAGATTCTTTTTGGCTGAATAATTGAGAATAGTTCACTGTGTTCACGTCAGGATCCTCTTCATGAGTCGATAAGGAAGAAGTGTTATTCTGTTGAACTGGATTATTGATAGAGCAATGTTTGGCCACATGAACTTCCTTCTTACACAGGAAGCAAGCTGGACTATCCGTTGAGATGAAAATCCAGTATGACGTATCCTCAAAGTTAACTTGTATTTTCTCGGTAAGTTTGCTTACATCATCTGGATGGATGTAGATTTGTCGACGAAAACTAAGGATATGTGAGAATCCTGGTTCAGAGAATCCAATTCTAATGAAGGACATGGGTGAAACTGTTCTAATTCCCATTTGTTTAAAAGAGTCCAATATCACAGAATGTGGGATACCAGGGCACACATTAGAAAGAATAATGCGTTTAGTTTTCATGATACAAGGTCTAACAGATACTACACGGCCTTTAATATTTATAGAGTCAGCTTTTGACGTGATTTCGGTTACTAAGGATTTCTCCGATAAGTATACACATACTCTATTATTAAAGATTCTTGCGCCAAACCTTATATTGATAGGATTGGTGACCTTTGCAACTGCGTATATGTATTCTTTGATGGTGATGTCATCATGTGCGTCTAGAACTATAGCATATTCTTTCGAAAGGAAACAAACTTTTTGCATTACACTGGCGTATGTAGCTACTGCGTCGTTCTTAACTTGCAGTACATTTTCTGTGGCCATGATTTCTGTGGGAGAGATTCCTGTACACAGGAATATATCTCTCGATTATTACAGTTGAGAAAAAAAAACTCGCGATTCCAACCGTGACGAGCAACGGTATAAGGAATCGCAACACTCACTATATCCAATGGTATACTATAATACGCGTACCTCGTGGAACAAAACAGACGTCTTGACTACTTGAACGTCAACACGCGACTGATCCTTCATCCGTTACCACTGTCCATACACTTTAACTATATAATATTAGTTACTATACACTGCACATTCGCTAATAATAAATAATAATAATAATGGTGGTTATTATACAGGGTGTCCCAAGATTCCTGAACTTCTCGGAAATGGGAGGTTCCTGAGACCATCTGAAGCGATATTTTTCTTTGCAAAAATGTTATCCGCGGCTTTGTTTAGGCGTTATTAACGAAAAACACGGACCAATCAGAGCGGGACCTAGACGCGAGTTGGCACAGTCGGCCCGGCGCACAGTGGGTAAAATCGACGTTCTAGCTGTTCACGGGCTAAAAACTCAAAGTCCTCATATCGATTTTTACCGAATGCACAATGTTTCTTAAATGTCTATTACATTCGAAAACGATAATATTAATTAAAGCTATTAAAAACTCTCGTTACAATAAACGTTCAAAGATCAAACTTTTTCAGATACGATTTATCACCGAAAAATTCCTTGTCTTCATAATGATGTCCTGGAAAACCTACTGAAGATTAAGTGACCAATTTTTTTTTATATGAAGAAAGTATATCTATGCAGAGAACGCAGCAGGACCTAAACAACATTGTTCATAATTTATTATAAAAAAAATATTTAATCAACTAAGGAAAATTGTCGAAGTTTTTCACCTTTGACAAGGGATAAGTTAAAATTCCGGGGATGTCCATGTTCTGACAAAGTGGAACATTTTCGGCAAGATCTCCTCTAAAACATCGTGCAAAATGTAGATCCGTTATAATCCATTATCCGAAGTTATGATAGTTTAAAGCGTCGCGTGACACGCGCACAGTGGTGAGTTCGATCGAAATCGTGGCCAAATTATTCATTATTCACACGAGTTTTCAGACATTTCCGGTGGTGTGACAAAAAAATGTTTCCTACAAAAAGTAATCAGTACACAGTCTTTTACAAATATCAATACAAAAAATTTCAAAAAAAAAATTTTTTTCAATAAAAAATTGCGGTCACCTTCATTATTTATTTATAACTATATATTTTTTATTCAATAATGTTGTAGCTGACGGCAAGACGAATCCAACGACCTATTTAATGTGGTCTTTATGTATTGAAATAATGGTGAAATAGGCGTGAACAGCTAGAACGTCGATTTTACCCACTGTGCGGCGCGCCAACTGTCGATTCGCCGACTGTGCCAACTCGCGTCTAGGCCGCACTCTGATTGGTCCGTGTTTTTCGCTAATAACTCCTAAACAAAGCCGCGGATAACATTTTTGCAAAGGAAAATATCGCTTCAGATGGTCTCAGGAACCTGCCATTTCCGGGAAGTTCAGGAATTGTGGGACACCCTGTATACAAAGTACAAGTATGTTATTGATGAAATAATGTTAATATACTTTTATTTTTCAGTTACCGTATAGAGGACGCAGTTAACAATATGGTAAAGTCAATTACGTCGGAAAAAATAGACGTACAATCAGCTGTGGAATTACACCAGCGAGCTATTGAGTTGGTATTTTTATTCAAATATTTGAGTAACGATGGTGTGCATTTCATTATACTTTTATTGCGTCTTTTATTCGTCTTGCATCTGCCGATGGCCAACACGCTGCAATATTACAAATTCGTGAACGGAGGTTGACTGGCACACTCTCGAACAGCTTGATGTATTCATATTTACTGTCCATCGTAGCAGTTATCCTCTCATTCTCTATCAATCTATACCGTGTAAGCTATCCATATAAAATTAATGGTGACTTTCTGTGTTTTGTCGAAAGGAACGTAATAAAACAGTTGGTAATTATGTATAAAAGGATCCTCCTCTTCGATTTTGATGATCTTGAAACATGTTGTCAGAGACATCATTCTGAACAACTTTTCTCAATACACGTTTACTAATGCTCGGTCTTATTTTTAGTCTTCGAGATACTTACAAAAAGCTATGGTAAGTCCAACCATTTTGGTAGAACTTGCATTTACAGGAGAATAGGGAAGAAACTTTTGGAATAACCTAATACATAATTTGTAATAATGAATTGTAGAAAATCATAAAAATCCACGAAGCTGTTACGATCAGTGAGTTGGACCATGTATATTTTTCACAATTTTTTCATTATTCTAATTACACTGTCCAACCAACGTTTTTCGACGTTTCGATTTTTTCACTATGCGATTCTTATAGAGTTTTCTACGCTAATTCCAAATCTGCCCTTAATTTTCCTCCTTGAAGCACAGTTTTTAAGAAATTTGATTTTGAAAGAAGACAAATTTTTCAACATTAAACAAATATTGTGACGTTATTATAAAAAATATTGAATTGTTCTTTACAGCAAAAGATTCTGTAGACTTTCCCGAATACAGTGATATCCAATATTAATATGTATGTATGTATGTACTTTATTGATTCCCCTTAGGGTTACAATTTTTCTACATTTTCACCTCAACCATATTTCCTACTTTACCCGTTTCCCGTCTTCCTAAAATAACTTATATCCTACCTTATATCTATGCTTATATCTAAATTATATATATATATATATAGCGAGAGAGAGAGAGAAGCAAACTATATACAAAAGACGCTAAGTACACTATTTACAAAGATTTACATACCTTAACCTATCACTTAAGCTTTAAATCTTACATACTAATCTTACATGCTAAAACGGGCCTCCTCTTCCGGTTGCTTATCATTCATTCCATTCTTACCATTCATACCATCCATTCTTTCTCTCCATTCCTCTAATTTCCTCAGCCACTCTTCCCCACCCCCTTCACCTTCTAACACTTTCTCTATCCACTCCTGCCAGCCTTTTTCTTCATCTACTCTCATACATACCTCCCATACATGTTCCCATGTTTCCCTCTCCCAACCACACACTCTACATCTTTTCTCCTCTTCATCCTCCCAGTACTTCTCCCCCCTCATTCCATTGCCTAGTCTAAATTTCGCCATTCTCTTCCATCTACTCTCCCCCCACCCTTTCTTTAGATATCCCGGCAGCCCCTCACCCTTTACCCTCCCATACCAACTATTAAAATTCGCGTTCCTAATTCTTTCCCATCTTTCTTCACTCTGTTTTATCTTCTCCCTTCTTATTATTTCTTCGCTTAAGGACTCTTGCCTTTCCTCTATCAGTTTCGAAATCTCCTCTTCCGTCCACCCCCTCTCCCTAAAGAAATCCCATCTCTCTTTTTCCCATCCGTCCCTCTGCCCTCCCTTTCTATCTCTTCTTCTCAATTCCTCCCAGCATAGGCGCGCTAACTCCCCTCCCTTACCTTGCCCCAATTTATTCTCATACCCCCATGCCCTTATGCCTGCCCTCCCTCTAAGTAGTTCCCTTTGTAATTCCTCCCTTACCATGTACCCCGGCGTAAATTTACCTACTCCTAGCAACCATCTCAAATATCTTTCTTGAAGTCTCTCTAGACCTGCCCTCTCCTTCCAGCCCCATATTTCTACCCCATAGCTTATCACCGCCCATATTAATCTGTCGAATAGCCATAATCTCCTACCCCAATCTTTGGCAAATCTCCTTTTTCCTATCGCCCATATTTGTCCCATAGCTGCCGCCCCTTTCCTTAACCTCTCCTCTACATGAGCTCTTTGACCCCCATCTCTTGTAATCGTGTAACCCAGATACCTGTATTCTTTTACCTCTTCTAACACTTTCCCTTTCCACCTCCAAGACATTTTTTTCCACCTCCCCCCACCTCTTCTGCATCTCATCACCTTGGATTTCTCTGTGTTGAGTTCTAGTCTCTTCCCTTCCAGATATCTCTCTAATACCCCGATCATGCCCCTCATATCATCTTCGCTTTCCGCTAGCATGGCCACGTCATCGGCGTATGCCAGTGTGAAAACTTTTCTATCACCCAGCTTTACCCCACCCCAACACCCCTTCTCTAACTCCTCATCCAAGTCCGCTAGTAGCAGGGTAAATAGTAGCGGGCTTAACGGGCACCCCTGCCTTACCCCCCTTGTAGTCCAAAAGTTGTCACCTTCTTCCTCCCCCACTTTCACCCTACTTTTAGTTTCCCTTAAAACCTCCTCACACCTCTCCACCAACCCTTCCCTCACCCCTCTTATCTTCATTGCCCTTATTAGTACATCCCTGTTCACAGTGTCAAATGCCGCCTTTAAGTCCACAAACAATATAACTAACTTCCTTACTTTTCTCTTCACCTGTCTATTTACTAGATAATTAAGCACGTAAATGTTATCAATACATCCTAATCCTTTTCTAAAACCGGTTTGGCTTGCCGGCAACAAACTCTTCCCTTCCACCTCTTGTCGTAACCTTTCCGCTAACACCGCCGCGTAAATTTTGTAAGCAGTTTGTGTCAGAGTTATCCCCCTGTAGTTCTCTACAACACTACTGTCCCCTTTTTTTGCTACTGGTATCACTACCCCCTCTGACCAATCCTCCGGCCATCCCTCCCCCCTCCAAATCTTATTGCACACCCCCATTAACCACTCCTCTATCTCGCAACCTCCATATTTCCACACTTCATTCGGGATTCCGTCCCCTCCCGCGGCTTTCCCATCTTTCAGCCCCTTAATTACCCTTCTAATTTCCTCTATCTCTATATCCCTTTCCGCGTCCTTTCTTCTTCCCGTTATTTCTCCCCTTCTAACTCTCCATCCCACCCCTCCCAATACCTTCCTAAAATGCTCCTCCCATTCTTCCATCCCTATGTTTTCGTCAACCCTTGTTCCCCTCTTTCTTTCCCTATTCACAAGCTTCCAAACCTGACTTTCTGATTTTATTTCCCCCACCTCCTTTTCCCATTTTTCCCTCTCCTTATTCTTTTTCTCCTCACATAATCTCTGGTATGCTCTTTTCAACTTCTTAAACTCTAATCCCTCCCCTCCCTTCCTTCTCCAATTTCTTAATTCCCCCCTCACTTTCCTTTTCTCTACTTTACATTCTTCATCCCACCATCCTTTCCTCTTTACTTTATCTTTTATATCTACCTTCCCCAGTACTTCCTTTATTTTATCTTTCAATTCCTTCCAATCAGTCTGACTTCCCTCCCCTATGTTTGCCCTTTTCCCAAACTTTTCCCTAAAGTCCCGTATTCCCTCTTCCGACCAGCAACCCCTACCCTTCTTTTTCCCTTTCCCCTCCCTCCCTCTTTCCTCCCCCGCTTCCCCTTTTAGCCACACTGTTATGGGAAGATGATCAGAATCTATTTTGTCCCCTATTTCCATCTTTTCTACTCCTTCTCTCGTTTCCTCGTTCCCCAATATGTAATCTATCACCGAGTTTCCTCTTGCCCCAACATATGTCCATTCCCCTTCTTCGTCTCCCTTTTTGTTCCCATTCATAATTCCCCATCCTTTCTCTCCCAGGTAACTACACAATTTCTTCCCATCCCCGTTTAACTTCGTATCCTTTGAGTTTCTATATCCCCTACCCCCCTCCTCCTCCCCTTCTTCTATCTCTCCTCCTTCCCTTCCCGTTCTCGCGTTAAAATCCCCTCCTATTAACACCCTTACCCCTTCTTCTCTCCGGTCCGTCCACTCTCCTAATTCGTCTAACTTAGCATCTAGGTCTCCGTTTACATATACCCCAACCACCCACCACCATCCCCCCTCCAACTTCACTTTCGTCCCTATCATTCCCTCCTTCATTCTTATTTCCCCTTTTTCCCTCTCTAACTCCTTCCTCACTCCCATTAGCATCCCCCCCTTAGCCCTTCCCTTACTTTCCTCCCTCTTCGCCCACTGCACCTCCCACTTGTACCCCTTTGGAAGCCTATATCTTATTCTATTCCATCCCTTTTCCTCTAGCCACGTCTCTAGTAATATAATCACCTCCCACTCTTCTATCCCTCTCCAAAAATCCTCCCCCTTATTAGTCAGTCCTGCCACATTCCAGAATCCTATCCTATAACCTGAATTATTCCTATTTTCCCAACGTACCCCCCCCCCTGATTCCTCCCTTATTCGTTTCCCTGTTCCCCCTCCCATTTTTCCTCTATTTCATCCCATTTTCTCATTTTTCCATTTACCCATATTTTCATATACCCTACCTGTACATTTTTACCATTCATCCTTTCTTTTTCTGCCTCTCTATCTATTTTCCACCTTGCCCTCCTCTCCTCTTCTGTAAGATCGTCAGCTATCAATTCTTCTTGCCCCCTAAGCTTTTTCTTGCCCTCCATTACCCTTCTTTTGTTTTCTCTGTCGGTCAATTTCACGAGTACCATACCCCTTCCGTCTTTATCTACCTTCCCTATTTTCCTAATCTCCTTAATTCCCTCTTCATTCAGTTCCATCTTTTCCCACAGTCTCCTAATCTCAACTTTTAAATCTTTTCCCTCCACCTTTATCCTCCTAACTATTATGTTGTTCTTCTTTTCCTCTCTTTCTCGTTTGTCCTGCCTAATTTCCAAAATCCTAAGTCTTCTCCTATTCTCATCTAAAGCCTCTTCTCTCCTTATTTCATTACCCTCCCCCTTTTTTCCTATCCAGTCCTCCACTTTCCCCAATTTTCCCTGTACTCTATCTATCCTCTTGTCTGTATTCTCCCACCTACCCTCGTCCCTCTCCTCCCTCCCTAATTCCTCTAGTCTCCCTTCTATCTTTATTACCCTTCCCTCTACGCTTTCTATCCATTTCTTCATCCTTTCCCTATTTAACTCTTCCTCCCTCCTCTCTTCCCTCCACTTTTCCCTTTCCTGCCTCCACTCCTCTAATATCTTTTTTCCTTCCTCCCTTTCCCCCCTAATCTCTTCCCTCATCCTCTTCACTTCTCCCATTAACCCTCTGAACATTTCCTCCATTTCTTTAAAAACCCCTCCCCCTTCACTTTTAGATTCTTGCGGAGATCTTTTCGTCGTGTCACTTTTCTTAAAGATTATATTTTCAACTCCCACCTCTCCCTCTACTTCCCCTATTCCCCTTTTTCTCCCCACACTGTCCACACTTTCAGTGCTGAACCACCTCTCTATAGTGCTATCCTTTAGAATCAACCCCAATCTTCCCTTCCCTTCTTTCCCCTCCTCCTTTCCCATCCCCTTGTCTACCTCTACTCTCTCGCTCATTTTCCCTATACTTCTATCTTCCCACAATTAATAAGACCCTTTTCAAAAATTCCCGCTTCTTACTCTATCTATCTCCCAGTCACACTTTCTCCCACTAGTTAGCGCCACCTCCCTCCTTCCTTTACCCGCGCCCGCCTGTCAACCGCCACGCGAACCTAACCTCCACTTACTTAGTCCTTCCCTACTGCTCCTTCCCTCGCTCCCTCACCCTTAGCCCTATATCCCACTCCTATCCCTACACCCCACTAACCCCTCACTACCACTTTCTCCACTCACACTTCTTTACCTGCTCTCTTTCACACAAAAATCACGCTCAGCTAGTAACTCACCGCAGCCTCTCACACAACCGGAAACGGAAGTCATCCAATATTAATATATTATGAATATTTAAACATGTTCAAACAAACATTAAAGATGGAGAGTCACCACTTTTGCCCCAACCTTGGGGGATATTTTTCAGTTTATCTTAAAAAATAAAAATAAATTTTTTAAAAATACCACGATTTTAACACGGACTAAAAAGTATAAAATAATTTAACTAAAAATATGTTTAAAAAACGGACTAAAAAGTATAAAATAATTATAAATACAAATAAATTTTTAAAAACATATGTTTAAAAAACGGACTAAAAAGTATAAAATAATTTTTCCTAGCCCCGTACAGGTTCCTAACTCCATACAGATTCCTAACCCCATACAGATAGTCCTGAAAATTTGTGACTGAATTTTTAATAGCTATGAAAATACTTGTAAGATCTGAAACGCGAAAAACGTGGGGAAAAAGATAATAGTAAGGAGTGTAGAGAGTAGCTGCGCCCGTTGAGAAAACACACAACAGTTCATATCATTTGCAATGCAATAAAATTGTTAGTGACTTACGTGAACAATTCATTCATCAATTATCTACATATGTATTGCATACGCCCCACGTTTTTCGTTTAAAATTTTTTTTTTTAATTATTTGGTCCCCTCAGGGTTTCAAATCCATTTACTAACTCTCCCTATGTTTCCACTCTCACTACTTATCGCCTTTTCAGCGGGGCCTACAGTTTTTTTTTTGTAAAGGTGGGTTCCGAACCACCTTGGGTCACCACAGTTTTTAAAAGGCACATGGAATATTTCCAGAGGTGCCGGCATCGGGGATTGAACCTGCGACCACGGAGTCAGCAGGCGCGCGCTTCATCCACTGAGCCACTGCGAGCCCTTTCGTTTTAAGTATTACACAAGTATTTTCATAGCTATTAAAAATTCACAATCACAAATTTTCAGGACTATCTGTATGGGGTTAGGAATCTGTATGGAGCTGGGAATCTGTACGGGGCTAAGAAAAATTATTTTATACTTTTTAGTCCGTTTTTTAAACATATTTTTAAAAAAATTTATTACCACGTTTTTATTTGTTCGCTTTCTTGTTTGTTTGTTTGTTTGTTTGTCTGTCTGTTCGGTGGCAAATTTTGCAATTGATTTTAAACTAACTCCCTGATGAGCTAGAGACTTGAAATCGGTTACATGGCTCAGAACTGGATGACACACACACACACACACACAATACATTATACAAAAAAAATTTTTTTTAAAAGTCTATCCGTTTCGGAGAAATAACAATTAAATATTTACCTATTCACCTCCCCGCAAAACCTACGTCATCGCGTTCAGCGATCGCCACGCCGCACAGTGCGGACAAATGGCCTAATATTCGGCACTTCTCTAAATTTGGTTATTAATGTATATATAGGTAATTTTTTTACAGAAAATGATATTTACCAATATAATTAATAAATTTATTAAGAAATTAACAATTTTTATTTAAACAAAAATATATTTTTAAAAACTAAGATATTTAAAACGAAATTAATAATAAATGAACCATATTTAATACTAATAATAATAAACTTAGACAAATTATAATAGTATAAACAAAACTAACAAACTTAACAAAACGCTATTCGCTATCCGAGTCATCCTCGGTACTTTGAATGTGATCCAAAATGAATCATTCAATCCCGTGATCTTGCACATTTCTGATTAAATATTGATGAATTTCAGTAAAATCGCAAGATTTGCTTTTTGTTGTCGTTTCTCGAGATATTTCAATCTCTTCAGATAAATCGTCCACCCTGTATAATTATTGCAAAATTGTATTATGCATAAAAATGATTATTATATGATTATTAATAACAATTTCCACCCTAATACGCATTTTTTGCTAAAGAAATGTATTTCATATCGTGATATACACGAATATTCAATTTTTCTGTGGCGGACAAATGGCAAAATTTTGTACAAAAATCCAAATTTGTTTACGAATGTATATGTATTGTGGTAATTATTCGCAGAAAATGAAATTTAACGATATAACTAATAAATTTAAAAAGAAATTAACGAATTTTCCACAATACAACATAAAGGCAAGGTACGGGCACTTATTAAAACGTTTATAAAATTAAGAGTAGCAGTTAGTTGCAGGCTAAACTATGAAATTCTTAAACTACAACAAGTGATATATCCGAATATGTCAAAATCTCAGGATATTTTTTGCCTTTCTCGAGATATGTTAATTTGAAGTTTTATATGCAAGTAATAAATAAAACCACCGTTGAAAATTTATACAAAAAATAAATCTACTTTATTAAATGTAAAAAGAATGCATATACCTTGGTGAGCATTTTCCATTGTACAGAATTATTATTGTAACACTGATTTACAATTAATGTAATATTATTTGATTTTTTGGACTCTAGAGAGTGCGACACATGGTAAAATTTTTTATAAAAATCTAAATTTGGTTACTAATGTCAATGCAATAGTAATTATTCACAAAAAAAATGTAACAATAAAATTAATAAATTTAAAAAAAAAATTAACAATATTTATGCATAAAAATTATTGTTATATGATTAATAATATCAATTACCACCTAATAAAACGTTTTGCCAAAGGAATTTATCGTACATCGTGATGTACACGTGTAGTGAGATATGCCACGTTTGTCCGCACTGTGCGCCGCACAGTGGGCCAGATCGACGCGCTAGCTGTTCATGAGCTAAAAAATCAAAGTCCTCATATCGATTTTTAACGAATATACAACGTTTCTTAAATGTCCATTACATTCGAAACCGATAATATTAATTAAAGTTATTAAAAACTCTCGTTACAATAAGCATTCAAAGATCAAACTTTTTCAGATACAATTTATCACCGAAAAAATTCCTTTTCTTCATAACGCTGTCCTGGAAAACCTACTGAAGATTAAGTGCCCAAATTTTTTTGTATGAAGAATGTATATCTATCTTGAGAACGCACCAGGAACTAAACATTAATGTTCATAATTTGTTATAAAAAAAAATACTTGGTCAACTAAGGAATACTGTCAAAGTTTTTCACCTTTGACAAGGGATAAGTTAAAAGTGTTACATAGTGTCGTGCTCTAACAAAGTGGAACATTTGCAGCAACGTCTCCTCTAAAAGATCCTGCAAATTTCCCACCCAAATCGAAACAAGAATGGAAATTATGTTGGTTTAAAGCGTCACGTGCACGCAATTCCGCGGCGAGTCGCGTTGCACGAGACGCATTGACGACCAGTGGTCGACCACTTCAGACATTTCCGGTGGTGTGACAAAAAAATGTTTCGTACAAAAAGTAATCAGTAGCAAGTCTTTTACAAATTTCAATACAAAAAATTTCAATAATTTTTGTTTTTTAATAAAAAATGGTGTGCACCTTGATTATTTATTTATAACTACATATTTTTTATTAAATAATGTTATAGCTGACGCCAAGAGGAATCCAACGATATATTCAATGTGGTCTTTATGTTTTGAAATAATGGTGAACAGCCAGTTTTCAAATATTATTCATTATTCACACTAGTTTTCAGACATTTCTGGAAGTATGACAAAAAAATGTTTCGAACAAAAAGTAATCAGTACTCAGTAGTCTTCTACAAATCTCAATACAAAAAATTTGAATAATTTCTTTTTTTAAATAAAAAATTGTGGTCACCTTCAATATTTATTTATAACTATATATTTTTTATTCAATAATGTTATAGCTGACGTCAAGACGAATCCAACGACCTATTTAATGTGGTCTTTATATTTTGAAA
Organism: Lasioglossum baleicum; assembly: GCF_051020765.1. Classification (NCBI taxonomy): domain Eukaryota; kingdom Metazoa; phylum Arthropoda; class Insecta; order Hymenoptera; family Halictidae; genus Lasioglossum; species Lasioglossum baleicum. The sequence goes on from NC_134946.1 coordinate 982,981, forward strand.
TAATGGTGAAATAGGCGTGAACAGCTAGCGCGGCGATCAGGCCCACTGTGCGCCGCGCCGCGCGACAGCGCTCCCTACTCCACTACGCGTTCCCACTCTGCCTCATCCCCACTCCACGGACCCACTTCGCCCCAACGAAGCTCAGTATATGAAAAGCGAGCTAATAGTACGTCGCCGTGCGACGATCGGTAGTACATCATCGCTTTGTTTACCAAGTGAAAGAATCGTTACACCTGTCTGTTATAATTTCATCAAAATGTTTAAAATCGATTGAAATATACGTGCAAGAAGGAGAGGAAGCCATTTGACGGTGGGGAGCATGTATGATATAGGCAATAATAATATCGAGTACGAGATTATAATTTAAAGAGTCTATATTTGAAAGTGTCAGAAATAATGTCTACAAAAAAAATAAATTTTTTAAAAATACCACGTTTTTAAAATGGACTAAAAAGTATAAAATAATTTTTCCTAGCCCCGTACAGATTCCTAACCACGTACAGATAATCCTGAAAATTTGTGATTGTGAATGTTTAACATCTACGCAAATACTTGTAAGATTTAAAACGAAAAACGTGGGGCGCAAGATAATAGTAAGGAGTGTAGAGAGTAGAAGCCGTTGAGAAATCTCACACAACAGTTCATATCATTTGCGAAGCAATAAAATTTTTAGTAATTTAGATGAACTATTCATGCATCAATTATCTATTGCATGCGCCCCACGTTTTTCGTTTTAAATCTTTCAAGTATTTGCGTAGATGTTAAAAATTCACAATCACAAATTTTCAGGATTATCTGTACGTGGTTAGGAATTTGTACGGGGCTAGGAAAAATTATTTTATACTTTTTAGTCCATTTTAAAAACGTGGTATTTTTAAAAAATTTATTTTTATTTAAATAATTATTTTCTGCTTTTTAGTCTTGTGTGTGTGAAATTTTTGAATCGATTTTAAACATTTTTATGAGATTATAACAGAGACACGTAGTAAATTTCAGACGGTATTGCAACCCCGTCCTATCGAAAACAAACGCCATGGTAAAATGTCAAAGATAAAGGTTCGACGTTCAGTGGAGTGGGGATGAGTCAGAGTGGGAACGCCTAGTGGAGTAGGGAGCGCTGAACACGTGGACGTAGGGTTTCGCGGGGAGGTGAACAGGCAAATATTTAATTGTTATTTCTCCGAAACGGATAGACTTTTTAAAAATTTTTTTTTGAATAATGCATTGTCATCTAGTTCTGAGCCATGTAACCGATTTCAAGTCTCTAGCTCATCAGGAAGTTAGTTTAAAATCAATTGCAAAATTTGCCACCGAACAAACAGACAAATAGACAAACAAACAAGAAAGCGAGCTAATAAAAACGTGGTAATAAGTACGTACAAGTGTAATTGGTAAAAGAAAGGAAAAATATGATATTAATAAAGTAATTTGATTTATTTGTCAGTAATATTTAAAACAATATTTTCTCGTCAAATAACATGATAATTGTTTATATTTGTTTGTTGTACATGACGAAAATTGTTTAAATAATAAATATTTATTTGTTTTAACAATCGTTTAAGTAATCAAATATTATTGGTTTAAACATTTGATCAAATAATAAAAATTTAACTGTTTAAACAATCGTCTGACGTATCTGGAAACATACGGATGTTATTTGGATGTACGGCTGGATATATTCAGGACGCAGGACATTTATATGAGGTTTATAGGACATTTAAATTTAATTTTAATTTAACATTTAAATTGATCAAAATTCCATTTATTACAAACACATTAGGTACATAGTATAATACAATACAATCACGCATATAGGTATAACACTAATATATACAGTAATACATAACAATATATTTGTAACAATATACTTATCTATATGTATATGTATATTTATCACAATATATTTATCTATATAATTATAAAATATAAATTTTAAATTTTATTATTAATATAAATAAAATAAAAACTTACCTGAAATGGCAGTGACAAGTTTTACCAACACAATACCAAGTCATCGCAAATCAGGAATTGACAGGTTACCTGAAAAATGGCAACATATTGTTACAAACTAGAGGGGTGTTGTTGCTCGCTCGCTTCGCGAGCTTCGCAAGTAGGGTTGTCGTAGCTCGCTCGCTTTGCGAGCTCGCGAGAGGGTTAGTGGTACGGATGTTATTTGGTGTGTGACTCTCCACGAGCCACACAAAGAACTTCCCGATTCGTTAGTTGCAGTATATTATTATCATTATTAAGTGTACGTTTTAAGAAGATTATACGTTTTCAGGGAAATTCAATAGTTTTCTACTTATCAAAATGTTTGCTATATGGCGTCGCATTAAACCAACATCGTAGGCTCGTTGCTCGCTTGGTTCCTTGTTATAGCATACTAATGTTGCAAAATAAATTGTCTTAATTAGTTTTTCGCAAACGATACAACTCCTCATTATCCGGGTTTGCAGTATTGATCTTGGTTTTCTTCGATACTGTTAATTTAAATTGTCCCAAGATATATAAACCGCGCTCAATTTTGAAACTCTGCTCAGTGCTACATACAAAATTTGTAAAGTTCGCCTTTCTGATTTTTTTAAATCCAAACATACTTTCTCGTATGTTTGTCCCTGACTTTTATGAATCGTAATCGCTTCAGCAGGAACCACTGGAAATTGACTACGTGTGATTTGATATTTTTCCTCTCTCGACATATTTACTTGATTCGATATTTTTATTATTGGTGCTAAATGATCAATATTGGCATTTTTCATATAATCACGATAACGAGTTCTTACTTTCACTCCTACTCTGGCCAATTGAAAATCTAACCAAAATATAGACGGAATTTTAGTATTTTCTTGAAAAGTAATAAATTTTAATATTCCGCATGTGTGCTCCATTAACCAATCCGTTTTCAACATCAATGTTATTAATAATTATCATATAGTTTATATTAATTTTCAATTTAATCTCAGTTAATAATTTGTTTTGAACTGATTGTGTTTTTAAAGATTGTAATATACATTTTTTTTGTACTTTCATCGATATTCTTCGAAAATGTATTCTCGGCAGTAGAGATGATTAACTCACTCTTGCATTGGGATAATTTTCGATTATTGTAAGAGTAAAATTCGTCGTAAGACAAAAAAAATTTTTTTTTTTTTTAAAATTGAAAAAAAATTTTTTGTATAATTACGTTTGTTTCTTCGGTGGAAACTTTCCGTTCTCTCGTATAAATTGCATTGTTGAATGAACTTCTTTCGAAAAAAACTAAAAAAACTAAAAAACTACTTGACCAAAATGGACCAAAATCTAATCAGCTCTAAGTTACAGCGGGGCACATCGATTGCATCATTCATCATCCTGATCGCGTTGTTACTTTTTCTGAAAACGTTAACGAAAAATTTGATTACATAGAAACGGCCATACGCACACACACACACACACACACACACGCGCGAACATTTTGCTGAAAATAGTCTAATATGTCTGCAATGACCTTGAAACGTGTAGATCTGCTAAAAAATCGATTTTCGATTTTCGGGGTCATTACAATAACTTCCCTATAAAATCGGGAAGTTAATAATGGAAATTATATCATATCAATAAAATAAAAACTTACCTGTGACAGTGACAAGTTTCACCAATACAATCGTGTGACAGGTGGCTGAAGTTACCGGATCATTCACACACGGTTTTTATATTATAAACACGTGCACAAGCGTGTGCTAAACTAACGTAAGCTTATTTGTACGGTCCCCGATATGTACATAAATTAATATATACATAAATTAATATATATATAAATTAATATATATATATACTTTTTAGTCCGTTTTAAAAACGTGGTATTTTTAAAAAATTTATTTTTATTTAAATAATTATTTTCTGCTTTTTAGTCTTGTATGTGTGAAATTTTACAATCGATTTTGAACATTTTGATGAGATTATAACAGAGACATGTAATAATTTCAGACGGTATTGCGACGCGTCATATCGAAAACGAACGCCGTGGTAAAATGTCAAAGATAAAGGTTCGACCAAAAATCTCGGTGTAACTGTCCGTTCGATTGGTAAACAAACATTATAGTATAATAATACGTAGTAACTTTGTAAAGACCGCACGGAGCTCAAACGCACACTGACACACACGGACGCACACTGAGCTCCTTCGGTGCGAATCGGGTCAGTGGAGTGGGGATGAGTTAGAGAGGGAACGGGTAGTGGAGTAGGGAGCGCTGTCGCGTGGCGTGGCGGTCGCTGAACGCGATGACGTAGTTTCGCGGGTGGGGTGGGGGGGTGAACAGGTAAATATTTAATTGTTATATCTCCGAAACGGATAGACTTTTTAAAAATTTTTTTTTTGAATAATGCATTGTCATCCAGTTCTGAGCCATGTAACCGATTTCAAGTCTCTAGCTCATCAGGAAGTTAGTTTAAAATCAATTGCAAAATTTGCCACCGAACAAACAGACAAACAGACAAACAAACAAGAAAGCGAGCTAATAAAAACGTGGTAAAAAGAGCAGTTCGTTAATGATGATTTTCACAGGGAAGCCACCAAATCACCAGGTATGTCATTGAATATTTTCCGTTAAATATTTCCTTGAAAAAGTTGCAAAATTTGTTGAAAGTATTGTGGGATAAAAATAACTGGCTACGTGCAGGGAGAAATAAATAAAACAGTATATATATATATATATATATATATATATTTAAAAATAAAGACAATCAAAACAGTTATACACAACGCGATTGACCGCACCTCGCAGGTCAAAACTCAACGTAATATGTACTCGTTACTCTTAACTCTGACCGCAACTAGCAGGCCGAAGTTGTCTCACGTGCGCTTTTCTCTCGACTGCCTCGTCGTTTTAAGAAATCGCGTCAAGCTCGCACTCTACGCACACACGCACATACACACACACACACACATACAGTTCCTTAAAGCTAAACAGTCCAATGCTGTATCTTAGGCCGTTATTAGACTAGGCCACTGGTGGGCAACTTGGTGGCGCAACTTGGTGGCGCCACCGAATTGAAGAGCTTTTATGAATCGGTAACTGGTGGTACCACCAAGCGTTCATTCCCGCTGTCGATGTAACGCTGTGTCGTGTTCTTATGTATTTTACGATAAATGTGGTGGTAATTTGAACGTCAATTGTTCATGTTTTCGCGATGCTGGTGGCGCAACTTGGTGGCTTTGTCTAATAGGCTACATTCAAATCAATACCCCGGCTGGTGGCGGCGCCACCAAATGTTGCCCGGCCGGTTGCCGATGCCGTCCACCAGATCGGCAACTATTTTTGGTGGCTCCACCAGTTACCGTAGTCTAATAGGTTACATTTGTTTCAATGCCCCACGACGTGCTGAGCCACTGGTGGCGCAACTCGGTTGCGCCACCAGTGGCCTAGTCTAATAACGGCCTTAACCTAAACAGCCGAAGAGTATCGGTCCTCGACGGCGCCGAAATCACTCGACGGGGTGTCGTTTTCGTCTCGACGTTTCGACACGGTCCCGACGCCCGACATCCGACACCACAGTATTATATTATCAACGCAGCCATCCATTTGAATATGTTTAAAAATTGAACTGTATCAATTTTAGTTAACAAACTGAGAATATTAGTAAAACGTTAGACTGAATTTTTGTAGTAGTAGTGTGGGATCAATTGCGGAGGAAAACAAGTAGACGATTTTGTGTTTAGAGATAAAAATGAAAAAACAAGAAGTATATTCTGTATGAAATGTTATACACTAGGGTGGCCCTAAGCTATACTTGGCGAAAAATTTTTGTCGAGATACAAAGCACGATGCCCCCCCCCCCAGAATGGTTCCTTTTGGTGAAAAAAATTTTGTGCAAAGTTTGAGATCGATCGGAAAATAGGATCACGTGGCGCATTTACATTGAAAATTTTGAAAATTTTTTAACTCATCGTAACTATAAAGTATTATCGTTGGATTTGTAATTTTTTTTAAAATAAGAATATGGAAAAATTATATGACCTTAATTGAAAAAAATAACGATGACCTTGAAATTTCGAAAATTTGATTTTGAAAAAAATTTTTATTATGCCATAATATTTACCATATTGAACAGTGCAACTTTCTCCTTTGATATTTTTCGTATAACCACAAATAACAGAGATATGTCATTTTGTATTGTACTATTGTACCATACAGGGTGTTTACCTACAGGTGGGAGAAAATTTAAGGGGTGGTTCTCGACGATAATATAAGACGAAAATGAAGAATAAAAAAATTGCGATTTCGGCTTCGTTATTTAGTTATTAACAATTAAAAATCCGCCTAAAATGCTGCAACACTTCCAACAAAAGTATACGTTGCGTACGTCAGACAGGCGCGCGACAGTCTCGTATCAAGTGACAAACGCATGCATACCTTGGTTCTCATTTGGGGCCCCAGCGAGGTGAAAATGTTTAAAAAATCGGAGGACGACATTGAACCTACCTACTCGTTAAAATCCACAAGGGCATTTTTAATATCCGCCCTATGGAATTATCGAGTAGAAGGGGTCAATGCCCTTTCACTATTAAATTCTTCTCACACATATCCACAAATCCTTATCCTGCACTATAATTGTTCATAACACCGTACCTAATATACTGGAATAAACGCTGTATCACTATTTACAATATCATACACACGCACTACGAGTTTACAGAGTCATGCGATTTCTGCAAACGGAAATCTTCGACGCTTGCGAGTAGAATCGTCCGTACAAGCTATTTAGTATCCGTATGCACACTGATTCAAGACAGCTAATGTGGTCAATGCACACACATGAGATATTTCGCGGTCACAGACAGAATGAGAAAGAATCACGAAATTCGTGAAAACAGGATAGACAATGTATTGGTATAGCAACGCACGATGTTTGGGCGGTAGTTTGCTGTAGATCTTCATTTGTTTATCGATCTGGCATCGACCTCATCAGCTGTCTTGAATCAGTGTGCATACAGATTTCCGTTCGCAGAGATCTCACGACCTCAAGATGTCCGTTCCGTCTGTGAGCGAGTCTCGCGGCGTAAATCAAGTTCAATAAAGAGCAGTGTTTCAACATTAAAGGATTACCAGTTCTTCACATTCTCCTCATTCCCCTCAGTAAACTTGTACTCTCTGTAAACTCGTAGTGCGTGTGTATGATATTGTAAATAGTGCTAGAGCGTTTATTCCAGTATACTAAGTACGGTGTTATGAACAATTATAGTGCAGGATAAGGTAAAAAGATAAAGATAAAAAGATTTGTAGATATTTGTGAGAAGAATTTAAAAGTGAAAAGGCATTGACCCCTTCTACTCGATAATTCCATAGGGCGGATATTAGAAATGCCCTTGTGGATTTTAATGAGTAGGTAGGTTCAATGTCGTCCACCGATTTTTTAAACATTTTCACCTCGCTGGGGCTCCAAATGAGAACCAAGGTATGCATGCGTTTGTCACTTGATACGAGACTGTCGCGCGCCTGTCTGACGTACGCAACGTATACTTTTGTTGGAAGTGTTGCAGCATTTTAGGCGTATTTTTAATTGTTAATAACTAAATAACGAAGCCGAAATCGCAATTTTTTTATTCTTCATTTTCGTCTTATATTATCGTCGAGAACCAACCCTTAAATTTTCTCCCACCTGTAGGTAAACACCCTGTATATGCGAATGAATATTTTGAATATACTCTACAGAATAGAGAGAGTAATAAGGAACTATTTCTTATATTCTAATGTAAGTCTATCCGCTTTTAGGATGGGAAGGACAGAGCGGGTCACCAAATTATACGCCGTTCAACGGTGAAGTCGCTCGCCAAGAATGCATTTTATTAAATGAACAGACAAACAATACAAAACCTAGAGAGAGAATCCAAACTTGACAACAGTCACTGGAAGAACGGGTCCTCAGACCCGAAGTGGCTGTAAGGACCCGCGCTGCCAGCGTATTTTATGACGCTACCCCTCTGAGTTTTTCCTGAGAGGGAGGTAGCTGTGTGGTTCGCCTGTGCTGCGGACCCTCGACGTTCGATTTACATGTTTTTCGTTACTGTCGTTTTCGTTGCGTCAGGATATTGCTGGCGGTACTCTTTTACCATTTGCAGTACCAACTGCTTTTCTTCCTCATTGCGAGCTAAAATTTGATTGTAATCTTGTATTAGCTGTAACGTTCCGATTTCGCGATCCCCCGTAGCTCAGGAGTCGACCGGGGATCTGACGGGTATGTTAATGAAGTGAAAGCGAAATCGGGTAAACAGAACTTTATTCTCGCTCAGCGAGTTTTAGAAAGAATGTATAATATAACAGAAAGTCTTCTCTGCAGGCCGGCGAATCCGGCCGCGTAACAGAACATATATATATATTTTTGATGGCCGCGTTGGCAGCGGCTGGAGCCTACGGCTACTCGTTAGCTGGGTCGGCGTCCCTGGTCTGGCGGTGGACAGAAAAGATAATCCGGCGATAATTATAAAGCGATCAGGCGGTCAGGAGCAATTAATAATTAACCGGTACGCGGCGAACGCTTTCGCAGTATCGGACGGCGCGGGGACCTCGCGGAGTCGCTTCGGATTTACGCTGGGAGGTGGGAGGTGACAGGATACGGTCGGAGGTCACGGCCCGACGCAGCGTAGGCGCCGCGGTTTTCCCTCAGAAGCACCTGGGGGACAAACCACGGTCCGTACGTATCTCAGAGGCACCTGAGAGTTTCGTACCCGCCGCCGCCACACCAAATCGCGACGTTGAACCGCGGAGGTTCGACCCACGGACAGGGCCGGAGGCCAGTCGCTCCGTGCTGGACGGTCGGAGAGCCGAGTGGTGCCGCAACTCTCACACAGAAGCACCTGAGCGACGGGTTACAGATGCACGCACCTTAGAGGCACCTAAGGGTATTCGTGCCGACCACACCGACACGACGGGTCCGGGCCAGCCAAGGCGATGGCACGGCGTCCTCCGGGAGCCGGGAACACGGGGGAGAGTCGCCTCCTGGAACTCGTGCTTCCAGCCTGCGCTCTGGACGGATGTATAGCTCTGAAAAGGGCTCGTACGATCCGGTGTGCACGGGAGTGGTTCCAGGCGGACTCCGCTCGCTTGGTATACCGGCGCAACTTATATAGCGCGCGAAAGCGCGGACCATGGAGAGTGCCGCTCTCGGTCGAGCGGCCGCGGCGCTCTCCGATTGGCGCGCGCTTGGTCTCGGCGGTGATTGGCGCGCGCATGTGTCGAAAACATCTATAAATAGAGGTGCGAGCAGTCGCTTCTGTTCAGACGATGTTCGCGACGAGGTATCGCCTCGTCGCAAGCTTAACGGCTCTTTCTACCGAATCATTGGCCACAGGTAAAGCCTTAACTATATCTAAACCTAGTTTGTAAGAATCTTCATCTTGCCAAACTATTGGATTTTTTTTTAAATTCTGTCAATATATTAAATCTGCTACAAAATTTTCGACTTTCGTCTGATATAAAACCTGAAATGTCCTCTTGCATGTGATCGGCCACATTAGTTGGTAAAATGACAAATTTTTTATAATAATCGCCGCTACTAAAAGATCACTAATTGATCAAGAAACTCTTGTTCCTATTGATCTTGTATCTGGGATCGTCGTTTACAACTCTGTTACGAGCCGGGGCCGTGAGCAGCACGAGTGGCCGGCGAAGGGTTATTACCCCCTAGGAATATGATATAAATTTGCTAGTCAAGGAACGCGGACGAACCCAATGCGAAATTGGGGAGCCGCTAGGATTATTGACAGCGAGGACGAAACTGACGCGAAGTCAGGGAGCCTCTAGGAATGGAGTCAAACGCAGACGAACCCGATGCAAAACCGAGGAGCTGCTAGGAGGTTGTATAATAGCACAGACGAACCAGATGCGAAATCAGGGAGCTGTTAGGATGCGGACGAACCCAATGCAAAACTGGGGAGCCGCTAGGTTGGATAAATCTCTGTTTGGACAATTGGAATGTCGCGAAAGAACCTGATGCTTAATCAGGGAATTGCTAGGATAATTAGTAAGCCTCGTAACTAGTATAATTTAATTGATACAATCCGAGCGGTAAGATTGTATTATGTGGGGACGTTCAATTACTTGGAAAGGATATTGGACGATAATTATGCGTTTAATGAATTTGAGTTAATTATCAAAGAAGACAATTATATTCTTACTATAGAATTTCGTATTACAAGTGTGTTTGTGTCGCGAATGGACTGAATTTAGAATATAAAGAAATTGAAATGTGATATTACCTAAGCTAAGATGCACGGTGTGACGCACTGGCAATGCGGGGGACTCGGAGCAACCTTGTTCCTCGACCTTGAACCTAACAGATTTTACACCGAACTCACGGAATCTGTACGGTTAAACTTTGATTCAAAAGGAACGAACGTCCGATCTCACTGGTAGTTGACTTCCGAGATGCAGCACGACGCGACACTATTCGTGATTACGACAGTACCAGCCCACGAGAGTAGAAATGTAAGGGCTTATATAGCCCTGCAATGACGGGTGGTACTTGTCAGTACCCTTCAAGTGAACATTCGTATTTTGTCAACGACCAGTTGGTCGTGCGTACGTTTTGGCCCTAAACTAACCTAAACAGTTATGTAGATTTATCTAGGGTAGCTCTGTTCGTTTATCTAGGACGGTTCCTGACAAAGATGATATTGAACACCTGTTCGTCATCCGTAACAACTCTTTTGGAAGACCTTCCACTTGTGGTATAATGACTCCAATTTCTCGACGCAGCGACTGTTTAACTGAACTGGAATTCTGGCCTTTTCCCACAACACTTCCACTTCTTTAACAACAAGGTATGCACTAGACCGAGGGTTCAATTTCACTTTCCGCAAATTATAAAATATTACTCGTAAAACTTGTCGTTTCGATGACAACTTAGCGTCAATTATCTGATTTTCATCATGTTCTAATAAGAACAGTTTTTCGCGACTTCTACTCTCCACTGGGCTTCTCAATTTATATAGAAATTGAGTAGTCTTCCTGTATGACTACTGTAACGTCTCGCGTCTGCCGAATCCGGATTGAACGACGATGATCGCGAGTCCAATTTTGTAAGTTGAGGTGATAGTTGATCAAAGACAACACTTGAGTTTGTATGTTCGCTTACTCGATACTGATGATTGCAGTTCGTTAGCTCAGACAGATCTAATCGGTGGTTCCCTGATACATCTAAATCTTACTTCGGTGTGGATGTCGTTTGTTTGAAAATGCGTGATGATTGGTTGATGGAGTTGAAAGTTATTGGTGGAAAAACTTGTAAGGATAGGAGTAGGAATAGGAGTGGGAGTTTAAGTACGGGTGGTTATAAATTTTATAACGAGGGTTTACATCTGTTTCCTGGGTGTGCGCTTACGAATTTCAAGATAGGTAAAATTGTAAAAAAGTGGGCTTAAGGTCCACGGGGTACATCTGGAGGTAACGTAATAAATTATATTCGGTCATAGATAATAAATGGATATGTTTAAATATCTGTTATTTGTGGTTATACGAAAAAATGTCAAAGGAGAAAGTTGCACTGTTCAATATGGTAAATATAATGGCAAAAAAATTTTTTATTTTAAATCAAATTGTCGAAATTTCAAGGTCATCGTTATTTGTTTTTAATTAAGGTCATATAATTTTGCCATATTCTTATTTAGAAAAAAATTACAAATCCAACGATATATAATACTTTATAGTTACGATGAATTTCAAAATTTTCAAAATTTTCAATTTAAATGCGCCACGTGATCCTTTTTTCCGATCGATCTCAAATTTTGCACAAATTTTTTTCTCACCAAAAATAACCATTCTGGGGGCGTCGTGAAAAAATTCGTTGGTCAAAAAATAAGGGCCACCCTATTATACACATTCCCATGGCAAGCTCAAGTCTCTGCGCGCTACGCTCAACGTTCAACTGCGCTTCTCGGGGCCCGCGCGCCCCTCCACGCTTCGCCTCTCGCACTCTCTCACTCGCTTACAGTGGCACGCGCCACGCACTCACTCCGCGCGCCACTCACGCACTCCGCACGCCACACACGCACACTCCACGCGTGTCGGACTCGATCACCGGCGGATCAGTCACCACACTCGGTCATGCTGCTTGTACACATGTCCTCATGTGTGTCTTCGTCACTATGCAATGATAGGTCGTGGTTTTCGCAAATCCATGGTTTCATAGAATCCCTGGAAGTGGATGTCGTTCGCGGTCCCTCGTGCTCTCCGACCTTTTCAACCAGATAACGATCGTTGCGTAGTACTTTTATTATCTGATACGGACCGAGGTATTTAGGACAAAGTTTTAGTCCAGGCCTTAATTGCGTTCTACGTATTGCGACCAGATCACCCTCTTTAAAACCTATATAGTCCTTTTTTCTTCTTCTGTTGTATGACTTTCGGTTCTCATCTTGAATTCGCTCTATGGCTTCCTTTGCCTGAATACGTGACTCATCGCGTGCCTCCTGAAACACAAAAATCGCTTCTCTCTCCAAGATCTCCTTGACCTGTGGATCATCTTGTAACCTCATTCGAGTGCCTATCAACAATTGGAATGGTGACACTCCTGTACTTCTACTTGGTACATGGTTCAAGTATTGTTGCGCTCTTCCAACGTACTTGTGCCATGTTTCTGCTTGTGGATGCGCGAGTTTCGTCAAAAGTGGAATAAGCGTCCGATTCACCCTTTCCACTTGTCCATTGGCTCTAGGCATGCCAGTGGTTATCATGATGTCATTATCATGATCATCATGATACAATTGATCGAACCAGTGCGCCAATATCACAAATTTTAGTTTAAACAATTGTCGATCGAAATACGAAAATCATAGTTATCATGATGTGTTGTACATCTTCTTTTTTACAATAATCCGCGAATTCGTTTGAGGAAAACGCAGTTCCTCGATCTGAAATTATCTTTCGCGGGTTTCCGAAAATTAATGCCTGTTTGCTGAGGCGATCAATTACCTCAACCGAAGTGGTTGACTTAGTGGGATATATGTAACCAAACGAATTTAGTGAAACTATCGACGACCACCAATATGTGCCGATAATTCTTTTTCGTGGACACAAGTGGACCCAAATGGTCTATATGATATGTTTCTAAAGGACGATCTCCTTTATTAATCGGATGCAAATATCCCTCTAAGCGACCAGTTTTCCGTTCTGCTAGCACGCATTGGAGACAGCTCCGTATTATTTTTTCGATCTTCGGACGCATGGAGTCAAATCAATAATCACGCCTCAACAGCTGTTCGGTTTTTGCAACGGCAAAATGATCTCGTTCATGCACGAGACGAATAACATACGCTTGCATAGCCTTAGGTACAACAAGTAATTGTTCGTTATCAACTAACCTATACAACAATCCGTTCTCTCTAACATACTTTTCCGCAACATTCACTCTACTTATCCGTTCTTGCAATTCTTTATCATCGGCCTGCGCTTTTCGTATTTTGTGGATCACACTCGCTTCTTCTTCGACAATCGACATAGATACAGGTAACGGGTATCTACTTAGGGCGTCGACGTGACGCATAGCCTTACCCGAACGATGTTGTACCGTGTAATCAAAATCTTGCAAAAATAGTGCCCATCTGGCCACGCGCGGACAAATATCTTTTTTCTTCAGGGTCATTACAAACGCTTGGCAGTCAGTTATAACCTTGAACGGTATACCAATTAAATAGACTTTAAACTTTTTAAGGGATTTCACCACCGCCAACACCTCGAGTTCGTAACTATGGTATTTCTCCTCACATGGATTTATTTTCCCGCTCGCGTAATGTATAGGATGTAGCAGACGATCCTAATTATCTCGTTGTAGCAGAAACGCGCCAAAACCCAATGCAGATGCGTCGGTGTGGAGTTCCGTTTCTGCAGTCGGAGAATAAATTCTTAGAAATGGATTGTTGGTTAATATTAATTTCAACTCTTTAAACGATGCTCGCTCCTATTCTCCGAATTGAAAATTCACTCCACCCCTTAGTATATTCGTCAATGGACGCGCAATCACGGAATACGCCGGTACAAATTTTCGAAAATACCCGGGACGCCTAAAAAACTTTGCAACGCTCGGACAGTTGTCGGTTCCGCGAATTGCCTGACTGCATTCGTCTTTTGCTCGGACGGCTTTACACTATTATTCTCTATTATGTGTCCGAGATACTCGACACAGGTTTGCAAAAACTGGCACTTACTCCATTTAATCACTAACAGGAGACCCCGCGTATCGAGACACCCAGATCTGAACGAAATTTTGTGTGAACATAGCTTAGACATCCTCATGAACTATCCCATTGGCTTTCTCTTGAATGGGCACCCGTTTTTGAGATAATCGATATTGAAATGCGACATGTAAGTTATATTCAATGAGTGAAAGCCTCTTGTCACAGCGGTCCGCGGCCGAGTGGGATGAGCGAATGTCTACCACGAGGTTGGTCGGGGTTCGCGTCCCGTGTCGGCATTTTTTAAAAATATTTTTTTTCACTTTTTTTTTATTTTTCTACGTTCTACACATTATTTCTAATATAATAAATGACAAGTAATCTAGTTTTACGATAGACAAGATATACAGGGTGTTTACCTACAGGTGGGAGAAAATTTAAGGGGTGATTCTCGACGATAATATAAGATGAAAATGAAGAATAAAAAAATTGCGATTTCGGCTTCGTTATTTAGTTATTAACAATTAAAAATCCGCCTAAAATGCTGCAACACTTCTAACAAAAGTATACGTTGCGTACGTCAGACAGGCGCGCGACAGTCTCGTATCAAGTGACAAACGCATGCATACCTTGGTTCTCATTTGGGGCCCCAGCGAGGTGAAAATGTTTAAAAAATCGGTGGACAACATTGAACCTACCTACTCGTTAAATTGCACAAGGGCATTTCTAATATCCGCCCTATGGAATTATCGAGTAGAAGGGGTCAGTGCCCTTTCACTTTTAAATTCTTCTCAAACATATCCACAAATCCTTATCCTACACTATAATTGTTCATAACACCGTACCTAATATACTGGAATAAACGCTCTAGCACTATTTACAATATCATACACCCGCACTACGAGTTTACAGAGAGTACAAGTTGTCTGAGGGGAATGAGGAGAATGTAAAGAACTGGTAATCCTTTAATGTTGAAACACTGCACTTTATTGAACTTTATTTTCGTCGCGAGAAGGCTATTCACAGCCTTCGAAAATTCAGCGCATAACGACTGCTTCAGTTCGTTCCACGTACGCGTGCACCTTTCGTAATTCACGTATAGTTTCGCTGACCCACACAAAAGTCGCCTCGCATAAATTAACTTTTGTATGTCTGTCCATTTACACAATTTCGCCGTATCTTCGAAATCTTTCAGCCAAGTCCGCAGGCTTCTCTTTCCACCTCCGCTAAATTTCTCCATCGACTCTTCTACGTCCTTGAACGTGGGAACATACGCAGCCCTGTGTCCAGCTTCCTCTTCATAATAGTCTGATTGTTTCGGATGGAGGCTGGTTGGATTCGGATGAGGAGACTGCGAGATGGGTGCCACGTGTTGTAAAGAAAAGTTCACTATTGAATTGGTCCACAAACACCGAGTTTATTCTGTTGGTGGTTTCTCGCGAGGCCAGGTTTCGATACGAGACACTCGCGTACTTGTGTTCTGAATCGCGGGCACAATTCTTTAATACGGACGGTGATAAGGCCGACACGGTCACGGTTTATTCGCACTGGTCACAAAAGGTTGCTTTCGCTAACACGTCCGGAAGGCAAGAGAGCGCGATCGACGTCGCGCGGAATATCGAGAGTCGATTCTCGTGGTGGGGACGATCAAAAAAAGTGACCTAAACGGTTGTCTGTTCTCGAATATTCTGTTTGTATGTGCGATACTGAAACGGCGTAAACGGCGGTGCTCATCTTCGCTGAGCTGGTCGCTGGACTATCGCGGTTTTGTTCACGACGGCATCGAACATACCGCCCGCCTCGAATGAGTACATTCGACAAGGATGCAGGCGCTGGTTGTTGAACGCACCGTGTCGGACTAGACGTTGGTCGAATACGCGTTGAAATGGGCTACAGTACAAACAAAACCCAAAAAAAAACAAATATACAATTTTACTTAAGACGCACCGGAAGGGGGGTCATCCGGGCAAGTGGGCGTTCCGCCCGCCATGACAGCTTGCGTCTCTGCGTTAATTTCTACTGGGAGAAAGCACAGTTTCTCAAGTGGTCTTTTGAATTCGGACAGCTGAGTCTTGACAGTTACTACTCGGGTGAGTCCGTCCTTGCCCGGATGACATTCGCTGATCCGACCGAGGGCCCAGTGGGCCGGAGGCGCGTTAGGATTACGCAGTAGTACGATTTGACCTCGCTTGGCCAATTGTTGCACGACACGCCATTTCGGGCGTTGTTGCAGCGTATGCAAGTAGTCGCGCGACCAGGATTTCCAAAAACCTTCGGACAGGCGCTGTACAAGCTGCCAACGCGACAGTCTGTTTTCTCGGAAATCGAGTACGCTCGGTTCAGGATGGCTGATGATAGGAGCTCCGATTAAGAAGTGTCCAGGTGTTAACACTCCGTAATCGTCAAGGACATCGGAGACGGCACCTAATGGTCGCGAGTTTAAGCATGCCTCGATCCGACAGAGCAGTGTGGCCATTTCCTCGGACGTGAGAGTGTGCGCGCCGACACACCTTTTTAGGTGGTGTTTAGTGCTGCGCACCGCGGCCTCCCACAAGCCACCGAAATGTGGCGCTGCGGGGGGTAAGAAATGCCATGCTACTCGGTTAGTGGCTACTTCGTTTAGGAAGTTTGATTGTCGGATGGCATCGCGATGGTCTTTGGTTAATTCGCGATCCGCGCCTTGGAATGTGGTTCCATTATCGGAATACATGCTATGAGGTAAACCTCGACGCGCGATGAAACGGTGGAAGGCGCTTATAAACGCTTGTGAGCTGTAGTCTGAGACTAGTTCTAGGTGGACCGCTTTCGTGGTCATGCAGATGAATATGGAGATGTACGCTTTATGCGTTTTGTGACCGCGGCCAGACGATAGTCTCACAAGTATGGGTCCGGCATAATCGACGCCGGTGTGGGTGAACGCTCGCGACTGAGGGTTGACTCGCATGCTCGGCAAGTCCCCCATGAGTTCTGTCGGAACCTTAGCTGCTTCGCGCGTGCATGGGACGCACCGATACAAGATCGACCTCACTGTCGTTCGAGCTCTCAGGATCCACAATTCTTCCCTGAGGGAAGCGAGTGTGAGTGAAGGTCCTCCATGCAATGTTTTTTGGTGATGGTGCGCGATTATGAGGTTGAGCAGATGGTGAGAGCGGAGAACTATTGGGTGCTTCCTCGCTTCTGGAAGGTTGGAGTGTCGCATCCTGCCCTTTACTCGGATCAACTCGCTCGAGTCGAGGTAAGGATTTAATTTGGACAGCGGGCTGGAGCTCGGTACTGGCGTTTTCGCGACGAGTTTGGACAACTCGCTGGGGAAGCATGCCCGTTGAATGGTTTTATACCAATAATACTTGGCGATTTGAATCTCGTCCGGATGCAACGAGTGGTCTGCTCTTGGACTCTTCGGGCAATTTCCCGTGAGCGACAAGGTGAGAGGATGGTGGCGAATTGCCTCAATGAACCGGATGACATATGCGGTCACCCGAAGGAGTTTGGTCCACGATGAGTATCGAGTCTGGATATCCCATGGCTCGATCGTGGTTGATACAAGAATTGGAACAGGATTCCTCTTTTCGTCGAGAATGTGTGCCTCTGCTATTGCAGGTTGAGATGGCCAAAATTCAGGAACAAGTCGCAGCCACTGCGGACCGTTCCACCATAAAGGATGGGAAACCAATTCCGGCGCTGAAACGCCACGCGAGGCGCAGTCTGCAGGGTTGTCCTCTGACGGGACATGGAGCCATTGGCCAGTTGGAACCAGTGAGTGGATTTCGGACACGCGATTTGCAACGAATGTTTTCCACGTCGCCGGCGGTTTGCTGAGCCACGCTCGCGTGATGGTCGAGTCTGTCCAGCATACGCATGGAAGGATACGCTTGTGGAGGGCTTGCTGAATGCAATCCAGTAATCGTGCAAGCAGGTGGGCGGCTGTTAACTCGAGACGAGGAATGCTGATTGTTTTCACAGGAGCTACCTTTGACTTCGCCATCAACAGGGAGACGTTGATACTGCCGTCGGAGGAAACGACGCGAAGGTATACTACCGCAGCATAAGCGACCGAGGACGCGTCGGAGAAGCCATGAAGCTGGACGTCAACTGTATCGGCTGTTTGTCCAGTCCATCGCGGAATGTGAGCTGACTCTAAGTGGTGGAGGAGGGAGCGATATCGTTCCCACTGAGTTTGAAATTCGACTGGAAGGGGATCGTCCCAATCGCATTTCAACTTCCAAAGCTGTTGAATGAGGATTTTGGCGGTAATGACTACTGGTACTGCCCACCCTAGCGGGTCGAACAGTTTTGCTATGAGCGACAAGAGCCCACGTTTTGTGGATTTGGAGTGGCTTGGAATGGAAAGTCGAAACTTGAATTGGTCACTTTCCGGGCACCACGTAATACCCAATATTTTTAAATATTCGTCGCTCCGGAGTTCTTTGGCGCACGCGAGTCCATGGTCGGACGGATCCAAGTCTGCAAGGAGAGTCGACCGATTGCTTGCCCACTTGCGTAGACGAAACCCTCCCTTTTGTAAGAGAGTGATGAGCTGATCACGCGTTTGCCGGGCCAGTTGAATATTGTCGGCACCAAAAATGCAGTCATCGACGTAAATTTGGTGTCGTAGCACGGGGACGGCTAGAGGGAACAAAGAGCCTTCGTCCTCAACCAGCTGTTGGAGGACCCGTTGAGCTTGGAATGGGGCTGACGCGGTGCCATAGGTGACAGTACTAAGGCGGTATTCTTGTACTTGATTAGACGAATTGGTACGCCACAAAATGCGTTGATAATCGCGATCTCGTGGGTCAATCAATATTTGCCGATACATCTTTTCGATGTCGGCTGTGAAGACGAATTGACTTTGCCGCCATAATGAGATGACTGACGTTAAGTCAGTTTGCAGTTTCGGTCCTATTAACAATAAATCGTTTAGTGATATACCCGTCGACGTGCGACATGACGCATTAAACACCACCCGGAGACGGGTTGTGGCGCTGTCCGTTCGGGACACTCCGTGATGCGGAATGTAGTACGGTGGAGACGATTGCTCGTCGGTTTGTGTCACCTTCTCCATATGACCAAGGGATTCGTATTCTTGGAGAAAGCGTGTATATTCCGCCGCCTGGGTTGGGTTCCGCTTGAGACGGCGTTCAGAGAATAACAGGTGCGACAGCGCGGAGGATCGGGATGTTCCGAGCGATGTGGACGACTTGTCCTTGAAGGGAAGACGGACGACGTATCTGCCCTCCGGCGTGCGAAAATGCGTGGATGCGAAATGGTTTTCGCACTGGATGTCTTCGGGACTTGGGAGCGAGGTGCGAGGGATCTCCTCGATTTCCCAGAATCTGCTTAGTTCGGACTCGAACGTTTCGCGTACAGTTCCGTGGGAAATATGGATGGATGTGAAGGTGGAGGACGCATGAGTTGCAACCGGACCGGATATTATCCAACCCAATGCTGTGTTTTGGGCAACAGGTTCATTACCGGCGCCTTTTCGAATACCGTCGCGAATGATTGATCCGTATAGATCGGCACCGATCAATAGTTCGATTGGGTCTGAACTCATGGGGTCCTTGTCGGCTAAATTGAGTCCCGAAAGGTGTGTATAGTGACACGGCGAATTGACTCGATTCGGTTTATACTGCGTCAACGATGGGAGCACGAGCGCAGTAGTGGGGAAGGCAGGAGCGCTGCTGGAGTGGGGAGTGATTGTTAGCGAGACAGCGTGACGACAATAGGTATGGGCATTTCCGATGCCCTGTATGCGAATCGATCTTCGTAATTTCGATAAGCGTAACAGCTGGACAAGGTTTTCTGAAATAACTGATATAGCCGAGCCTTGATCCAGGAGCGCTCGAACCTGCACAAAATTGCCCGATTTCGAGTAGACTCGTACATACGCGGTGGCAAGAATGACGGTCGTGGGTCGGGCTATCGCGCTTGTCAAGCAGTGAGACGGTGTTTCTGCCTCGATTGGCTGTTCGATTGGATTGTCGGTCGCTGTCAATAGAGAGACCGAGGGCGGCGCGGGTGCGTCGCTGGTTTGGAAGTGCAGCATCGTATGATGCCTTTTGTGACATTGCTTGCAAGCGCGCGTGCTTTTACAGTCTTTCACCGCGTGACTCGCGCTAAAACAATTAATGCACCGGTTGGTCGCTCGAACGAGCTTGTATCGCTCCGATGGAGTTTGATTACGAAATTGATCGCATTGGTACAACAAATGATTGGACCGACATGCCGGACATGTCGTGTTACTTGGCGTGACGGTGTGCGAGGTAGTCGACTTCAAATTTAGACGGTTAACGGATGGTCGCGACACCTGTTTGTTTACATCAACAGCACCGGGCTTCGAATCGTCGAGCGCGTTAATTTGTTGACCGAGAAACTGGTCTAGCTTGGCATACGACGGGCACTCACGACTCTCGCCGAGCGTGAGTCTCCATTCTTTTCGCAACGATTCGGACAATTTAGTGGTGACGCAAAATACAAAGATGTCGTCCCAGTGTTCGACTGGACGACCGAGGTTTCGAAGAGACTCGATTGCTATGTTCGCGGTGTCTCGAAGGCGGCCAAGATTTATGAAATTGTCTACTGTGACTTTTGGTAGATCAAACAGGGTTTGAAGGTGCACTGAAACGAGGCGACTTTTGTGTTCGCATCGTTTCACGAGTATCTCCCACGCGACGCGGAAGTTCTTCTCAGTAATTGCGAGACGGCTGATCGCGTTGCTTGCATCGCCTTTGAGACAGGTTATTAAATACTGCATTCGATCTACGTCGCTAAGAGTACTGTCGTTAAACACCATCGATTTGAAATTATCGCGAAATTGTTCCCATTGGGATAAACGTCCGTCGAACGTAGGCAACTGCAATTTCGGAAGGCGCGACACCGGTCGGTAAGGAAGATCGGCAACCGATTTACTGGAGGCAGATGACTCACCGGTGGTGGATCCGAGTACCTCTGCCATGAAATCTGCAGCTTCGTTGAAGGCGTCTTCACCAACGCAGAACTGGTCCTGCGTGAAATACGGATGAGCTGCTTTGGTGGACTCGCTTGCATAAGCGACAATGGCTCCGTCCAATTCCTGGGACTTGGCGAAGTTCTCCTTCAGGTTTGCGAGCCGCTGGCGTGTTACCGATGCGGTCATTTTGGCTTGACCGAGCTTCTTAAAATTTCGAAGAGCTCGTTGGATTGAACTGATGAGTTGCATCTGTTGCGAAATTAATGCGTCGATGGTATCCATTGCGTATCGAACGACTGCGTGTTCTGATGACGTAACAGAAAATGGCGTGCTCTTTTCCGGCGGAGATTCCACGTGCGACGTGGTGTGGTCTGGTCTTTCCAAGGGCTCGAACTGAATCTTCACGACGTGGACGGATTCTCCTCAACTATCCGGCTCGAAGAACCACAATGTTTCGGATGGAGGCTGGTTGGATTCGGATGAGGAGACTGCGAGATGGGTGCCACGTGTTGTAAAGAAAAGTTCACTATTGAATTGGTCCACAAACACCGAGTTTATTCTGTTGGTGGTTTCTCGCGAGGCCAGGTTTCGATACGAGACACTCGCGTACTTGTGTTCTGAATCGCGGGCACAATTCTTTAATACGGACGGTGATAAGGCCGACACGGTCACGGTTTATTCGCACTGGTCACAAAAGGTTGCTTTCGCTAACACGTCCGGAAGGCAAGAGAGCGCGATCGACGTCGCGCGGAATATCGAGAGTCGATTCTCGTGGTGGGGACGATCAAAAAAAGTGACCTAAACGGTTGTCTGTTCTCGAATATTCTGTTTGTATGTGCGATACTGAAACGGCGTAAACGGCGGTGCTCATCTTCGCTGAGCTGTTCGCTGGACTATCGCGGTTTTGTTCACGACGGCATCGAACACTGATTCATGTTCGGATTCATGTTCAGATTCATCTGTCTGGGCGTCTTCAAGCAACAAAGCCGCTTTGAGTCTCTCTATCAGGTCCGCCTTATTACCTGTTGTTTTCAACTTGCGAGATATCAATTCTTCCTGCAGTTCGACCAACTTCATACGCTCTAGATCGCAATTGTTCCTATTTATCTCAGGATGGCCTTCACTGCCATCATTGTCGTTTCCTTGTGAGCTTGCCATCTTTTCGCACTTCCTTTTTCGCAATTCTCTTTTCACAATTCTCTTTTCGCAATTCTCTTTTCGCAGTTCTCTTTTCGCAGTACTCTTTTCACAAATCACTTTTCACACTTCACACTACGCGTCACGCAATTCGCATGTAATCTACGTAACAATTCGCACAAAATGTCGACCGTTATCCTTGAACTGATCCCGGACGAGCCCCCAAGATTGTGGGATCAATTGCGGAGGAAAACAAGTAGACGATTTTGTGTTTAGAGATAATGCGACGAGCCGTACCTCGTCGCGAGCGCCGCGTAAATAAGGAGCGAACGACGGCGACTTATATTTATAAACTCCAGCGACACAAACGCGCGCCAATCAGAGAGCGCCGCGGCCGCTCGACCGAGAGCGGCACTCTCCATGGTCCGCGCTTTCGGGCGCTATATAAGTCGCGTCGGAATACCGAACGAGCGGAGTCTGCCCGGAGACGCTCACGTGAACACCGGATCGTCCAGCACTTTTCAGAGCTGAGGAACCATCTGTCCAGAACGCAGGCTGGAATCACGAGCTCACACAGGCGACTCCCCTCCACAACCCCGGCGACCGGAGACCGCCGTGCCACCGCCTTGGACCGGGTCGGAGCCGTCGTGTCGACGTGGTGGGCACGAATACCCTTAGGTGCTTCTAAGGCGCGTGCGACGGTAACTCGTCACTCAGGTGCTTCTGTGTGAGGGTTGCTGCACCACTCGGCTCTCCGTCCGACCAGCCTGAGGCGACTGGCCTCCGACCTTCTTCGCTAGTCGAACCTCTGCGGTTTGACCTCGCGGCCTGGAGTGGTAACGGCGAGTACGAACCCCTCAGGTGCCTCTGAGGTACGTACGATCCGTGGCTCGTCCTTCAGGTGCTTCTGGAGGAGCGCCGCGGCGCCCGCGCTGCGTCAGTCGGTGACCTCTGACCGCCTCCCGTCACCATCCTACCCTCCAGCGTGAAATCACGAAACACCGCGCCGCGAACGCGTCACGCCGCGACGTCGTGATACCGGTCGACCGACATTGTCCGCCGCGCCGACGTTACCTGTACCCGGATACTCGCGTACCACCGTCCGCCTGATCGTTTCATTAGTCACTCCGCGATCACAATATATTCTTTCTGTCATCATCTAGACCGACACCGTGGCCCCCGCTGACGCGATTGAGGTTCCTTCATAACCACCGGCCCGCTAACCGGACACCGTAATTATTTAAGTATTGTTACGCGGTCGGACTTGCCGACCTGCAGGGAAAGTTTCTTTGTATTTACGTTTGGTACCGCACTTCGCGGAATAAAAGTTTAGTTCACAGTTATCCGATTTCGTCTCCACCTTATTTATCTACCTGCGAACCCTGTTCACTCCTAAGCTACAGGGCATCTACGAAATCGGAACGTTACAATAAAAAGGAAAAAACAAGAAGTATATTCTGTATGAAAGGTTATACACATTCACATGGCAAGCTCGAGTCTCTGCGCGCTACGCTCAACGTTCAACTGCGCTTCTCGGGGCCCGCGCGCCGCTCCACGCTTCGCCTCTCGCACTCTCTCACTCGCTTACAGTGGCACGCGCCACGCACTCACTCCGCGCGCCACTCACGCACTCCGCACACCACACACGCACACTCCACGCGTGTCGGACTCGATCACCGGCAGATCAGTCACCACACTCGGCCATGCTGCTTGTACACATGTCCTCATATGTGTCTTCGTCACTATGCATCAGCAGGATCTGTATACGCTACCGTGTGAGAGTTTCTCGTACATTGAAGGAAAAATCATTTTAGCAGAGGCTCCACCTCAAGGAACAAGAAACAATGTTATTCTCGATACCAATTGTGCCGCTTTCATGTTTGATGAAATTCGATATGAACTGAATGGAGTTGAAATAGACCGCTGTAGAAATCCTGGAATAACGACCTCGTTAAAAACACATGTATCCATCTCTCCTGGAAAAAGTAAAGCATTGGCCACCGCAGGCTGGCATCGTAAACTGGATGGCGCAGATTTCAATTTCTGCATACCATTCAATATGCTATTTGGCTTCGGTGAAGATTATAACAAGATTACCGTTAACGTGCGTCAAGAGTTGGTCTTAATTCGATCACGAAACGATCTAAACGCGTTGAATGGTTCTAGTACTTTAAGACCTGAAATCGAATTATTCAAAGTTCAGTGGCGTATGACACACATAAGTCTGGAAGAAGTAACCAAATTGTCATTACTACGCATTCTCGAGAGAGGATAAATGATACCTATGAGTTTTCGCTCTTGGGATCTATACGAATATCCACATTTGCAAACAACTACAAAGCATACGTGGGCGATAAAGACTGTAACACAATTGGAGAAACCCCGTTTTATCATATTCGCATTGCAGAATGATAAGAAGAATCAATTGCAGAAGAGTGCTAATCAATTCGACGATTGTAAACTGTTAAACATACGGTTGTACCTAAATTCCGAATCGTACCCATACGACGACCTAAACTTGGACTTTGAAAAGAATAAGTATGCGATACTTTATGACATGTACACAAGATTTCAAAACTCATATTATGGTAATCGATCCAGTGAGCCGCTATTGGATGAATTACAGTTTTTATCACAGGGTCCATTTGTGGTCATAGACTGCTCTCGTCAAAACGAGTCTGTCAAAAGTGCGACCATTGATGTGCGCATAGATTTCGAGTGCAGAGATAATGTGCCTGTGAACACAGCTGCTTACTGTTTAATCATACACGATCGTATAGTCGAGTACAGCCCGTTGACCAACGTCGTGCGCAGAATACTTTAACAAGCGGTGGGTACATGATGACCCATGTAACGTTCGTCGATCTACAAGGTTTCAAGACGGGGGCAAACGGTTTCATTGTAAAAGAAGCAGCCATTTTACGAGATGGAAATAAACTATTGCACTGGATATTCAAGCCACCATTTGAATTCCATCGATTAACTGCTACTGAAGCACGCCAGGTTCGATGGTTAACGCACAAACATCATGGAATCGGTTGGGCAGATGGATATGTTCCATACAAAACAGCCGGAAGTTGTTTGAAACTGTCTCTGGAAAATACGCAGCAGGTCATTGTCAGGGGTTTGGAAAAGAAAAAATGGTTATGGAAATTAACTGGAATAGAAGCTCTTGATGTGGATCTGGAGGATGTGCCAAGATTATCGTTAATGCAAAAGGGATTGCATAGATGTGCATTCCATACTGGCGTTCGTGTCATGGAAAATGTATTTAAACTGTGTAAATTATATACTGATCGACAAGAATCATGTTTTTGAATAAAATGTATTAATTAACAAATTTTTTTTTTACTAGAACTTCGCTTATTTCTTCCCATATACCAAATAGCGTCTTAAATGCTGACACTACAATTTTTGCGAGTTTCCTGTTCGTTTCTAAGGGGTATCATATTTCACCTATTCGTTGCTGAGGGGTATTAAGGTCAACCAAATAGCGTCTTAAATGTTCACACTACAATTTCTGCGAGATTCCTGTTCGTTCCTAAGGATTATCATATTTCATAAAAAAAATATCACACATCCTGTGGTCTCCAAAAATGTTGACACTGCAGTTTCTGCATGCCTGTTGTCCCAAAGCTGTGAGAATTAGCGCGATGCCCTCCCCCCCAACACCACATGAATTTGCTATGTTTGCACTTTTAAAAACTGGAAAGAACGAGGGGTTAGCGAGAGGCTATGAAACGCCATTGTTGGTTCGATCGGCAAAGTATCAACTATGTGGTCCGCAACCGTCAACTGTCGAGCAACGCGGCAGAATAATGAGTTTAATCCCCCGCAATTACACACACAGTAAGTACTCCGGCAACCGCTAAGAATGCATTATTGTTTCTTTGCAATTGAAAAAAAAATTCTTTCCTAATTGTTTCATTTAATATCAGTGCAGATAATTCTGAACAGAGTATCAAACACACGGTGCGTATATTGGGTCGGAGATATCCCTTGACGAATACATGCTACAAATATCTTGACATTGGGGTTCGAATTGGTGGTTGGCGTCATGTTGAGTTGGCTATAGGAGACAATCACGGGAATGAAATTCAATTTTCTATGGCTACGTGGAAAGATTTTCTACGAAAGAGAGAAGACATTCTGCGGAACATTGCCAACTCAGGGAATGCTGTGCATGTTGGTGATATAACTGTGGAATTCTGTCAGTTAAACGATTATGTGAAGCTTGCAAAATTATCAACTTCAACTAAGTGCATACAGATTACCAGAAAACGATGAGAAGATTGTTTGATTTGGAATATTGTGTCGACCACATGTACTCATGGCTATCTGAGAACCTATATTCTGTACAAACAAAATATTGTAAGTTTATGCAAATAATTTCTAATGTTACCGATGATTTTGCAAAAGCAATTGTGGAACATGAAGATTTTGAACGCAATTCATTAATAGACACTGAATTGTTAGCTTTAGGCTTAGATGTAATGCTAATAAAATAAATCAAAAAGTTTATTTCAAACTATGATATTTTATGTGTGATTTACTGTCCCAAGATTCCTACCAAAAATGCTAACGCTGCAGTTTTTTTTGCGAAATTCCTGTTCGTTCCTAAGGGGTATCTCCTGTTCGTTCCTAAGGGGTATCATATTTCATAAAAATGGTCGATCAAAGATCAGTCAAATAACGTCATAAACGAAAAGATTTCGCACGCTCGGTATAATATTTCGCAGTGACTTCCTGTCGCCACAGTTTTGTGAAATTCCTAAGCACTGTCAAGGTCAACCAAACAGCATCTTAAATGCTAACAGTTTCTTGGATGCGCCGAGATTCCTGTTCCTTTCTAAGGGGTATCATATTTCATAAAAATGGTCGATCAAAGACCGGCCAAATAACGTCATAAACGAAAAAAAGAATGCTGCAGTTACTGGAAAAAATGTCAAGGTTGATCAAGTAACACGAATTAGTTATAACACGTTCGACATAATATTTCGCAGTATCTTCCTGTCGTACCAATAGCGTCTTGGACGAAAATATGCTGTCGCTGCAGTATTTGCATGCCCAGAGTTATTCTTTGACATATATACCAAATGTTCGCCATGTTTATGAGATCCTCGGTTGGCCAAGCGGCTAATGAGTTTGACTACCAAGCGGTAGACCGGGGTTCGAATCCTGTTCGAGTAAGACAGTTTTTTTCTTTAAAAAAAAATCGCAACCGCTTGTGACGTCACGGAAGTGGTGGGGGTTCCAGCAAAGGTGGTGGTATGCCTCGCAACAGCTCGTGACGTCACGGAAGTGGTGGGGGGGTTCCAGTGAAGGTGGTGGCGGTAGGCTACGAAACGCCATTGTCGGTATGGTCGACAAAGTGTCAACACGTCTCTGGTGACGTCACTTCCCGCGAGCTGATGTCACTTCCTCATGACCTCCCAAAAAAAAATTGGTGGGGGGGGGGGTAAAAAAATCGGGCAATTACCGGGGGGCAATTACAGGCAATGCCCCCCCGGGAGCTTGGTGGAGGGGGGGACCCCCTCCATCTGTGGGGGTAACCACCCTGGTCCAGAACCGGCATTACCTTACTACTACAAATAATGAAATCAATAAGATCTACATACTTTCTCAGAATTTGTGTGTGCAAGGTATATCTTTTATTTAACACACTATTCCTACCGACACTTCACGTATACCTATTCCTACCGCGACCGGTCAAATGACCGGTCGTGGTATTTAAGACAGATTACAAATTTTTCTGAGAAAATAAACAATAAATATTTCATATTTCTTTTATGGAAGTGACGCTAGCTGCTTCGTGGTGTTCTTCCGATTAAAAAAAGTCTAAACTCGATAGAATTTGGACTGTGCATAGTGGGTTCATTTGTAAAGTTATTCGTGGATTTATTCGAAGTCCCCGAAAAAATTGCAATTTTCCATGACATTCGGCCTTTTTACCACGTTTTTATTAGCTCGCTTTCTTGTCAGTCTGTCTGTCTGTTTGTCTGTTTGTTCGGTACAAATTTTTCAATTGATTTTAAGCTAACTTCCCGATGAGCTAGAGGCTTGAAATTTTAAACATAGCTCAGAACTGGATGACAATGCAATATCAAAAAAAAATTTTTTAAAGCCTATGAGTTCAGGAGATATAAATTATTAATAATTTGAACCATTGCACTCCCCGCCGCGTGACGTAGTACGTCTTCGCGGTCAGCGTCCCCAGTCCCCAGTCTACTATGTTACACCGATCGCGTAGGAGCAAATGGTATAATGATAAGGATGCCGGGCTCGAGTGCTAGGAATCTGAAGGAAGCGAAGTCTAGATCGTGAGGAATTCCCCAAATGAACGATTCACTGCTTTTGAGTCTTTGAACCGGGTCTCTCCGATTCGAGTCCACGTTTAATTGATATTAAACTATAGCTGTTACAAATCGTTTTTTGGTATGCGCACGGTCGCGTAACTCGGTTGAAACTATTGCGTGTACTCGCTAAGGAGGTTACAGTTGATCTGTATTCGGCGTTAACGGTTCTCGCCGGTCGAACAGGTGAAATTTCCCCACCATATCCTCGCACACGGGAGCTCGCATTGTTTTCAAATTAAGGCACCGTCGCGTCGGGACTTCGCTGGGCTTCGGCTGTCCTCTAATCGTCAGCCTTATGTGTATACATGATTATTCGCTTCAAACAACTACGTGTTCCCACTCTGACACATCCCTGCTCCGCTTCGCACCGAAGGAGCTCAGTGTGCGTCAGTGTGCGTTTGAGCTCCGTGCGGTGTTTACAAAGTTACTACGTATTATTATACTATAATGTTTGTTTACCAATCGAAAGGACAGTCACACCGAGATTTTCCGATATGACGCCAGTGTTGGGCAAATTTTATTTTAAAAATAATTATTTAAATAAAAATAAATTTTTTAAAAATACCACGTTTTTAAAACGGATTAAAAAGTATAAAATAAATTTTTAAAAACCACGTTTAAAAAACGGACTAAAAAGTATAAAATAATTTTTTCTAGCCCCATACAGAGTCCTGAAAATTTGTGATTGTGAATTTTTTAGTAGCTATGAAAATACTTGTAAAATTTAAATCGAAAAACGTGGGGCGCAAGATAATACATACATAGTAAGGAGTATAGAGAGTAGCTACCGCTGAGAAAACTCGCACAACAGTTCATATCATTTTCAGCGCATTAAAATTGTTAGTGATTTAGGTGTTCATGCATCAATTATCTATTTCATGCGCCCCACGTTTTTCGTTTTGTAGGATCTGATCGTCAACGTGGATGTAGTTTCGTTGACTTCGGACGAGACAAATTAATTTGACAACACGAACGATAATAGACGATTTATTACAATTAACAAAGGACGTTAACAATTTGCAACTCGCACAACACAGTGTTCTTTCGCTTCTCGTCTACTCTATTCGATACGCTATCTCGACTGCTCTATACAACTCTTTTCATCAGACTGCCTCTCGGTTTTCGAATTGTCGTCGGTTACGCGGCGCGGGCGTTTTTTGCCTCCGCAACTGCCGACGACAACTCCTTCGCGACACCGAGCGACAACCTTACTGTTTGTTGTCGCTCGCACATACACACACATTCATACGTCACGCAACACACAACATACAGTTTGGGGGTCTTCGACTCCGCGCTCGGATCCTACAGTTTTAAATCTTACAAGTATTTTCGTAGCTACTTAAAAATTCACAATCACAAATTTTCAGGACTATCTGTACGGGGTTAGGAATCTGTATAGGGCTAGAAAAAATTATTTTATACTTCTTAGTCCGTTTTTTAAACGTGGTTTTTAAAAAAAATATTTTATACCTTTTAATCCGTTTTAAAAACGTGGTATTTTTTAAAAATTTAATTTAATTTATAATTATTTTATACTTTTTAGTCCGTTTTTTAAACATATTTTTATTTAAATTATTCTATACTTTTTAGTCCGTTTTAAGAACGTGGTATTTTTTAAATATTTATTTTTATTAATAAAATTATAATGCATATATTACATGTCAATACACGCAAAAAGTACACAGGAAATTATAAACCTACGAGGGGTTCCGCCCCCTGTTCGCTTCGCTTACCAACCCCCGCGACGCCTCGCTCTGTCTCTCTCCCCATCTCTCCCTCTCTCCCTCTCTCCCTCCCTCCCTCTCTCCCTCCCTCCCTCCCTCCCTCCCACCCTCCCTCCCTCCCGCTCTCTCTCCCTCTCTCCCGCTCACTCTTTCTAATGTAAAAAGCTAAGAAAAAGGATTAAAAAAAGTTACTACGACGGGACTCGAACCCGGGTCCACGGCGTAGCAGTTCACCTCGCTGCCGCTACGCCACACCATTACTTGGTAACAGAGTGAACTATTTAAACTGACATGTTACGTCCACAAAACTTTAATTTGCAAATATCTCGAAAATTACTGAGTATTTGAGCCTATAATGGGGTATATTCGTAATCAGGGGAACGAGATCTATAACTTTGTAAAGTCTCAACTAAATCTGTGACGCGAAGGCTTTGCATTCTCCTTGTGAGCATAGTCACTTTTCATGACTGCAATAGGATCCTCGTATTCACGGCATTGAATATTGGTTGTAAGTCGTAAAACATCGTATCCCTCCGTAAATACGGGAATCGTGCTACTATGCGTCGTGTAACGCAAGCAGCCGGAAGGACGTGGTCACGCGGCGAGTACGGTAGCGTCACAGATGGGGGTAGGCGGCGCTAGCTGGAGACCCCTCTTGCCTCTGTGCCCCCCGGGGACAAATTATTAATAATTTGTATCTCCTATAAACGCATAGGCTTTTAAAAACTTTTTTTTTATTTAAATATTGCATTGTCATCCAGTTCTGAGCTATGTTTAAAATTTCAAGTCTCTAGATCATCGGGAAGTTAGTTTAAAATCAATTGTAAAATTTGTACCGAACAAACAGACAAACAGACAGGGACCAGCGTAAACTCGAATTATATTACGCGATAGAGCAGGCTTTTATCTTGAGAAATTGAGGTAGAAAGTGGCTTCATTTCCCCTCCTCTTTTTCCCCTTCCACTATTCCATTCCAGCACCATTTTTTTCCTCGTGAAAATCCGTTACGGATACTTCGGCATCCTGGGGGATGACCAAGGTTATGTGTGACTCTCCTCCAACACTAAAAACACACGCCCACCTAAGCTACATAGGAAGCGCCTGGATCACGCGAGTACTCAACAGGTCACTTACCAGCTTTCATCCACTCCGTGGGGGAGGGGTTGACCTCCCCCGGCAACCTAATCTAATCGGGACACCGGACGGAGGGACCGCCCGTTATCCCCATCCCTGGAACCTTCGACTTGAGCTTCCTGAGCCCCAGCTCGGTCAACTCGCAGCTCCCGGTGCCCTCGTGCCCCGCTCGGGGCGGGAGACCCGAAAGTCCCCGCCCACAGGCCAGGGAAGAGGGCGCCGACGTCGGTAAGGGAGGGTCGTCGAAGGTGTATCCGGACGCCCCGACCCTTCCCACACCACCCCCCACGCGGACATCCCATTCCAGCATCATGCGCACACTCCAACGTCCCCCACTAAGACCGTAGACCACAGTGCCCGTGCCGTAGACTGTACTGGTCATCAGAGAGGGGGTACTTGATTCCCCTCGATTGCTGGCGACCTGGCGACACTGCTTGTATTCCCCTCGATTTTCTCGACCTGGCGACAGTGGCCGTATCCCGTCGAACGATCGCGCTAGTGGTGAGCGCCACTGGCGGTACCTCGACGTTGCAAACTTCAAAGCGGGTTTCTGAAGATAAAAGTGCTCTATATCGCGTGATATAGTTCGATTTTACGCTGGCCCCTTATTTTTTAATGTAAACTGAAAAATATTCTCAAAAATTGGTGCAAAAGTGGTGTTAATGATTGTTTAAACATTCATAATGTATTAATATTGGATACTACTGGATTCGGGAAAGTTCACAGAATCTTTTAGGCCGTCCACACACGGGTCGATCGTCGATTTGGTCGACGCGGTTCCAGTCGCATGCGACTCTCCCCTCCACTTGACTTCCAATGCAAATCAATGGAGAGCCGCACACGGATCGACTCGTGGTCGACTGAAATCGGCTCGACTGAAATCTCTTCGATTCTAATCGCGTGCGATCGGAAGCGAAACAGAACAATCGCGTGGATCGTACGATTCGCGCGACTCATGGAGGTAAGTTTGTGCAGTTCATGTCATTTATACCATGATTTAGACGTTATTTTTTGTAGTTTGAGTGCATTGCACTCTTCCATGTGGTCTATATATTTAGGTTACATAGATTATTATTTATTTATTATCTTTTTTAATCGAGAAAAGCGTTTATCGGGAAGTATCGGGGAGCGAGATATCTCGTCCGTGGTAGCGAAAAAGTTAAAAATCAAAATATTCTTAAACGTGAGGGGTATAGTCAATATGATAAGTTAAATAAAAATAAAAGTATAAATATTGCTAATCAATTTAAAGATAGGAAATTATTAATAGAGTGGTCATAAATTGAGAATAAATTTAATATCATTTAGATTTTAACTAATTCTTTAATTTATTTGATTAATTCAATGGATAAAATTTTTATAATAAGTTCTTTCAATTACAATTGGTATAAAAGTATGCCGGTACCATAGAAACATAACGAAGTCCTCCTGATCACTAGAACTGCTCATTTTTAACCGACTTCGAAAAAGGAGGAGGTTACTCAATTCGATTTGTATGTGCCTTTTTTCCCTTTTTTTTCTATGTATGTTCACCGATTATGCCGAGATGGGTGGACCAATCGGAACGAAACCTTTTGCATCTTGTAGAATATGTCCCCGGGGTGGCCTCGTGAAAAAAATGTTGCATGTTTTTATTCCTTACGATTTTATTTGCGAAAAATGAATTATTTCATGTATGTTCACTGATTACGCCGAGATGGATGGACCAATTAGGACGAAATCAGCATTTTGTAGGGTATGTCTCTCGATTGGTCCCTTGAAAACAAATTTTGCAAATTGTGCTCGTTCCACTAAAGCTGTGAAATAAAAAAATTTTATAAATAAAAATTAAATCGACTTCGAAAAAACGCACTAAAAAGTATGAAATAATTATAAGTATAAATAATTATGTGAATATACACGAATTTAAATACAATACAATATTTCCGGAGGCGACGCAAAATTGAAAATTTTCCTTAAATTCCTTAAATTCTTCTACATGCCTGCACATATTAATGTATCTCTTCCCACCTACTGGTTTCCAAGTTCTCCATATTCTAATGAAATCAGAATCAGCAACGGGAGTCTTGTGTGGACAGCCGAACGGAGCGGACGTGTAATCGCGAGTGCCATTATATCCAGTCTCTGTTTACAATCGCGCAAGAACCTTACTAAGTGAGTCAATAAGTGGGAGTGTTTATGTACGGTACAAACCCACATAAGGGGATTTCTGAGTACAGGGATCCCTCAGTAAATTTTCGCAGTGAAGAACAACAAACAGATAAAAACCAACCGAAAATGCAATCATACGCAACAACAGCAACAACGAACCCGTTCCCCCGAAACGATCAAGCAATAATATTAGAATCAATTGGAGGAATACCTATCAAAGACTACTTGAATTCTGTCTCTAAAGTAACTAAACCGAATCAAATTATTTCCATCTCACGAATATCAAATGGTAGAGTATGTATATGTTAAAAATTGAAAAAGACTCGTTCGCTTCGAAGGTTCTGGGGTAAGTGCCGTGGGGTCTAACACAGTCCTCTCACCAAAAGGCACCCTTGCCTTCCCCACTCCGTGGCCAGATCCTCTTGGAACAAAGTCCCAATTCTTTATGGCAGCGTGGCCTTGGGTTGCATACCCTCGGCAAGTTTCACTCGTCACATCCTCATAAACATGACCTTCCTGAACGATAGCTGGATGGCCCAAAGTGCCAACCCGCCATCGTCCGAGGACGGTTCTGTTTATTCTCATCCGTCTCTATTCAGGGCATCACGTACGCCCATGTCCTACCATAAATCCTTCCAATCTTGAAGGTCGCCTCGACATCAGCCCTTGACTTTGCTTAAAACACGTTGACGCTACATATATATCTGGACTCTTTACAAACAGTATCATAAATAACTTCAAAATACAAAGAGCTAACAATTAACGACCACAAGATCCACCTGAGACCTCTAATAACCCCTTCTCAGAAAATGATATTATCAACCGTCTACACCTCAATACCACATGATGTTATTGAACTTGTCTTCAAACAAAATAACATCCGTACCACCTCAAGACTGGCCTTCATCGAAACGGGCTTCAAAGACCCCGAATTTGCACATATTATTTAGTTTTAGACGTTCAATCTATGTAAACTCGGAAGACGTTGGCAAGATTCCCCAATCTTTCCTAATCTCACACGATAACACGCAATACAGAATTTTTGCAAGTGCAGATAAATTAAAATGCTTTCTCTGTGGCCTCGAAGGACATATTGCCAAACAGTGTCCTAGAAATGACAACACCCAGCTGAACAAGGATGAACCAAGCAGCAAGGAAGACACAACACCGAAAACTGTAATCACCCCAACAAGGGGACAGACATCCCTCAATCTGTAAATTCCGAAGCAATAGACAAACACTACGTTGAACCGTCACCTATTTCTAACAAGAGGCCACTATCAACATCTGACAACAGTTCCCTACAAGGAAATAATGCCGATAACATCAATAAGCCGAAGTCTCCTACCTGCAACCCTAACAAAAAAAAACCAAACGCTCACAATCGACTGACACCGCAATTAAAAAAGTTGGTGAAATGCTGGAACCTGCCAAAAGTATCATCGAAGATGTTACTAACAATTTCCTACTGGATTTTATTCAATTTCAAAGTTTTCTAGAAAACGTTTTCGATGTTGAAAATGCAATAGCTGTTGCCCAAGTATACACTCACGATACACAGGCATTAGATCAAATGATTAAAAAAATATACCCGACACTAAAAGACCGTAGCATTAAGAACAGACTTCACAGAATCTGCAAAAAACTAAGTAAAGATCTACCTAATGTCTACCAAGACGAACCACTCTCTATGGATTACCTGTCAACTCCTGCTTCATCTGACTTCGAATCTGACATTGATACCTCATAACCCGTCTCTCGCTCCATTTATTTCTTCTCTTTGGTCTGTAATTCCTATTTACCTTTATACACCATGTCTGACATCATCCAGTGGAATGTCAATGGTTTTCGCCTACGCTTTAAATCCATTAAATTACTTCTCAACGATCTAAATTCCGCAATTCTTTGTGTCCAGGAAACCAACTTTAAGAACAATAACAAGATAGAACTAACAAACTACACGCTTTTTCACAAAAATAGAACTCAATGCTCCCATGCAAGTGGAGGCATTGCTATGTATGTGAAAAACAATTTCCACTGCGAAGAGATCCCACCATCAACGAACCTTGAAGGTATTGCTGTTAAGGCCTATATTCCTCATAAACTTCACATAGCTAATATACATATACCTACCAAATTCGCAAGACTTCACCAGCGATGATGTATCGGATGTATTGTCCCAAATACCAAAACCCTACATACTATGCGGAGATTTTAATAGCCACAACCCGTTATGGGGATCCTCGCACCTAGACTCCAGGGGAAAAGCTATCGGAATAGTGATGACATTGCTCACTTGAATAACTGGCAAGTTTTGGACTCCTCGTGGGACAGTGACCATTATCCTATTAGAATCCATATTGATTCTCCAAATTCGACTCAACCAATAAATTATAATCGAATTAAATGGAATTTTAAAAAAATGAATTGGTCCCTGTATGAAGAAGTGGTCCACAACAAAGTAACTTCCGACTATCAACTTAATGAAGAAGCCGATATCAACCACCACCTAGAAAAACTCATCCAGATTATAACTAAAACTGCAGATAACGCTTCCCCAAACACCAGCCCTAAAATTAAAAAAATGAAAATCCCTTGGTGGAATGAGGAATGCTATTTAGCTAGAAGAACCTTTAAACACACCCTAAATGTTCTCAAAAGACATCGTACCATGGAAAACAAAATTAACTTCAAGAAACTACGAGCAATTTTCCGCAAAACTATGAAGACTAGTAGGAAAAACTCCTGGATTGACTTTGTCTCCAATATAAATCTAAAATCCGACTCCAAACTTGCCTGGTCCAAGATACAGAGAATAAATGGAAACTACAGACGAACAGATATAACAGCAATAACATCGCCAGATAATCAAATATTAACCAATCCACAAGATATATCAAACTGTTTAGCTGAAACTTTTGCAAAAAAACTCAAGTGACGACAACTACAGCTCCAGATTCAGAAACATAAAATCTAGTTTCAAAGATCTGTCCCTTTCAGATATCCCACTCTCCCATATATCCCCCATTGACGACCCTTTCACTATATCTGAACTTCATGCAGTCCTGAGGTCCACCAAAATGTCTAGTCCTGGTCCTGATGATGTCCCTAACACCCTCCTGCAACATCTACCCGAATCAGGAAAATTCGCTCTACTTAACCTATACAACCGAATCTGGGATCAGAAAACTTTCCCAACTGCATGGAGACTAGCTACAGTAATCCCAATTTTAAAATCGAATAAAAATAAACTCGACTGTGCTTCATATAGACCAATTGTCCTAACCAACAATATCTGTAAAATCTTTGAAAGAATGATTAATGCGAGGCGCGCTAATTTGGAGTCTTGAATCAAGAAACTTACTTTCGAACCTACAGTTTGGATTTAGAAAACTACGATCCACGATGGACCACGTAACCACTATCCCCTCATCTATTTGCAGTGCATTTGCCAACAACGAACACCTGACAGCCATCAGCCTTGACATTGAAAAGGCGTATGATATTCTTAAGAAAGGGTATAGCCGGATAAGGTAGTCAAAAATGCCCTTGAACCGAATTTTATCGACGATGTGCCATTCGATAGAGCACCAAGAAAAAACATACTGTGCAAAATTTCAACCCTGTATCTCGATCGGGAGGGTAGTTATGGGGTAACATCGAAAAATCAGTTTTTGGCCTATTTTCCCTAGTTAATGACGTTTAGAAATTCTGAAAAAAATCTGACACATGTCAAGAACCCAAATACATACTTTGCAATTAGTTTCAGATTTTTAAAATGGAAATCCTGCTTGTAAAAAATCGAAAACCTCAAAAAAATCGAAAAAATGCAGCTTTCACATGGAAGTTCTCGAGTGTCCACTTTTATATTTTTACAGTAGCAGTATATTGTTATAAGTATTGTTCATGAATTTTTTCAGATTTTTCGGTTTGGTGCGCCGTTGTTAAAAAAAATAAAAACCGATTTTTTCGACGTTTTTTCCCCGAAGAACTAAGCTAACCTTAAAATTGTTACGTTCTATTTATTCTGTAAGTCTATCAGGCTCTGATAAATCTTGAGCATTCTACAGAAGTAATTAAAAAATGAAATCAACTTAATTAATATTTCTACAGTATAATCATTACATCTAGAAATATAAATCACGTTTCCAACAATTCAGTTGGCTCAGTGCGTTAGGCGTTCGATTGTGGACCGGCCTATGCTAGGTTCGCGCCCGTCGTAGGTCTATTTCTTTTATTTCATCATTTCTCTTCTTTTTTTATATCTAACTTCACACTAGTCAAGGATATTTTTGTAGAATTCTTTTAAAAGCAATATTGAAATATTTAAAAAGTATTTTAAGGTAAAATACACCAAATATAGTAGTTGTGTCTAACAGAGTCGTAAGGCGAGTAAAGAAAAGAAAAGGTAAACGTATAAAAGTAAACAAAGGTAAAAGTTAATGAAACATCAAAAGTTTGTCATTCTAAATATGCTTTTATAGATTCGTTAGTTTACTTTGACAAGTATCGGAACATCTGCTTTCACTGTGAAATATTTCATTAGTGTTACGGATAGAGAATAAATCTCTTCCAGATCGTCTCTGGCGGAAAGTGTCCTAGATAACCTTTCGAACCCTTTGATTTAGGACCGAGCTCTGGCTCCGGTTTCGTTAGAAGTGACAAAAATGAGAGTCTGGCCTTAAGCCCTAATCTCTAAGCGCGATTAGATAATGAACAAAGTATTCCATTCATTGTAGGGGTATATAAACCCTTAGATTCTCACTCTCGGGGGTTAGTACTGCAGTAGACACGTATCGCGTCACGTCGTGCTGCATTTCGGAAAGTTAACTTCTAACGAGATCGGGCTAAAGTACCTTTCGGATCAAAGTCTAACATTATAGATTCCGTTTGTTCGGTTTATAGTCTATTGGTCAGTGTTGAAGTTATTTCCGAGTCCCCCGCATTGCCAGTGCGTGAAAACCGAGCACCGTAGTTTAGGTAAATTCTTTCTTTCACATTTCATATCTTTTCCTCTCATTTCCAATCGCGACACATACACACTTGTACTACAGAATTTTATAAGTAGAATATATTTGTGTTATTGGTAATTAGAGCAAGTTCATTGAACCTATAATTATCGTCCAAAATCCTTATATAGTAATTGAACGTTCCCACACGATACAACCTTACCGCTCGGGTTGTATCACTTAGATTATATAAGTTACGAGGTCTACTAACTATCCTAGCGACTCCCTGATTTCGCATCAGGTTCGTTCGCGCCTTACCAATTATCAAATAGAGATTTTTCCTACCTAGTGGCTCCCCGATTTCGCATTGGGTTCGTCCACGAAAACTATACCATCCTAGCGGCTCCCTGATTTCGCATCAGGTTCGTCCGCATCCTAACAGCTCCCTGATTTCGCATCAGGTTCGTCTGTGCTTTTATCCAACCTCCCAGCGGCTCCCCAATCTCGCATTGGGTTCGTCCGCGCTATTCTACAACCTCCTAGCAGCTCCCCGGTTTAGCATCGGGTTCGTCTGCGCGTCATTTCCTAGTGACTCCCCAATTTCGCATTGGGTTCGTTCACGGAGTTTCACCTTCCCAGCAGCTCCCTGATTTCGCATCAGGTTCGTCTGCGTCTGATCCCATTCCTAGCGGCTCCCTGATTTCGCATCAGGTTCGTCCGCATCCTAACAGCTCCCTGATTTCGCATCAGGTTCGTCTGTGCTTTTATCCAACCTCCCAGCGGCTCCCCAATCTCGCATTGGGTTCGTCCGCGCTATTCTACAACCTCCTAGCAGCTCCCCGGTTTAGCATCGGGTTCGTCTGCGCGTCATTTCCTAGTGACTCCCCAATTTCGCATTGGGTTCGTTCACGGAGTTTCACCTTCCCAGCAGCTCCCTGATTTCGCATCAGGTTCGTCTGCGTCTGATCCCATTCCTAGAGGCTCCCTGATTTCGCGTCAGGTTCGTCCTCACTGTCTACATTCCTAGCGGCTCCCCAATTTCGCATTGGGTTCGTCCGCGTACCTTAACTAACAAATTGATACCATATTCCTGGGTTAATAACCCTTCGCCGGCCACTCGTGCTTCTCGCGGCCCTGGCTCGTAACATTAGCAACCCTGAGTAGTACATACACAACAATTGCTGTTCCGCATAAGAGACGAGGTACCAAATTGAATGCCCCAAAAGAAGTAAACAACAATAGAACCATTTCTACAACTTGAATTTCTTTCGTTTCTCTATAACAAAGTATTTAAAACTCGAAGACACATAAATGGAATTACTGCTGAAAATGTCGAGTACTGCCAGAAGTTCCTCCAATTTTCAACATAAATAAATCTTTCAATTCATCGATAAAATAAAATATGCTTTACAGAAAACACGATAAAATGAATCTGAGATAATTAAGATCCGCACAAGCTATGTATTATAATTTTTTTGCGAATTTCACCTATAATATTTTTGTTGAATATGTAGATATTGCTTCTAAAAGAAATCTACAAACACACCATTGATTATTATATAGTCAGACATAAAAAAAAAGAATTAATCAAGTAAAAAAAATGTATACCTATGCAGGGAGCGAACATAGCATAGCCCAGTCCACAATCGAACGCCTAACGCACTGAGCCAACTGAATTGTTGGAAACGTGATTGATATTTCTAGATGTAATGTTCATACTGTAGAAATATTAATTGAGTTGATTTCATTTTTTAATTACTTCTGTAGAATGCTCAAGGTTTATTAGAGCCTGATAGACTTACAGAATAAATAGAACGTAACAATTTTAAGGTTAGCTTAGTTCTTCACGGAAAAAACGTCGAAAAAATCGGTTTTTATTTTTTTTAACAACGGCGCACCAAACCGAAAAATCTGAAAAAATTCATGAACAATACTTATAACAATATACTGCTACTGTAAAAATATAAAAGTGGACACTCGAGAACTTCCATGTGAAATCTGCATTTTTTCGATTTTTTTGAGGTTTTTGATTTTTTACAAGCAGGATTTCCATTTTAAAAATCTGAAACTAATTGCAAAGTATGTATTTGGGTTCTTGACATGTGTCAGATTTTTTCAGAATTTCTAAACGTCATTAACTAGGGAAAATAGGCCAAAAACTGATTTTTCGATGTTACCCCATAACTACCCTCCCGATCGAGATACAGGGTTGAAATTTTGCACAGTATGTTTTTTCTTGGTGCTCTATCGAATGGCACATCGTCGATAAAATTCGGTTCAAGGGCATTTTTGACTACCTTATCCGGCTATACCCTTTGAAGTTGGAAACAATATGCTAGACTTTATACTTAACTTTCTTACAGATAGACACATCCAGGTAAAAGTATAAAACGCAATTTCAAACAAAACATTTATACAAAACGGATTACCCCAAGGCTCTGTAATTAGTGTCATCCTATTTATCATTGCTATTGACGAAATTTCCACTAACCTATATCCCCCAATCCAAGGCTGTCTTTTCGCGGACAATTTCACCATTTTTTGTCGCGGCTAAAACATAAATACCACCCAAAATATCTTCCAAAAAACTCTTGATAACCTATCCTCATGGGCCGACCGCACTGGATTTATTTTTTCCAAATCTAAATCCGAACATATTACCTTTTGGCGAGGTAGAAGAACACTTCCCGTCATAAACCTTAATATAAATTCCGACCCAATCTCTTCAGTAGAGAAAATTAAAATACTTGGACTTGTATTTGACAAACGAATGTCTTGGGTTCACCATGTCAAAAACCTTAAAAATAATTGCCTAAGAGGACTAAACATCTTGAGAAGCCTGGCTTGTAAGAATTGGGGGCCGACAGAAACACTTTACTAATGACTTACAGAGCTTTGATTCGGTCGAAATTAGACTATGGGTCAATAATATACGGTTCAGCAAACAAAAGCATCTTGAACATACTAAATCCTATCCAATCTTTCTGCCTAAGAATTATTCTGGGTGCATTCTGCTCCACACCTGTAACCAGTTTGGAAAGTGAACTAAATGAACCCCCACTAAGCATTAGACGCAAATCACTGGATATTTTCTACGCTCTCTCAGTCTCATCTGTCCCTAGTAACCCAGTCAGTAAATTCTTCCTTCCAAATAATCTACCAAACAATTTTTTAAAAAAGTACTATCCTAAACCCATTTCATTGAGAGTACACGAAATCTCAAAAGAACTCAATATGATTCTTCCAAATATTGAAGATCGGGTTCCATTCTTTCTTCCCCCATGGTCTTCTTTTAACATCCCTTCAACATTTTTATTTAATGAATCCAAGGACCAATACAGTGACACTAACAGCATAGTATTAAACACTATACTCTCCAAGATTTCATCCACCAAAACAACTTCACGCCCAGATATACCGACGGCTCCAAAAATGCTACCTCCTGTGGTTGTGCCTTTATCACCGAAAATTACGTTTTCACCAAAAAACTCCTTGACAGTTTTTCCTCCTGGTCTTGTGAAACCCATGCCATACTACACGCTCTATTATACATTCAAAATTCAAATAATAGTAGATTTTCTTATTTACTGATTCTAAATCCGCTCTTGATGCCATTGGCAACCCAACACAACACCGTATTATTCAAAGTATCAAAAAGTTTATAACAGAAATCCAAAACGATAATAAATATATTAACTTAGAATGGATCTCTCCCTGGACATGTTGGCCTCATTGGTAACGAAGCCGCTGACAAAGCCGCAAACGAAGCGTGCAATCTTCCATCTTGGGACGAAAACTATAAAATCAGCTTAATTGATGCAAAATCATATGTTAAAAAAGCCATCGTAAATCTTTGGAATACAAATTGGACTAATTACAAACCAAATTACATAAAATAAAATCAAATGTCTACGAAACCCTAAATGACTCTCAATTTTCTAGAAAAGATCAGGTCGCAATTACCCGTATCCGAACAGGACACACTAGATACACCCACAAATTCCTGATAACTAAAGAAAACCAACCGGAGTGCCCAATATGCACCGGGATCAATAGTATTCAACATATTCTACTCGAATGTCCCAGATTCTCTGTACAAAGATCCAGATTTTCCATCGAAAATGACCTCATGACAAATCTAAGCGAGGATAACATTGTAAACGTACTCCTTTTTTTAAATCTATAGATTTATATGAACTGTTATAAATTTTGCTGTCCACCATCAATGTACACAATATAACTGTAATCTCCACAAGTAAAATGTAAGATATATCTGATTGTAAACCATGTGGTCGCTAATGACCTAGCTGTTAATGCGACCACATTAAAATAAACCATGGAATAAAGAAATAAATAAAGAAAAGAATCAGCAACATCTATCATTTGGAAAATTTTCTATTTTGCGCCGCCTCCGA
This sequence comes from Lasioglossum baleicum, assembly GCF_051020765.1. Taxonomy (NCBI): domain Eukaryota; kingdom Metazoa; phylum Arthropoda; class Insecta; order Hymenoptera; family Halictidae; genus Lasioglossum; species Lasioglossum baleicum. Next base: position 1,025,939 of record NC_134946.1, read on the forward strand.
AAAGATTGTATTGTATTTAAGTTCGTGTGTATTCACATAATTATTTCATACTTTTTAGTGCATTTTTTAGTGCGTTTTTTCGGAGTTTTCATTGTTTTTATAAAATTTTTGTTGGAAGTGAAAACGTTGTGTTGTGAAAACCCGTTTCTTGAGGTTTGAAAAACACAAATCGACTGAGAAACAATCGACCCGTGTGCAGATAGCAATCGTGTCCATCGCATGAATCGTACATGACGATCAAGACGTACGAACTTCACAGCGCAATTACAATCGATTCTTGTGTGGACGGCCTTACTGTAAAGAACAATTCAAAATCTTTTCTAATAACATCACAATATTTGGTTAAAGTTGAAAAATTGGTCTTTTTTTCAATATCAAATTTCTCATAAAGTGTGCGTCTAGGAGAAAAATTTAGGGGCAGTTTCGGAATCAGCGCAAGAAACTCTATAAGAATCGCATAGTGAAAATCGAAACAGTTTTTGGCTGTTGGACAGTGTTACATACTACAGCCACTCGCAATAATATTCGGACACTCTTAAATAGACGATGACCTTTCTAACATTGGACTATGCAATATGTGAATTTTGTTTTAGAAGTTAGAATGATTAGTTTACTACATGGCGTGAACAAGAAACTTTGAAAAAATTGCAATTGGTTGTGATTGTAGAAAAAATACTGAAAGTTGTTTTTTAAAACTTTTATGTGGGAGTATATTAAAAATTTTTTTAATACATTTTGTCGCATTGTGTAAATTACATACAATACATTCCAAAATTTTCATCATTTAAATTTTATTTTTTTCCTCTTTAAAGAATGTTTATTTTGATTATAGGCAATTCCATGTTGTAGTAAGCAGTCTCACTTCCTAATAACAAGACAGACTACAGTTCCGCTTGAGTGTGCAATTGATTTTTGTTTTGGTAAGCTTGGGCTTTCTGCAAACCCACGCGGCTAACGCAACAGTGCCCGCGAATTTTCAGTGGCCGGAAACGCGGAAGCGAGAGAGAGAGAGAGAGAGAGAGAGAGAGAGAGAGAGAGAGAGAGAGAGAGAGAGTGAGTCGCCCCCAACTTTCTTCATCTTTTCTCCCGATCACGAACTCCTGCCTCGTGCGCTCTAATGTGGTGTGGCGGCCTAACTTCCTACATGCGCCTCAAGAGGGACAGGTAGTTAAAGACCTTTCCCGCAAGTACTCGAGTCCTCAATGATTTGTATATACATATACCGTCCTCGACCGCCTTCCGACATTCCAAACGTCTAAGACAGGGCCCGCTAGATTGCCTTACTGATGAGTCCTCTAGTGGGCCTAGGACGAAACGCTCCTTCCTTTTTCCTCCTCTCTTTCATATTGGTCGAGCTCCTTTCTTTTCACTTTCCATCTCTTGAGCTCCCACAGTGGCATAGGGGCCCCTTTTTCTTTTTGGATTTACGTCGCTTCTTCAACAGCTATGGTTATTAAGCGACGGGACCTACAGTTTTTATTAAAGTGTGTTCCGAACCACCTTGGGCACCACAGTTTTAAATGGCACATGGAATATTTCCAGAGGTGCCGGCGCGGCGGGATTCGAACCCGAGACCACGGAGTCCGCAATCGCGCGCTCTACCCACTGAGCGCCATCGGCATAGGTACCCCTTTTTTAAAACCAAATTTCCAATATTTATTGTCCTAAGAGACACCCTAATACAATTAGACGTATACGCAAGCCTAACGCTAAAAACGCTTAATTATCTTGTTAAAACACTAATCAAACATAATTAAATTATAACTACAATATGAACTATCACGCATAACCTTACAACTATGTATGTGGCTTGCTCTCTCTCAAAATACTTTTTGTTTTTACCTTTTCTGTTTAAAAAACTTCTTCAAGTTTTACAATTTTCGCAATTTGACCGGATAGTGTTATTCTCCTCTCTCTCACGAATTCAACAACACCTCGATCTTGTCTACAGACCGTTTCAGTCGCGAGTAAAAACGATTCAAAAATTTTCAAAATTTTGAAACTCCCGGCATAGGGACCCCTGACGTCGGCAAAATCTCGATTTTTCTAACGGCCGCGTTGTCACGACCGGGAACGTTCTGGGACGTTCAAGGATTAGTCGCGCCACACCGGCAATGAACCTTCTTCATTATTACCGGGCGAGGCATCAACGGGACGGTAATGTTAATTTCCTTAAAGGTCCACTGGTCCCTGGTCGACGTTGTCGTGGTCAGGTTTTTCGGGTGGCCCAAGCCGAGGGCAACAATAGGTTTTCTTTTGAGGGAAAAAAGGCATCCGAGCCCCCTGGTCCCGGACTACGGTTCTGCAATGTTTCGGCTTGTGTGAAAGGCGCGACGAACGAAAGGTCCTTACAATATGCCCTAATTGTTTCTCAAACGATCCAGTGAAAGCGCACACGACTAAAGAGTACGCGGTTGTTGGGTCAGAAATGTGCCACGTAACAGTATATGTACCACAATGAAGTAGAATTCATAGGAAATCTATTTGGAATTTATTTACAAATATTTTTCTAAATTGTGCTAACTTATTCTTAATTTCTAATATGCACTTATCTGTCCCTACTGAAATATCTGCCTTGTAACGAATACTAGGAGAGGTGTTGCCGACTGTTGTCTGAAGCTTTGGTTGGTGAGTATCTATTTATTACTCCTACGCGCGATGGGTGTCCCAAAACTCCTGCAGAACCCGGAAATGGGAGGTTCCTGAGGTCATTTAAAGCGACATTTTCCTCTGCAAAAATGGCGTCCGCGGTTTTGTTAATAAGTTACTAACGAAAAATACGGACCAATCAGAGCGCGACCTAGACGCGAATTGGTACAGTCGGCCCGACAAGCCAACTGTCTACTGGCCGACTGTGCCAACGGCACCTTCAGAATTTATATTCATGACTTTTTTTCTGGTAAATACGTAAATCCTGTACTATACAGGGTATTTCATCTAACTTGATCACCTTGAATATCTTTGTTGTTTTTAAAGATACGTCAAATGTCTGAAGGATAAAGTTGAATGGTAAAATGGGGCTCATACGATACCAAAAAATTTGTGTATTTATGTAATTTTTTTGTTACTTTGTATTTATTATTTTGTTGTTTATTTTTTTGTTTTGAAAATCTATCGCTAATACTGTATTGAATGTTCCGTATTCCTGCACGCTCTGCGGCCACGTAAGCCTGTCCCGGCGCGGCGTTTGTTTACATTTTGCTTGTAAACACGCTGCGGAGATGAGAGAAAAAGTAGGGTCTCACTCTGACCATACATATACAGGGTGAGCTTTCAGTTTTGGAAGACTACTCCTACATTTCCGTATGCGTGGTCACGCCGGCCTAACGGCCGACCTTCTCCGCCCCCCCACCACCTGACCGTAACTAATTCTGATCGCATAATCTTTTTACCACGCTTATATTAGCTTGCCGTGTCGTTGTATGCGTCAAATCTTGTAATCGAATTTTAAACCACTTTCCGATGAGCTAGAGACTTGAAACTTTAAACATAGCTCAGAACTGGGTGACAATGCAAAAACCATGCGTTTAGGAGATATAAACTATTAAAATTTTAACCACTACACCTCCCCGTGCGACACTCGTTAGTCCCTCATCGCGGCCTGCGATCCCCACTCCGCGCGCAAGCGCTTACCTACTCCACTACGTGTTCCCACTCCGACTCATCCCCACTCCACTGGCCCACTTCGCATCGTAGGAGCTCAGTTTACTTACTGAGTTGGTTAGGATTAGGTCGGGGTGGAGGGCGACAAGGACCGCCGATTCTGCTCGGTAAGCGGCTCGCGGTCGTCACTACAAACCAATATGGCGGCGTCCTTACCTGTCAAAAACACTGCAATAGCTCCTGAACTATTGATCCTACAGAATGGAAACTTCGATTTGCAACCGTCATGACACAATATTTTTCCTGTTACAAAAGATGGTTGAAGTGGTAATTAAAATCGATCACAAGAGATGTAAAGACTAAAAAGTAGAAAATAAAAAAATATATAAAAATAACTTTTTAAAAACCACGCTTATATTAAAGTGCACTAAAAAGGAGAAAATAATTTTTTTAGACATTAGCGACAATAAATAAAAGCGTGGAGCGCTAAACTATATTGACGCAATCTTCGTGGGAACGAAGATTGTTCCAGAGAACTATCCACCAATAATTTTTTTAGACATTAGCGACAATAAATAAAAGCGTGGAGCGCCCACGAAGATTGCGTCAATATGGTTTAGCGCTCCACGCTTTTATTTATTGTCGCTAATGTCTAAAAAATCTAGAGGGTTATTGTTGCTCGCTCGCTTCGCTCGCTCGCAGGGTTGTTTTTGCTCGCTCGCTTCGCGAGCTCGCGGATAGGACTGCTCTTGCGAAAGGGTTAGTGGTACGCATGGCTAGTAGTACCTATAGCTATTAATGTTTTTTTTTATTTGGTGTGTGACTCTCCACGAGCCACACAAAGAACTTCCCGATTCGTTAGTTGCAGTATATTATTATCATTATTAAGTGTACGTTTTAAGAAGATTATACGTTTTCAGGGAAATTCAATAGTTTTCTTCTTATCAAAATGTTCGCTATATGGCGTCGCATTAAACGAACATCGCAGGCTCGTTGCTCGCTTGGTTCCTTGTTATAGCATACTAATGTTGCAAAATAGATTGTCTTAATTAGTTTTTCGCAAACGATACAACTCCTCATTATCCGGGTTTGCAGTATTGATCTTGGTTTTCTTCGATACTGTTAATTTAAATTGTCCCAAAATATATAAACCGCGCTCAATTTTGAAACTCTGCTCAGTGCTGCATACAACATTTGTAAAGTTCGCCTTTCTGATTTTTTAAAATCCAAACATACTTTCTCGTATGTTTGTCCCTGACTTTTATGAATCGTAATCGCTTCAGCAGGAACCACTGGAAATTGACTACGTGTGATTTGATATTTTACCTCACTCGACATATTTACTTGATTCGATATTTTTATTACTGGTGTTAAATTTTGATGAATATTTGCATTTTTCATATAATCACGATAACAAGTTCTTACTTTCACTCCTACTCTGGCCAATTGAAAATCTAACCACAATACAGACGGAATTTTAGTATTTTCTTGAAAAGTAATAAATTTTAATATTCCGCATGTGTGTGTGTGTGTGTGCGTGTGTGTGCGTGTGTGTATGTATGTGTGTGTGTGCTCCATTAACCAATCCGTTTTCAACATCAATGTTATTAATAATCATCATATAGTTTATATTAATTTTCAAGTTAATCTCAGTTAATAATTCGTTTTGAATTGATTGTTTTTTTAAAGATTCTAATATAAATCTTTTTTTGTATTATACTTTCATCGATATTCTTTGAAAATGTATTCTCGGGAGTAGAGATGATTAACTCACTCTTGCATTGGGATAATTTTCGATTATTGTAAGCGGAAACATCATCATAAGGTACAAACAAAATTTTTTTTAATTTTTTCTTTAAATTTTTAAAAAATTGAAAAAAAATTTTTTGTGTAATTACGTTTGTTTCTTCGGTGGAGACTTTCCGTTCTCTCGCATAAATTGCATTGTTGAATGAACTTCTTTAAAAAAAAACTAAAAAAACTACTTGACCAAAATGGACCAAAATCTAATCATCTCTAAGTTACAGCGGGGCACATCGATTGCATCATTCATCATCCTGATCGCGTTGTTACTTTTTCTGAAAACGTTAACGAAAAATTTGATAACACACACACACACACACACACATACGAACATTTTGCTGAAAATAGTCTAAAATGACTGCAATGACCATGAAACGTGAAGATCTGCTAAAAAATCGATTTTCGATTTTCGGGGTCATTACAATAACTTCCCTATAAAATCGGGAAGTTAATTATTGGTGGATAGTTCTCTGGAACAATCTTCGTTCCCACGAAGATTGCGTCAATATAGTTTAGCGCTCCACGCTTTTATTTATTGTCGCTAATGTCTAAAAAAATTGTTTTCTCCTTTTTAGTGCACTTTAATATAAGCGTGGTTTTTAAAAAGTTTTTTATATATTTTTTTATTCTATATAGCCGTCATACAGAATTTGAACTAGTAATGGAAAAATCATGAGATCAGAATTAATTAAATTTCATCAAAAACGGTGAGGAAGCCCTGAATGTAAATAATTACCAAGTACTAACCTATGTATGTCGAAAAGTTAGTAGTTCAGGAGATATTTCAATTTAAATAACTGTAAAATACCATTACTGTCGTGTGTGTGTGTGTGTACTAAGACGTTAGTGTGTACTTACTAGTGTAACGTCTTAGTACGACAATGTTACGGATGACGAACAGGTGTTCAATATCATCTCTGGCAGGAACCGTCCTAAATAAACGAACAGAGCTACCCTAGATAAATCTACATAGCTGTTTAGTTTAGTTTAGGGCCCAAACATACACACGACCAACTGGTCGTTGACAAAATGCGAATGTTCACTTGAAGGGTACTGACAAGTACCACCCATCATTGCAGGGATATATAAGCCTTGCATTTCTACTCTCAGGGGCTAGTCCTGTCGTAATCACGAATCGTGTCGCGTCGTGCTGCATTTCGGAAGTCAACTTTCCAGTGAAAACGGGCTAAAGTTCCCTTCGAATCAAAGTTGAACCGTATAGATTCCGCGAGTTCGGTGTAAAATCTATTAGGCAGTAATAAGGTTGCTCCGAGACCTCCGCATTGTAAGTGCGTCAACACCGTGCAACTTAGTTTAGGTAATATCATCTTTTAATTATTTCTATTCGAAATTCAATCCATTCGCGACAATTACACAATTGTAACACGAAGTCTTATAGTAAGAATATATTTGTGTTCTTTGATAATTAACGCAAATTCATTAAACCCATAATTATCGTCCAATATCCTAATCGAGTAATTGAACGTCTGCACACGATACAATCTTACCGCTCGGATTGTATCAATGAAATTATACTAGTTACGAGGCTTCCTAACAATCCCAGCGACTCCCTGATTTCGCATCAGGTTCGTTCGCAACATATCAATTGTCCAAACAGAGATTTATCCAACCTAGTGACTCACCAATTTCAAATTGGGTTCGTCCGCGTCGTTATACAACCTCCTAGCAGCTCCCCGGTTTCGCATCGGGTTCGTCTACGCGTCGTTCCTAGTGACTCCCCAATTTCGCATTGGGTTCGTTCACGAAGTTTCACCTTCCTAGCAGCTCCCTGATTTCGCATCAGGTTCGTCTGCGTTTGACTCCATTCCTAGAGGCTTCCTGACTTCGCGTCAGGTTCGTCCTCGCTGTCTATAATTCTAGCGGCTCCCCAGTTTCGCATTGGGTTCGTCCGCGTACCTTAACTAACAAATTGATACCAGCATCCGTCGTTACTACGGAGGAAGGACGCGCTTCGTCCGTCGCAAGCAGTGTGCAGGCCTCGCGCCGCGAACAGCGCCACATACACAGGCCACGCGCATCGCGACCAGAGTCGCCAGAAAGTGAACACACTAGCACTCGAGGGGAATACAAGGTACCCCCTCTCTGGTCATGAGAGGGGGTACATCATCTCACCGTGACTCGCCTCATCTGGCGACACTGATCGCGACAAAGGCACGCGCTGGATGAAAGGGAGCTTGGTGGGGAAAGCAAGCGATTGAGGGACCCCAACCGTGCCCACCACTCTCTGTTCTATGTATATTATAATTACTGTGTGCTTCCCAACAAAGTATATTAATACATCCGTACAGTTTGTTATCTCGGTTACCGGTGTAATTACACCTAGTAATTAACCTAAGTAAGTAATTATCGTAGTAATTACTAGGTTAGGAGTCGCTAATGATCGACAGGTGGTACAAGTCGCGATCTCCACTCTTCAACAGTCTCCCTCTCTCTCCCTCCCCCGACCCCTCTATCACACACTCTCTCTCTCTTTTACTCTGTATCTCTCTCTCTATTTGTCTCTCTGCCATATGCGCGACCGTCACTCATGGGTGACAATAATATACATACACTACTAAACGGTTATCATATTACCAAAAATAATTTTCATCATTTCGATCATCATTTCATTCGAAAGAGAACCTATTTCCAAAATTTTACCCAGTTCAGATCATTAACGTTCTCGGAAGTTTAACCTGCATCTCTACTAAAGACCATAACCTGGTTAGATCTGAGTTAGGTTATTCAAGGAGGGGGAGGCCCTACTGTTACCTAAAGTAACAATTCCATATCGTTGCTATATCGTTGTATGTTCCAACAAATCCAAGTTTGAACAAAATTTTCACTTCTAAACTCGGACAAAAACGCGAAGTTTCAAGAAAGAAGTGTAATCATTTATCGTTAAGCACGACGACGCGACGGTCAGATCAGACAAGCGAAATATCAATCTCAGAAACCGTTAAATCAAAATGATATTCGTCATTTCGACGCTTGTTCGAGGTCGCGCCTATAAAATTTAATTAAAGTCACATTATTTCAAATGGGAGAACGTAATTCGATGTTCGAGCAACTCCAAGATGGAGCGGTTTCGTGGAAAGGAATGTGCTCAAACTTGAAGGGCCTACTATACAGGGTGAGTCTTACGAGACGTTACGACGCGACGTGACGATCTCAAGTAACTCGTAAGTTATTTGTTGTACGAAAAAATGTTTCCAACAGAAGTTGCATGGTTTCCTGGGGGACATACTTACTATTTTGCTTTTTTGTCGAGATATGAAGGTCACCTTCAGGTTTTAAATGGAATGTCTAATATTTTTTTCAAGTTCAAGTACATAAGTATCAGAGTCACTCTGTATAGGGGAAAGTTGTTAAAAATGCTGCCTTGACACCATATTTCAAGGTCATAACAATCGAAGAGGAGAACCCTTGTCTAAATAATTGCTAAACATTTCTTTTATATGTATGTGACAGCTTCTTCAAGCAACCAAGGATATGGAAAATGTGGAAAATCTTTTCTTCTCTACCGCTCTCGTCACACTGCAACTAATATTTATATTTTTGGTTAACTATTCTGGACAGAAATTGAAAGACACCAGTCGTGCGGTTTTTAATAAAACGTGAGTTCTCACTTTTATTTTATAAATTCACACTAACATTTTATAAATGTTCCAACTTTAAGCGATAAGATAAATTTTAAGACGTTCCCACACTTACTCTTATCAGGGTTCCCAGTTTAAAATAAACGAATTTTATTACTATTAGTATAATTAGAACTATTAGTATAATTGTAGCGGACCGATTTCGCTAGGCCCTTTTTTATTCTTTAAGGATGAGAGGAAAAATACTTTTATGTACACCTCAGAAGGGGGTAGTGTAGGATTCCGAGGGAACAGGTCTTCGGTTCCCCCAAATACCCACTAAAAAACCTCTCATCCGGGAGCTAACAGGCCCCATCCTCTCAGTCCGTACTAGTTCGATAAGGCAGCACAGGGACCCGCTTTTTGCATTACTACCTGCGCTGCCTTATGCATCGAACACATGCACTAATGTTCTTGGCTGTCAGATCGATTTCGCTAGGCCCTGTGCTCACGAGTATACCAGGGTGTGCAGGGAAAGTGAAATGAATCTGACGCGAAAACGGGTAAAAGAAACAGAATTTATTACGCCTCTGCGTGCATCAAAGAAACTATATATAGGTACCTACGGTTGTAGACAAGAACAAGAATATAAAAATATATGAATATAGATATGCGTAAGCCGCGAAAGTACAGCACGCCTACTGGCGATGAGCGACAGCAGGAACTGGCGCGGCGGCGTCTGATTTCAGCTGAAGCAGATGAAAGAATCACGGCGATTTAGTAAACGTAGTAAACGATTGAATAATTACGGAGGCAAGGCTAATTAACGGTCGGTTGGTACGGAAGATGCGGAATATGGTGGGTGATCTCGGACGGCCCGGACGAAACGCGGCGGATCGCGATGAAAATCACTGTGATATTCGGATCGAACCGATTCAGGGAACAGAATTCGGAACGATCCAAGACGCAGGACCCGGCACAGCAGAGGTGCCGCAACGCTCTTACAGACGGACCTGAGAGATGTGTTACGAAACGCACGTACCTCAGATGGACCTGAGGGAGTTCGTGCTCACCGCCGCTGCGTCGGAATCGCGGAATCGTGGCCGCGAGAATAGCCAACGTTCAGATGTCATTGGAGATGTCATTGGTTTCATCACTTCAAAGCGATGAAACCGAGCCAACGCGAATGACGACACAGCTAGCCCTGGTGCTGGAGGAAACGGTGGGGAATATTCTCCTGGACTCGTGATCTCCCAGCCTGCGTGTCTGGTAGAGTAATTACCTAGCGATGCTGTTTGCTTTGAGAAGGACTGGCAAGACTCTAATTGTCACGAGAGCGTTTCCAGGTGAAGTCCACTCGTACGGCGTTTCGGTGCGCCTTATATGTATAACGAGAGAACGAGAGCGCGGACCATGAAGAGTGCCGCTCGTTGTCGCAAGGTGACGGCGCTTCCTGATTGGCGCGCGCTCGTGTCGGGAGAGTCTATAAATATAAATGACTCTCGTCTGTTCCCGTTTAGACGCGGCTAGCGACGAGTCGATGCCACATCGCATAATAAATCTCACATTCAAGAAGAACGTACAAATTTTTCGTTGAAAAATATGGGCTGCACTTTACCTTGCGTATTCAGAAGTTTTTGCCTTTTTCTTACGTAATTCTGTAGACTTTGTCAAAAAAAAATAATAAAAATCCAAGTTTCAATCCTAGGAGATCAATGATTCAAAAGTTATGAGCGTTTAAAATTTAGCTATTTCCAGCGTTTTTGACAGGTAAGGACGCCACCATATTGGTATGTAAGTGGACCGTCCATAGAGCGGAGCCGCGAAAAGATCGGTGAGAGTTAGGTTCGTGTGGGGTGGGGGGCCGACAGACCAGCCCGACTACGCTTGCGAATCTACATTATCGACATCACCGCGTGCTTGTGCTGCCACCTAGCGGCTCTGTTCGGTAAGCGGAGCGTGACCGTCACTACAGACCAATGTGGCAGCGTTCCTACCTATCAAAAACACTGCAAATCACACACACACTCAACTTTAAACACTCATAACTTTTGAACCATTGATCTCCTATGATCAAAACTTGGATTTGTGGAGAAAGCATGAAGAAAGCCAAAATATGTAGAACAAATGGTTACACATAGTCACGTCGTCTAGCAATTTGTAGTCATCAGAAGGACGAGAACGCTGACGACACCGGGTATTTATAAGCCGGGAGGCCGGACCACGTTCGGTAGCACGAAACGCGGCCACCCGGGACAAAAGGTATTCGCAAGCTTAACTTTCTACCGCAACTTGGAAAGAAATTCGGATGCCAGGCACGTAGGTGCCGCGCAAAGTAATTCGCGAACACGTGCGAATTACGAACAACGGAAATTCGAGCCTGCGACGACCGAAATTCGTCCTGAATAGTCCGCGAACGGGAGCAAGGTACTACGCTGGACGAACACGAGGCGTTCCCTGCGGCAGGAAGGTTTCTCACGAAAGAATCGTACTCGAGATCTTGGCTAACAATCGTTTATTGAACGAACGGTGACAGAATCGTGCTTCCGATGAAAGCCGGCAGCGTGTTTTGAGGTTAGCCGGCGCGTTACAAATTATTTTGCGATGGATGTTGGTTGCACGCGCTTCGAGTCCCAAGGACGTGTTATTCACCGCGTCAAACCCGGCAAAAACGCGCGCGAGCTACGCCCGGATTCTGATGTAATACGTGTTATCAAAAATGCTGCTTTTGTCGGAATAAGCCACAGAGATGCGATTTGAACACGTGACGGTGTCCCACCGTGGAACGGAACGTGGTTGGTGCGAAATGAACGACGACAGTAGGTATACTATGGGGATTCTAACTCAGGAAGTGAATTTCCGGTGTCGTGAAATAGCGTTCGGCTCTGGCGCGTGGCGCGCGCCTTATCACTTGCTACCTTGTTATCTTGTGGTTTTCCCTATCATGTTTTTTTCATATCTTTTTCCAGGACGCATCCTGTCGCGGATTATTTTATCGTGTGTCTTATTAGTATTCTTAAGTAGTTGCAATATTATGTGGAGCAATTTCCTTATCTTTTCGGTGGGGGATCATGTTCGAACACATTTCGCATCCTGTCTTGCAAGGCCTGTAGGACCACGTATTTTTAAAGATTTTTAAGTCGTCGTAATATTATGTGGAACAATTTCCTTAAATTTCCGGTGTCGTGGTTTCGCGCTCTGGCGCGTGGGGTCATCGTCCTTGCCACCTTGTTATTTCATGCTACCTTGTGGTTATCCTTATCATGTTTTTTCATATCGTTTTCCGGGACGTCGTGGATTCACGCGTCTTATTAGTGTTCTTAAGTCGTTGAAATATTATGTGGAGCAATTTCCTTATCATTTCGGTGAGGATCGCGTTGTCTTGCATGGCGGTAAAGAGAGAGAGAGACTTTTATTTCTCTTAGGAGTATATGATTGTAGAAGAGGTATTTCTTTCCGATTATTTTTTTCGGTTTTTATCGACTTCTATTTCTCTTAGGAGTATATAATTGTAGAAGAGGTATTTCTATCCTCCGATTATTTTATTACTTCTATCAAGCGAGAATTATCGCTAAACCGCTGTTTCGTAAAACTGTAAGAGAGATCCGGTGGTATTGTCGCGCTGTTTCATAAAACGGTAAGAGAGGTTCTATTGTAGCGATCTCTCTCTTATGGTTTTGGATTTCCTTCCTCATTTAATCTCGCGTTTTCTACCGGTGTTTAAAAGGAGGCAACACCCTCTAATTCTTTGCATACAAATTTTCTCTCGACAATGAATCCATCCATGTCAATGATTTGGGTGATTTGATCCATCCAAATAAAAAAAGATGTTTCCAACCAATGATCGATTTCTGTATAAAATAAAAATTGTACTTACCGTTGATAAAAAATGGAGTGCGCGAAAATCAAACGTTCGCTGAATAACGTTGTATGACGACTGCGCGGAGAGAGTAATCTGTAGTATATAATACCCCTACCACTATACTTATCGCTACTGTAATTTGAAAATAAATATAAGTTAATTGGGGGGAGGAGGAGGATGGAGATTTTAATAAAAACATTTTTTTCCCATTGTTTATTTTATTCGATGAAAAATATTGTTAACGGTAGTTTAAGTAATTTTTCGCACAATGTTCGTCAATGGGTTGTACTCCACGATGCAGTCATGTATCATCAAGCAGTATGCGGTTGTCGAGGGGGCAACGTCGGTTGGACATTCGAATTCTATTCGCACGTTGATCGTGGCATTTTTCAGCGCTTCGTTTTGTCGAGAACAATCGAGAACGATGAACGGACCGTATTGTAGGAAATCCATGACGTCGAGTAGCGCCTCACCGTTTCCATAGTATGATTCTTGGAATTTTGTGTACATACCGTAGAGCAGCGCGTATTTGCCTATTTCGAAATCGACATTTAAGTCATCGTACGGATAGGTTTCCGAATTCAAGTAGAGTCGAATATTGGCTAATGCGCAATGGACGAATTGTGTAGCCGTTTTCGTTAAATTATTTTTTCGCGCGGTTTGTAAAGCGAATATCACGTATCGCGGTTTTTCCATTTGCGGAGCTGTTTTTATGGCCCATGTGTGCTTCGTAGTCGCCTGGAGCAGAGGATACTCGTACAGTTCGCATGATCGAAAGCTCATATCGATCAGCTTGTCGTTGTCCAAAATACGTAACATCGACAGCTTATGTATTTTGTCCAACGTGACGTGCGGCATTCGCCATTGAATTTTGTGTAGATCCAGAACGGGTTTCGCATTGTCGGAAGGACTGTACAATGCGTTTGTGTTGGTACGCGAGCGAATTAAAATCAATTCGTGGCGGGCGTTTATTACAACGCGTTTGTAGTCTTCGCAGAAGCCTAATAATATGCTCATAGGTACGCAAAAGTTGAAGTTTATCGCCGCTGTGGTTGTCGCGGTTTTCCTCTGCGTCTCGTTCTTATGCGTCCAGCCCGCGTTGGACAACGCGTTGCTTCTCGTCGCGGACAGGCTCACATAGTTCTTCAGAGTCGTTGTAGTACTCGGATTTCTGGACCGATCGATTTCAACACCGTTCAGTTCGTAGCGTATTTCCTCGAACATAAACGAAATGGCATTGTTATCGAGTGCCGCCGTCTCAATGGTCGCCGAATCGATCTGCGATCCCGATGGTAATTCAAGTTTCCCGGGCAAACTAAGTTTTCCCTCGACGTATAGGAAGCTTCTGCACGGGAGCGTGTACAAGTCTTGCTGTTGAATTGGTATGCGTATCTCGTCGTTGTTTTCAAACGTTGTGTTGGCATACGGATTGTATGTGTGCAGATCGATCTTCGTTATTCGATTGTCGAAGATCGGCGCGGCGCTTCGGAGATGCTCAAAATGTCCTCGAACATGGTGAAAAAAAACACTTTTCCTCTCTCTCACTTGTTTTTAACAATGAATCCCAACGATTTCAGATACTCTGCGTTTTTCGCGGTTAGTTTTTTACACTCGTTCAGTTTCTTATTAATTGGCGTGTTCTTCTGCAACGTCGTATTGTTATGAATTAACATTGCTTCGTCGCACGTGTAGTCGTACCGTGATTTCTTCGCCGCGAAAATCGATCAAACGTCCGGCTTGATCCACGATGCGAATCGTTAAATCGTCGATTACTCGCACAACGATTGGAAGGTAAATGACTCGCGCGGGCGTTTTCGACAATTTATACCCTGGCGGTACCTTGGGCGCGAACTCGTGTGTCGCGTGAACGAGTTTACCGTTGTCGTACGATCCGGTGGTTACGTTACATTCTACTCGAATGATGTTCACGTTAATGATATTCACAGACGCGTTCGATGCGTGCCACGTGTTCGGCGATAAATCACGGTTCGTGGAAAATCCCAGGATGGACCCCACGCTGCTAGGCTTCGCAAAGTTTATCCGAAACTTGCTGATAATTTCACTTTTCATGGTGTTGTTGTTAGCTCGCAGGACCAGCGGATATTCGTTATCGGCATCTTTGAGAGGATATCGCGTGCGTATTTCATGCCTCAAGTACGCGATGATCGCTTCCAATTCGTACGAGCCGTCGGGGATGATGATCTCTTCGTCTCTGTCGCCGAAATAGAATAGATTGTTACCGATGCTAGCGCTGATGTTCGGTATCGTGTAATAAGTTTGCAAATCGAGCAATCCCAGCTCGTATTCGTCGTTGTCCAGATTTATAGGCGGAAAGTACTGAGACGACAGTACGCTGCTTCTTCCCGACAACGTGAACGCGAATGACCTTTTCGCATGCATCTTTACGACTCGCGGAGAAATTTCACGCACAGTTGCCCGCACAAGCTTTTGTCGCACAGTTTTGAAAACGCCCGTGATTATACGAGATTGTCGCGTTCGCGCCGAAGTAGCGAATCAACTCGACCAGTGGGTGAAGATTCCCAAAACTATCGAAGTATTTGACACGCGAGCCGTGTTTTATGTATGCGAGCCAGTGCGTTCCCGGCCCACGACTATTATCTAGATTGACTATACATCGCTCGTTTACCCATGCGGGTTCCGGCAAATTGTCAAGCATAAAAACCCCGCGAAAATGTGGTAATCTTTCACACGCTGTCATCAATTCGACGTTCGTCGTCGTGTTGTCTTTCTTTTTTTTTCTTCTTAACCCTCCTCAAGCCTGTAATGCTCGCCGGTTGGGAGAAAGCCGACTCAGCCGATCGCACAGGGTTCTCCGAGCCGCGAATGAATACTCCTGGTGGGTGAAAACAGAAAGATATATTTATTAATTGCCAAGGTCAATAACCTACGTATGGTACAATGATACGTCTTGTCGGTCGAACGTTGGTACACCGAGTGATTACGGACCGGAGGTTTACCACGGTGACGGTACGTGATACGGCGACGGACAGGTTACGGCGAGCGCGAACGGACGCGAATGACGGCGAACAATGGTGTACCAACGCAAAACGGCGGCGAACGCAACTTAATGTCTACCTAACGCGACTTAACACTAACGCGGAACATTTACTGTCGACGGGCGAAGGTCGGCCATACACGGCTTATCTGCTAACGCGGACATGTACTTTGAATACGCGACTTATTGGCTAACGCGGATATTTACTTCGAATACGCGACTTATTGGCTAACGCGGACATTTACTGTCGACGGGCGAAGGTCGGCGATACGCGGCTTATCGGCTAACGCGGGCATGTACTTTGAATACGCGACTTATTAGCTAACGCGGACATTTACTTCGAATACGCGACTTATTGGCTAACTCGGACATTTACTTCCGTGGCTTATCGGCTACCGCGAGATGCTTACTATCTATCGCTTATACTTTCCGCTCGCAGAACATCGTATGCGCAATGACTCTATCGGCGAAGGCGCAGAGGGGAACAGGATAGCGTTTCACTCGCAGCTTTTCGCAGCTGAGTACTGTGGACTCCCGAGGTCTTTCGACTCCCGAGCACGTAGAGCCCCGGATGCTTTTCGCGTCTCGGGAAAGGATGTCCGGCAGCTCTCGCGGCTGGACAGAGCGAATACGTTTCGTATTTCGCGGAAGGGTCTCCCGGTTTCTCTCGAACCTCGGGCCTTGGACTAGCGGATCGAGGATGGGTAGAGGAGCGTTCCGTGCTTGTCGCTTGGTCAGGCGTGGTATTGCCACTACTGATCATGCTTCGGCTCAGAACGACTCTACTGGTATCGGAGAGCCGTATTTATACCACGCCGGTTATCTTTGACTCGCGAGAAACCGCGAGTCCGCGGTGGCCACCTAGCGGCCGCCGCGCGAAGTGGCGCGTCGCGACCTCGCGCCGCGGTTTCGCTCGCTAGCCTACCTTCAGGGGCAACGGGTCTCGCGTCTAATGAGATCGTCACAAGCCTTCTCCACGCGTATACGGCGCGAGACGGAACCCGCGACCCTCCATGGCGCGATTGTGTCGCTCCGCTTCTTGCAATTGTTTCTTCGCGGCTTTCGCGGCGTTTATAGCTTTGACTACTCCCGCGGCGCCGCCTGTCAATGCTCCGATAGCCGACAAAGCGGGCAACAGCAGCGGTAGAAAACCACCGCGTTTGGCGATTGGGAGAATTCGTTTTTTTCGTCGTCTTTTCTCACGTTTCTTTAGGCCCATGCCTAATTTCGTTTTATCTTTCATGGCTGCCAACACAGCAGCCGCAGACACCTTCTCTTCGAACGCAGCGTCTCCGGACTTTACGCGCTGTAGCGATCGATCCGCCAAAATATTGTCGGCCACGTGACGATCGCCGAGATCCTTTTGCAGCGAATACGCTATGTCGTGCTCGCGACAGGCAGCGTCCAACGGATCGATTCCACGGTCCCCACGGGCTAATCGCGCACGCAATTTCGTACCATTACCGCAGAATTGATAACCGGGTATATGTAACGCGTTTACAGCTCTGTTTAAAAGCCCCTTATCGAGGCGCGGCATAAGCTGTTTTTTTTTAAAAAAGAACACGAATCCTTTTTTCACGTTCGAGGCCGGAGGGGGACTGATACCGACGGTGTTCGAGCTCTCGTATAAATACTACCCGCCACCCATTGAATCAATCGAAGCATGCGTTTCGTAAAGCAATCTTTGGATATTAGTGTTCCGGCGTGTGGCGCGTTCGACGATCGCGACGAGGCGTTGCGAAAACACGGATCATTGTTACCCGGTAATGTGCGATGCGTGATAAGGGGTCTGTCAGGATGTGGTAAAACGAACGTTATGATTAGCCTGTTGGAGAGCGCGAACGGATTACGATTCGCCAATGTATACGTGTACTCGAAATCGTTGCGTCAGCCAAAATATCAATACTTGAGCAGACTGTTCTCATCCGTGGGAAAGGATGTGGGCTACTACGCGTTTGCGGACAACGTCGACGTAATCCCTTCCGCAGAGGCACGGCCCGATTCGATATTCATCTTCGACGACGTGGCGTGCGACGAGCAGGATATCATGCGAGAATCTTTCGCGATGGGTAGACATTCGCACGTCGATTGCTTTTACCTGGGAGAGTTGTATGCGAGAATACCTAAACATTTAATTCGCGACAATGCCAATCTGCTGATTCTGTTTAAACTAGATGTCATGAACCTGCGACACGTTCATCAGGATCATGTAAATACCGATATGTCGTTCGAAACGTTTAGCGCGTTATGCGCGAATTGTTGGCGAAAGAGGTACGGATTTCTCGTAATCGATAAAGACAGTCCTGTGAGTCGAGGTCGTTACACAGACGCGAATTTAACGAGTTTATCGTATTGTAACGGACACATTCGCTCGGTAAGAGCCGTTGGAGTCGCATCTCCGATAAGCCGTCGAAGGAGAAGAAGAGGAGTCGCATCTCCGATATGCCGTCGAAGGAGAAGAAGAAGCTGCGAGCTTCGATCGCGAACGAAATAGCGAAGACCAGCGATATCATACGGAAAAAGTATTTAGCGTTGAAAGTTGGGAAAATGGCTACCGAGGAGAATTTGCAAGCGAATTTACGGCCGATCGTCGAACCGTTGAAACAGCTAGTTCGAAATACGGGTACCACGGAACCGAACGACAGCGGCGGCGACAACGTGTTCGACGATATTAAGGAGTCCCCATTGCGAAAAAAAGGAAGATTCTCGGATATTAAGGGAACGCCGTCATCCATTATGAAGAAAAGAAGAAGAATAAAGAAGGAAAAGAATAACAAAGCCGGTGTAACGTCGATAAATATATATGTTGAGGACGACGACGACGCACAGTGGTCCGGATTGGACAATCGTGACCCATTTGGCCAAAAATCAACTTTGAGATATCGACAACTACTAAACGGGATATTGTTTCTAAATATCCATATATCACAAAAATAAAATATTAAAGAAATTGAATAAATAGTTTTAGAGAAAACGAATCTCAAAGTCGAGCATTTCAGAAATGATGTTTTTTCGTCAATGAAATTGCCTTTCTTCTTCTAAGAACCATGACGAATCCATTTAATATTTTGATTCGGCGTTTATTTCCCGATAAAAAGCATTCTTCGGTGATGAGAAATCATACCTTAAATTAATATTTACTGTATAGAATAGATGAATAAAGTAGAGCTGAAAAATGATGGAAAATTCTTACGATTGTTTTTAATTGACATTAAATAATTGACAAGTCATCGGAAAATTTTCGGCATTCCTTCCCCTACAAGATCCCACAAAAATTTTCACCAACTTCTTCCAATATTATAAGTTATTATTCTTTGAATGCATCGAGACGCTACATCGATTCCGCGCGCAGGATGGATGATATGATATGCACTCTGATCTAGCGTGATTTTACCGTTGTTACGTCCCAGGTCGGAAATGATCCGACAAAACGAGCCTAGACGGGGCGGGGACGTAACCGAGTAATTTAATGAGACGATCTTAGATCCACGTGGCGCGTAACGTCCACGTCTGATCAGGGACCCGATACCGGTGTCTGTTGCTAAAGGGGAGAAGAGGGAAATGAATGTAAATCGGGACGGACGTCGTCCGGCGTGAATGCCGCGAAGGAGCGACGAACTGCGCGATGATAGTGACAGCTCCCTGCGATCGGAGTGTCACTATGTGGGCGTGTGTGTTACTCGTCCGAACGCGTGGGTTGTTCGATTCGTGGCAGGATTTTCGATCGAAAGGAATAGATGTTCTCTCGGTACCGAGCACCCTCTGGGCTCAGACGTACACGATTGAAACACCGATTCAGGGTTAGTGGAACGAATGTAAGGAATATGAGGAATGTGAAGAATCGATCGGCGGACCGATCGGGATTGAACAACCCGAAGACGCACACGCACACACTCGCGATCACGCCACTCGGTCACTGGGACGACACTTTAATAATACCACCTTAGGGTGAGTATTCTGCGGACGACGTAGCGTTCGTAACGAAGATCTTCGATGCTAATTGCCTCTAATGGAGGAAGACTCGGAAGGAATCGGATCGGTATCAACCTCCACGGGGGAGGAGATACGGAATCTGGCCGTCCGATGGTCGTTTCTTCGCGGCGCGGAGGTGTTTCGGCGCGGAGGTGTTTCGGCGCGGTCAGCGGTCCCTTCTTCGCGTCGCGGGGGTATTGCGATCTTCCGACGGTTCACTATTTTCACCCGACGAAGAAAGGGGACGTCGCGAATGACCCTGGGCCATTTGGCGATTCCCAGATAGGGAATATAGGCGGTACCCTCGCCTTTGGCTTGGAGTTGTCGCACCAATTTCCCGATTTGGTAACTCCTACCGGCGCGACGGGGCATGGAGGACATCGAGGAGCAAAGCGTTGCTGAATAAAGCTGCGAAATAATAGGTTTAAACAAACAAGGTATAATGAACCAGAATAGATACAAAGTAATGATTTGCGAACAGAACTCGTGAAACAAATCTGGTGACGGCTTGCGAGCAAGCTTGAACGAGATATACAGGGTGTTTACCTACAGGTGGGAGAAAATTTAAGGGGTGGTTCTCGACGATAATATAAGACGAAAATGAAGAATAAAAAAATTGCGATTTCGGCTTCGTTATTTAGTTATTAACAATTAAAAATCCGCCTAAAATGCTGCAACACTTCTAACAAAAGTATATGTTGCGTACGTCAGACAGGCGCGCGACAGTCTCGTATCAAGTGACAAATGCATGCATATTGGTTCTCATTTGGGGCCCCAGCGAGGTGAAAATGTTTAAAAAATCGTTAGACGACATTGAACCTACCTACTCGTTAAAATCCACAAGGGCATTTCTAATATCCGCCCTATGGAATTATCGAGTAGAAGGGGTCAATGCCCTTTCACTTTTAAATTCTTCTCACAAATATCCACAAATCCTTATCCTGCACTATAATTGTTCATAACACCGTACTTAGCATACTGGAATAAACGCTCTAGCACTATTTACAATATCATACAGACGCACTACGAGTTTACAGAGAGTACAAGTTTACTGAGGGGAATGAGGAGAATGTGAAGAACTGGTAATCCTTTAATGTTGAAACACTGCTCTTTATTAAACTTGATTAACGTCGCGAGACTCGCTCACAGACGGAACGCACATCTTGAGGTCGTGTGATCTCTGCGAACGGAAATCTTCGACGCGTGCGGGAAGAATCGTCCGTACGAGCTAGCATCTGTATACACACTGATTCAAGACAGCTGATGAGGTCGATGCCAGATCGATAAAACAAATGAAGATCTACAGCAAACTACCGCCCAAACATCGCGCGTTTCTATACCAATACATTGTCTATCCTGTTTTCACGAATTTCGTGATTCTTTCTCATTCTGTCTGTGACCGCGAGATATCTGATGTGTGTGCATTGACCACATCAGCTGTCTTGAATCAGTGTGCATACGGATACTAGCTTGTACGGACGATTCTTCTCGCACGCGTCGAAGATTTCCGTTCGCAGAAATCGCATGACTCTGTAAACTCGTAGTGCGTGTGTATGATATTGTAAATAGTGCTAGAGCGTTTATACCGGAGAGCGGTTGTTAGGTACGGTGTTATGAACAATTATAGTGCAGGATAAGGATTTGTGGATATGTGTGTGAAGAATTTAAAAGTAAAGGGCATTGTCCCCTTCTACTCGATAATTCCATAGGGCGGATATTAGAAATGCCCTTGTGGATTTTAACGAGTAGGTAGGTTCAATGTCGTCCACCGATTTTTTAAACATTTTCACCTCGCTGGGGCCCCAAATGAGAACCAAGGTATGCATGCGTTCGTCACTTGATACGAGACTGTCGCGCGCCTGTCTGACGTACGCAACGTATACTTTTGTTAGAAGTGTTGCAGCATTTTAGGCGGATTTTTAATTGTTAATAACTAAATAACGAAGCCGAAATCGCAATTTTTTTATTCTTCATTTTCGTCTTATATTATCGTCGAGAATCACCCCTTAAATTTTCTCCCACCTGTAGGTAAACACCCTGTATATGACGTTGCGATATATAAAAGAAAACGCAAGAAGGTTGCGAGCGAGCTCGTACCGAACAAAATAGCAATGAATAATAATTAATAACTTACGAGTAGTCTCGTACAACAAAATAACACAAAATAATTATTGTGAATTGAAATGATAGTGCGAGCAAGCTCGTATGAACAAAATAGCACCAAAATAGCAATTATAATTTGAATAATAATGCGAGCAAGCTCGTATGAACAAGATAGCACAAGAATAGCAATTATAATTTGAATAATAATGCGAGCAAGCTCGTATGAACAAAATAATAGTAATGGTTTACGAGTAACCTCGTACAACAAAATAGCCAAGAATAATAACTGTAAATATGTAATAATAATCTACGAGCAAGCTCTGATAACGATTTGGAATCAAATGATATATGAATATAATGAAATAGTATAGAAATGGTAAGGTGCAATACGACCTGAGTATCGTGAGTGATCTGAAATAGAGTCCGAAAACGCGAGAAAATGATTGAACTGTACTGGATTGAAGACGCAAGAGAACTGGATAGTCAGAATTCCGAAACTGGAAGAGAGCGATTCGCGCGATTTCGTCTTATTTATAATGAGAACGCGGACAATAGGGATTCGGTGAACCGTGAAGTCCTTTGTCTAAATCGTACGAGGTACGGGCGAATATGTTATTGCAGAATGTATACTTTTCGCTGTTTGAACAGGACAACGGTTTAGATGTACGTACACCTGTACTCGCGGTTGCCATGCTGGCGTTCGCTTGTACCGGTGGCTATCGCGTCTTTTCCCATTCCCTACGTTCGCGCTCGCGGGGACATGTATATATATATATATATATATATATATATATATATATGCACGTAAGGTATATATATGTATACATATCATCGTATACAGATTTCAACCGCGATTTTCGGTTTGAACATTATGAAGGGGATATACAGGGTGTTTTCCTACAGGTGGGAGAAAATTTAAGGGGTGGTTCTCGACGATAATATAAGACGAAAATGAAGAATAAAAAAATTGCGATTTCGGCTTCGTTATTTAGTTATTAACAATTAAAAATCCGCCTAAAATGCTGCAACACTTCTAACAAAAGTATACGTTGCGTACGTCACACAGGCGCGCGACAGTCTCGTATCAAGTGACAAACGCATGCATACCTTGGTTCTCATTTGGGGCCCCAGCGAGGTGAAAATGTTTAAAAAATCGTTAGACGACATTGAACCTACCTACTCGTTAAAATCCACAAGGGCATTTCTAATATCCGCCCTATGGAATTATCGAGTAGAAGGGGTCAATGCCCTTTCACTTTTATATTCTTCTCACACATATCCACAAATCCTTATCCTGCACTGTAATTGTTCATAAAACCGTACTTAATATACTGGAATAAACGCTCTAGCACTATTTACAATATCATACACACGCACTATGAGTTTACAGAGAGTACAAGTCTATTGAGGGGAATGAGGAGAATGTAAAGAATTGGTAATCCTTTAATGTTGAAACACTGCACTTTATTGAACTTGGTTTACGTCGCGAGACTCGCTCACAGACGGAACGGACATCTTGAGGTCGTATGTGATTTCTGCGAACGGAAATTTTCAACGCGTGCGGGAAGAATCGTCCGTACAAGCTAGTATCCGTATGCACACTGATTCAAGACAGCTGATGTGGTCAATGCACACACATGAGATATTTCGCGGTCGCAGACAGAATGAGAAAGAATCACGAAATTCGTGAAAACAGGATAGACAATGTATTGGTATAGCAACGCGCGATGTTTGGGCGGTAGTTTGCTGTAGATCTTCACTTGTTTTATCGATCTGGCATCGACCTCATCAGCTGTCTTGAATCAGTGTGCATACGGATGCTAGCTTGTACGGACGATTCTTCTCGCACGAGTTGAATATTTCCGTTCGCAGAAATCACACACGACCTCAAGATGTCCGTTTCGTCTGTGAGCGAGTCTCTCGCGACGTAGAACAAGTTCAACAAAGTGCAGTGTTTCAACATTAAAGGATTACCAGTTCTTTACATTCTCCTCATTCCCCTCAGTAAACTTGTACTCTCTGTAAACTCGTAGTACGTGTGTATGATATTGTAAATAGTGCTAGAGCGTTTATTGCAGTATATTAGGTACGGTGTTATGAACAATTATAGTGCAGGATAAGGATTTGTGGATATGTGTGAGAAGAATTTAAAAGTGAAAGGGCATTGACCCCTTCTACTCGATAATTCCATAGGGCGGATATTAGAAATTCCCTTGTGGATTTTAACGAGTAGGTAGGTTCAATGTCGTCCAACGATTTTTTAAACATTTTCACCTCGCTGGGGCCCCAAATGAGAACCAAGGTATGCATACGTTTGCCACTTGATACGAGACTGTCGCGCGCTTGTGTGACGTACGCAACGTATACTTTTGTTAGAAGTGTTGCAGCATTTTAGGCGGATTTTTAATTGTTAATAACTAAATAACGAAGCCGAAATCGCAATTTTTTTATTCTTCATTTTCGTCTTATATTATCGTCGAGAACCACCCCTTAAATTTTCTCCCACCTGTAGGTAAACACCCTGTATATGCACTTACATATATGTATATACGGCGAGAATTTGCTCGTTCGAGCAAAGCCAACGCAACACGTCGGTACGACGTTACACCGTGACTTCTCTCAACTTTTATCCCCAAAAAGAGTTTAATATCACATAAATCTTTCATACAAAACTGATTCATCAAATAATTTTTAAAGTTGGTCATGGTTTCCTTATTAGCAGTTGCAATCACAAGATCGTCTATGTATAATACCACATATATTTTTTAGATATATTATATCGACTTCTTTTAACATCCGATCCATTTATATCTAGTATAAGAATGAAGTCACATGTTAAACAAGCTAAGGACTTAGATGCAGAAGCATTGGAATTAATAAATAATTAATATAGTAATAACAACATCAACAAGTTTCTTTAACCTATCCATAGCCTGACATTTCCACATTATCCATTTCAAGTTTCATGCCAATATCTATTATGATTTAAAAGTTACACGAACATGGTTCACGATTTTCCAATGAAAAAAATTATATTTATTATAAATTATTATAAAAAACATCTTTGACACGCTTGTGACGCGTTTTTCCCTCTTCGGTGAAGTTAGTATTTGTTGATTGCAACAAGATTCCTCGAATTGATATTTTACGTATTCCATAAAACGTTACATGTACAAAACATAAATATAACAAATACATAGTTAGAAAGTAAAAAATAGTTTGTAAGATTATATTTAAAAACTTTTGTTTCAATCAAAAATATCGATGAAAATTAATAAAAAATTATTGTTTAACAAATGCAAAAAAAAATTTTATTTACCTATTGTAACATCGTACCGACGTGTTGCGTTGGCTTTGCTCGGACGAGCAAATTCTTGCTGTACATATATGTATTTATATACGTATCTCCTTCATAATATCCAAACCGAAATCGCGTTTAAAATTGTATACAATGATATGTATATATATCTTGCTATCTTACGTGTATATATATATATGTATATATATCTTGCTATCTTACGTGTATATATATATATGTATATATATATACATATCCTCGCGAGCGCGAACATAGGAAATTGGAAAATACGCGATAACCACCGGTACAAGCGAACGCCAGCATGGCAACCGCGAGTACAGGTGTACGTATATGTCAACCGTCTTTCTGCTCGAACAACGAGAAGTATACATTCTGCAATAACATATTCGTCCGTACCTCGTACGATCGAGACAAAAGGACTTCACGGTTCACCGAATCCTTATGGTCCGCGCTCTCTTTATAAATAAGGCAGAATCGCGCGAATCGCTCTCTTCTAGTTTCGGATTTCTCATAGTTCACTCTCTTCCAGTTTCGGAATTCATACAGTTCAGATTATCTTGCGCCTTCGGAACCCTTACAGTTCAGTTCAGTCTTTCCAACGTTATTCGGATCTATTCCATTTCGGATCGCCTACGAAACACAGGTCGTATTGCTTCATACCATTTCTATTATATCGTTCTTACGTTTTCACTTATATTATTGTGTTATATACATTTTGTTCGAGGTTGCTCGTATCTTTTCTTACGTTTTCACATACATTATTGTGTTATATATAATTTTGTTCGAGCTCGCTCGTATTATCCTTACGTTTTCACATACGTTATACCATTTTGACCTTGTACTGGCTTGCCATCTCTGTATTTGATTTTGGTCATTATACTCTGTTTGATTTAAATTTATTCTTTTCCAACGTTATTCTGCATCATCCTGCTCCTCAAGCTCATCCATGCCACGTTGCACAGTGCGGCCGCCTGTGGACAAAAGTCGAAAATGCAACTATTTTCCATACCTTATTTGGCTTTACTAATCCCTTCAGATATGTCTCTAGTGTATGAAACAAATGCCGGGAATCTCAAATTTCCACAACAAACGGCAGGAATCACGGTTGCATAAGTGGCAGAGAGCTCGTTAGAGAGCTCATCGAAGAATTCACGCGAGACCTGGCCCAATCAATTGCTGATTTCCTATAATAAATAACTTTGTTTTGTGTTCGTTCTTTCAATTTTGAATATGGAAGGTATCGAAGCAAGTGAGGAATATCCATTTGTCCTGTTTCATTAACCGTTAAAATAGTTTCATAGCAATAATAAAACACTAAGTCAGAATCAAGTTTTATAGACGTTAATATCTTCAAATTAGCTTTTCTCGAGTTCAGGTCAAAACATCCTGGGGTTTTGATGTATTCTGATTTCTCAACTATTATACTTCACAAATATGTAAACATTTCTTGCTTCAAACTGCTTTGAACGGCTGTGTGCCATTTTTTACCACGCTTATGCGTCAAATCTTGTAATCGAATTTTAAGCCTCTTCGCATAGACCAATCTTACTGCAATTTTATATACACATTTGCTTCCGGGATGACAATGACAGTAGAAAATAAAATATATAAAAAACTTTTTAAAAACCATTTTTAAACCATTTTTTACTCACAGCATTTTCTTTCTCCATATACGTCAAAAACAATTATTTATTTTATGTATTAATTTCGTTACAGAGCAAACCTAATTTATTTTCATAAAATAAATGCGGTGCATTGCAATGTTTTTTTTATTTTTCAAGAGTAAAAATTTATTATTTATGTTTATTTATTACAGACATAATTAGTGACTTTATGTATATATTTTATGTATATTTTTTTCACGCTGATCACGAATATACAATGTATTAAGGGTCACTGAATTGAATTTAACCGTTTTTCACGCAAAAACACTCAAAAAACTTCGAAAAAAACGGTATTTTGAGGAAAAAACTGTTAAATTCTATTCAGGGACCCCTAGTATACGGTATATTCGTGATCAGCGTGAAATTTCCTGTAAGAATTCGTCAAGAACAGACTTTTGTCCACTCCGACCATAAGAACGCCGCACTGTGCGTTGGGCCGGCAGGAGCTATCAGTATCATCAAAGTGCAGTTCCCAGTGACCGGTTGAAGTGATCGCGAGTGTGTGTGTGTGCGTGTGGTGCGTCATCGGGTTGTTCGAATTCGATCGATTCCTCATATTCCTCAGATTCCCTATATTCGTTCCTTTAACCCTGAATCGGTATTTCAATCGTGTACGTCTGAGCCCAGAGGGTGCTCGGTACCGAGAGAACACCAATTCCCTTTGATCAAACTTCCAGTTACGAATCGAATAAACCCATGCGTTCGGACGAGTTGCACACACACACTCATTTAGTGACACTTCGATCGCTGGAAACTGTCCCTACCATCGCGTCGTGCCTTACTCCTACGCGGCGCACGGTAGGTACAAATGACTTACCTCGCTTCAAAAAGGAATAACTTTCGATAGAAATGAGGTAGAGCGATGAATTTTTTTAAAATTAAAGCTGAAACTTTGCAGAATATGGGAAAAATAGGGAGATTACGGTACGAACGGTTTTTAATCTTGAGAAAGTTCGTTAAACTTTCACAATTTCCAGAAAATGTGGTTTTTGCGTTACCACGGGCAGAAAAAAATTTTTTTTATTTTTGCTACATATCATTTCCCGTAGATTTTTTCACGCTGATTTCAAATCTGGTCTCAAAATTTGTATACGACCTCTGGTTTTTTCAAGAAATCGATTTTTGTGAACAGAACTAATGTAATCATTTTTCGTTGAAATGATTTGATAACCCACTGGTTTGAGAGAGAAGGTATATATTGTATTCTCATTTATAAAACACAATAAAATTAAACATAATGAAGTATTTAAACGTTTATTTTCCGTATATATCACTTGACGCGCGCACGCGAACGATCACCCGATGTATCGCTGCGATTGCCACTGGTGGGTAAAAGTGACTTACCTTGCTTAAAAAAGGAATAACTTTCGATAGAAATGAGGTAGAGCGATGAATTTTTTTAAAAATTAAAGCTGAAACTTTGCAGAATATGGGAAAAATAGGGAGATTACGGTACGAACGGTTTTTAACCTTGAGAAAGTTCGTTAAACTTTCACAATTTCTTGAAAAAACCAGAGGTCGTAGACAAATTTTGAGACCAGATTTGAAATCAGCGTGAAAAAATCTACGGGAAATGATATATAGCAAAAATTAAAAAAAAATTTTTCTGCCCGTGGTAACGCAGAAACCACATTTTCTGGAAATTGTGAAAGTTTAACGAACTTTCTCAAGGTTAAAAACCGTTCGTACCGTAATCTCCCTATTTTTCCCATATTCTGCAAAGTTTCAGCTTTAATTTTAAAAAAATTCATCGCTCTACCTCATTTCTATCGAAAGTTATTCCTTTTTGAAGGGAGGTAAATCACTTGTATCCGCCGTGCGGCGTTCACGACGGACGATGTCCGTCTCGGTTCACCGTCTCATTCCCTCCCCCTTTTTCTCAACAACAGACACCGGTATCGGGTCCCTGATCAGATGCGGACGTACGCGCCGCGTGGATCGAAGATCGTCAAAATTTAATTACTCGGTTACGTCCCCGACCCACCCCCTTCATTCTGTCGAGCTATCTCCGACCTGGGACGTAACACTATAGTTAAAAATTACTAATTTTAGTGAAAATTTCATTGCAATATCTCTACTGGTTCTAAAGTTATAACAAAATGGGTCACGATTTTCCAATCCAGACCACATTGCGACGACGAGATCGAGCCGATGATGGTACCGGGACAGAAGGAGGAGGATACCTTCGAATCACCGCGCACTCCATCTTTGGAATCTTCTATGCGTAATATTTTTGAAAACCCTGAAATACATCAAGAGAAAAATCAACGGCTATCCGAGAATTTGGGACCTTTGGCGCACGAATATTTAGAAAAATTTTTTAACGGACCACCGAAAAATTCCGACAACGTGTACGGAGTATATCTGCAGGGCGATAAGCTGATGCTTGGAAATTCGATGTTCGATGTGGCCGACAACGATGATATCATCATTAGGGGGCTACGGTACAAGGGGACTCGCGGCCTTTACGAATTGATATTCAATAAAGTACCCGACAAGCAGGTGTGCACCGTGGATGATAAGAACGCGTACAAAAGAATTCTCGTTGTTACAGAAGCTCATCGACGCGGGAATCAGGTAATGGGAAACAAAGGTTTCAAGTATAAGAAAATTATAAGACCGTTGTTTTCGTTGCCAAGTGGAAGGGGGATTCAGCTTCCAACTTTTATGCGCGTGACCGACCATCCAATCGATTACGTGTATTGGGACGATCCCAACGAACTCGTCGATCGTCTGAGATTGTTGATGGCTTCGAGGAACGCCGGCAATTCGGGACATAACAACGAAATAATGTCGATAATCGAAGAACTTTGCGAGGCTGGTTTAATTATAAATTAAAGTCTACGAGTTGGCGACATGTCAGTTGGTAAAATTGCGCCATTGTTGCGGCTCGATAAAATGCTCGTTCGTCTTAATTGCTGCGAAACGAATCAAACGATATCCTCGGGAGGAGACACGACGGTGAAAACTGGAATCTGAGATTCGGTTATCTGGAGACGAAACTGGATGAGATATATCAACAAATACTACGGATCGAAAAGCATATCAATCAGTTGTACGAGTTGGTGGCTGTCGAAGAGGAAGTCTAGGAAAATGTTTGTCAACAAATTTGGTACATCGTTTCGCGAAACGAACAAGCGAAAGTTGGATGTTCCTTTCTATTCGTTACAAAATTATGTACGCGATAACACGATATGTTTGAATAACGCTAATTTGTACGATGCGAAAGGAGCTGGGATCGGATGTGTGGCGTATCCTATCGCAAACGATCACGCGGCAACCAAATCGTACGTCGCGTCGATGACATTGTAAAACGCGGTGACGCACATGTTGAATCAAAGCTTACAAAATACGTGTGAGACAATACGATGTGCGAACAGGGTGGAATGTACTCGGCTAACTCGAAAAGGATCGTGGATGTGTGTGAGCCGGTTCAAGCAACAGATGCAGCCAGCGCATCGTTCGTTACCAAATTTTTTCAACGCGAGCTAAACGCGAAGTCTTTGACATTAAAAGCTAGTAGTATTTTTATTAGTGATGCGATAATCTACTACTACGACGCCCGGGATACTCGCATATGCAACATAGCCGAACCCACAGATAGCGCGGACGCGGCTACCAAAGTATACGTAATGTCCACGATGATCGAGGACTACAATAATTGGAAACACCGTACCACCCGTATGCGTCCCGCAGATGTGAACCGTAAAAATGCTGAGCATCTTCTGTCCACCGTGTACAGCAACGTGAAGATTGCCGGTCCCGCCAAATTCAAGGTAGGCGATCGCGTGCGCGTCAGCAAATTCAAAACTCTGTTCGACAAAGGATACACGTCGAACTGGTCGACGGAAATATTTAAGATCATCACGGTGAAACGAACGAATCCTGTCACGTACCTCTTGATCGATTCGAAGGACAAGCCTATCGCCGTCGGATTTTACGAACACGAGATACACGTGGCTAAACACCCCGACGTATATTTAATTGAAAAAATATTGCGCAGAAAACGAAATAAAATATATGTAAAATGGCTGGGGTTGGGGACGCGTCGCATAATTCGTGGATATCTAAAACTGATATACTTTAATTCAAATATGATTTCTTTCTACTTTTATAAAATGAAGATCTTTTCATGTAATTTTTATTAATAAATAATGTGTAAAACGTATTCTTCAGTGACATTTTTTTTCGATGAAACCTATAATTGACCCGAAAGAGAGAGAGGAAATTCTTATGCGTTATACAATTAATGTACAAACATATTCTTCATATACAATTTTTTATTTTAATAATTCATGAACGTCTTCTTCAGTAACACTCCTACATTTTTTTATTTTAATAAATAATGTAAAACTGATCGAAAACCATATCCTCCAGCACAACAACATTGTTCTCTCTCTCTCTATCTTCCTTTAGATCATCTGTTCATGACTCGAGTTTAATCACATGATCACCACACTGATTGATATCCACAGACTGGGGATTTGAAAAAATTGCCGGTGAGATTCGAGAATGAGACCTGTTCATGACACAATTTTAATCGGGTGATCAGAGAATTATTTTGATGACAAAATAACGCGATGATCACGTAATTAAACTCGAGCCATGTAGAGGTTCATTCGCGAATCTTACCGGAAATTTTTTCAAATTCCCAGTCTGCGGATATCAAAATAATGCGGCGATCACGTGATTAAACTCACGCCAAAAACAGGTTATCTAAAGTAGGACAGGTGACAATAATGTTGTTGTACTGGCGGACATGGTTTTCGATCAGTTTTACATGTGTGTGTGTGTCTAATCTTCGGTATACATTCTCTTCAACAGGTAAAAATACTTTTCGACGGGAAAGAGAGAGAGGAAATTCTTACGTTCAATCTTCGGTATTCGCTGTACATTCTCTTCAACAGAGACAAAATTTGACCCATGAATATCTGAGAGTTCAGATAATCTCTTTATGACTCAGTTCAATCAAGTGATCAGAGAATTATTTTGATGACAAAATAACGCGGTGATCACTTGATTAAACTAGAGCCTGTCACGCCGGTTATTTCCCTGCGAACAGAGAGATAACCGACTTCGAGAAATTATGGCCTAGCGACCGGGCCACGCTCGGTCGCGCGACACGTGGTCCTCTCGAGACAAAAGATCCCTCGCAGATTCGAACTGAACGACGAAATTGTACACGAATTGAACGGGCGCCAGGTACGATATCGTACCACGCGAAACTCTCGAACGAGTCGTTCGGTCTTCAAAATGACGTCGAATCTGCGAGTATCGTTTTGGCCGGTGACGGCCACGAACGGGTCCAGGGTACCACGTGAGGAAAGGAACGGGGCATTCCCCGCGACGGGAACGTTTCTCACGAGAAATGAAATCACTCGATAGTTCTCGAGCAAAGTAACGTTGTTTATTAAAACGAGATGGTCATACAATCCACCGGCCGATGCCGGCGGTAGTCAATAGATTTGCCGGCGCGAACACGAAAGTGACGGCGGCTGTTCGGCCGATCGCGCGGCATAATTTCGATCGCGTCGAGCTCGGTCGTCACAGGACTTCGCGTGAATTTACAAGCCACGAGGGCACGAATTCGACCGAGCTCCGGTAACGTACGCGTTCCTAATTCGAGACTGGGCGAAACGTGCGAACGGTGAACGATGCGAAACGAATACGGCGCGTTATCCTCCCGAAGAACGATCCGAGGGCAGCCCAAAGAATTACCGGACGAATATCGTGGGTCCTGAATAGCTCGTGCACGAGGACTCGGCGACACACGATCCGTGGCCTCGCGAACCTCTCAGGAGAGCGACTCCTGGTCAACGGTAAACGCGGGTGAACACACGGTACACCGCGGTACGAATTTTCGCGAACTCGAATAACGTCCCCGAACCAACACGAACTGGTCACAAAATATATCGAAATAAAGCCTGACCGGCACTTACCAATTTCGCTAAGATGGCGGCTGTCGCAAAGTACTTTTACATAGATCGCGTTAAAGTTCGCACGTGCTTCTCGTAATCAGTCTTTCGACCCAGTGACCCAGTTCGAGCCGGTTCGGAACGCGGAAGTGAGTTTTCCCCCCTACTCTCGTCTTCGTCGACGCTCGGGCCAATTACGTTGTTTCTGGACGCCTGGATGAAATGCTGGCCCGGGCCCTCGGTATTTTATATTTTCCGAGGCCCGGCCGATATAAGGCGGTTGAGCGGCATCCATGGATCCGAGCCTTTCCGGTGTTGCTCTCGTGGCATTTTCCGGATGAGATGTCGACGAGGGTGGACTGATGGTCGTCCTTAGTTGCAACAGCCTCGTCGATTTCTCCGGGTTGACAGATCCGGGCTCGGTCCAATCCTCGCCGTCTTCCTCGCCAGCGGCGTCCTGCGATTGGCGCTCCGAGCGTCTCCACCCACGGCCTTCCGCCAATCAGCGACCGGAGACGGGTATCGGGCTCCTCGCCGTTTTCGGTAGTTCCTGAAAACTCTTGTCGCGTTCAGGGGCGCGACATTCAAATGCGACAATTCTATTCTTTGGGTGTTCGGATGTCCCAGGGAGAACGCTCGCTATTGCCGTTTCGTTACGATACCGCTTATAAGTGACCCGGTCTTTCGTGTAGGGTTCGGATTGACGTAGGCAGAATCTGCCACGTCACAAGCCATAGAGAGATTATCTAAACTTTCAAGCATTCTTGGATTAAATTTGTCTCCGTTGATGAACACGTACAGTGAATACCGAAGACTGTATATACTTTTTCAACGAGAAAGATTGCGAGCAATATTTTGTATATGATGATTCTTCAAGCAGTGTGAAGCTCGATACAATTTTAATAGATAATGGAAACCGAAAAAGAGAGAAAGGAAATTCTTATTAAAATTTGATCTCTGATTTAACTTGTCCCCGTTGATGAACGTGCATAACGAATACCGAAGCACCTTCTCAAGTAAATTTAAAAAATAAATTCGAGAAGAAGGCTGCCTACAAATACTCATACGTTCAATCTTCGGTTAGGGTGTCCCTTAAAAGACGAAGGTGCGATAAAATGTTAGGACGCCCTCTAATTTTGTTCCTTTTCATGTTCTAAGTAAGTGTGTAAAATATTAGCCTAATCGGATTATTCTAAACTCTGCCTCAAGAGGCTCAAAGTTAGGATATTCTGTAAAATTTAAAAATATTTAGTATTTTTGTCGTTTTTAGTGAAAAACTGCTTACAATAGATAAGTTTCACAATAACAGAATATAATCACACAATTTATTTATATAATACAATGTTTAAACAGAAAAAAGGTTGGTTGAAAATGAATTTTTGGTCAATGTTTCCATGGGCATAGCTCTCCGTGTATGCTGACTGACCAAGAGAAGGTTCTGAAAGTTTTCATCGTTTTTTACTTCGCCTAAATATAAGAAGAAGAAGAAGCGTTACTATCGCGATGATTATCGAGAAATGCTCGAGCTTGTTTGCATTTATGTGGGTGGAACACCCCCAAGAGCAGTTAAGTTTGCGACTTGTGGTTGCATTTAAGATGCCCGCTTCATGTCACGGGCGCTGGATTCTTTAAAAATTTTACTATTTAAGGGACAATTCAAATTAACACGCCATGAGGAGACACCACTACGTCAATTTTGTTTATTTGTGTCAACGGTATATGTGAGAGCGTGGTTCACCACACCCAACGCCATTGAGGCTCCGTACCATGACCTTCAATTTTTGAAACAACTTTATGAAAAAGTTTTGTGGCCATCTATGGTATCTGACACCTGAGTGGTCCGTGGTGGCCCTACTAGATGATGCTGTTTCTCTGGAACATAGACGCAAAATGGCTGCAGTCCTACGTTCTGAAATGGCTGATGGTTATAGCTCCCTCTCTATTGGGTACAAACGTTTGTCCCTAAATCAAGAAGACATAGTTCATTTCCTACGTCAAGGCATCAACGACTTTATTTCGCCTAAGTCTCTAGAAACTTTCCGGAGATTTGACTTGTTCTATGACTTTTTAAATTTAAATCCAGTGGACTGGAATGATTGTAAGGACTGTGACGGTTACTCGGTGCGGTGGAAGGTACTGCCGCGTCAGTCGGCTGTCCAAGGACGCGGAACCCCGAAGAGCGAAAGTGGACCTACCACTGTAGTGGCTGTTTGGAGATAGCGGTAGCGGTGGAGGTGGAATCTTACTCTGCTCTCGCCGCTGAGGATCGGATCGGGGCCTGCTCGGCGTTTCGCCGCTGAGGCGGAGGGACTCCCGTGGGTGTTTCACCGCTCGGGCCAGAGATACTGAATAGGAAGTGGGCGGTCGGTTGGACGGTTGGAGGCTCGGGATTCATACACTCTCACACTCTCACACTCTCTCACACTCTCGCACTCTCGCACTCAGCCTTCGTAAGTCTGGCACACGGTGTCGGTCGGCGTTCGTCACTAAGGACTACTGGTCGGTAGACGGTGGTGCACACGGCTTGTCTTACCGGTGATTGCTCGGGGTAATTATCCCCGAGCGCGCTTATCTTCTCGAGCGAGAAACCGGTTCGGTGCGGCGGCCCTCTCGCGGCCGCGAGTAGTGCTCGCGGTTTCGCGACGTGTGTCGGCGCAGCGGCTGCGGGGTTCCGGCGGTGTTCGCTAGTGGGGATAGTTTCGCGCCGGGAAGGATGTAACCGTCACAGGAATTTCAGGAAGCCCGAGATTTTTTCCGGAAGTTTCCAGTTACAAATGATGCCGCTGAAAGAGCTGTTAACTTAACGGGACAATATTTAGGCGAAGTAAAAAACGAAGAAAACTTTCAGAACCTTCTCTTGGTCAGTCAGCATATACGGAGAGCTATGCCCATGAAAACATTGACCAAAAATTCATTTTCAACCAGCCTTTTTTCTGTTTAAACATTGTATTATATAAATAAATTGTGTGATTAAATTCTGTTATTGTGAAACTTATCTATTGTAAGCAGTTTTTCACTAAAAACGACAAAAATACTAAATATTTTTTAATTTTACAGAATATCCTAACTTTGAGCCTCTTGAGGCAGGGTTTAGAATAATCCGATTAGGCTAATATTTGACACACTTACTTACAACATGAAAAGGAATAAACTTAGAGGGCGTCCTAACATTTTATCGCACCTTCGTCTTTTAAGGGACACCCTATCTTTGGTATACGATGAACGCATTCTTCAATGGGGAAAAGTTTGCTTCCAGAATTCCCGTGATGTTTGTTAACCTGTTCATGGACCAGTATAATCCAATCATCAGGGAGTTATGTTGATGTTGGAATATGAGCTTTTCATACTCTATGCCATGACAATAGCCAATGAGAAGGCGCCCACCGATTTGATTAATCGGTTGTGCCCTCTTCGTTATAGTTTTGTTTTTGCGATGCCACCGCTGTTCAGTTTAAACTCTGACCAGGCAACCGACACAACGTGTTCGTTTTGCTAATCTATTTAACATACACTTTTTGTAAAGCGGAAAATAAACTATATCTTTTATTATTAAAAAATAGACACGGTATTTTCAATAGTTGATGACAAAATAACACAGTAATCATCGGATTATACCAACCCATGAAAAGGTTATCAAACATCGCAAGAATCCCATGAAACAAACTTCTCCCTACTGAAGAAAGCGTTCATCGTATATCGAAGACTGCACATACTTTGTAGCCAGCGAAGCACCTTCTCAGATAAAATGTAAACTTAAAAATAAAAAAAATCTCGCGAAATTAACTTCGCTTAAAAGCCTCTAACGCTATAACCCCAGGTCCCAAAGACACCAGTTCGCAGTCGATAAGCGAATTTTGGTGGAAAGACTGGCTCTCGACAATGACCTTGACAAAATTTTTTACATTAACATTTTTAGCAATTACAACGAAATCGGCAAATTTTGTAGCAACGTCGGGGACATTGTCTACTAATCCTCTCTCTCTCCCTCTCTTCCTCTCCCTCTCCCTCTCCCTCTCCCTCTCTCCCTCTCCCTCTCTCCCCCTCCCCCTCTCCCTCTCTCCCTCTCTCCCTCTCTCCCTCTCTCCCTCTCTCCCTCTCTCCCTCTCTCCCTCTCTCCCTCTCTCCCTCTCTCCCGCTCTCCCTCTCTCCCTCTCTCCCTCTCTCCCTCTCTCCACTCCCCCTCTCTCCCCCTCCCCCTCCCCTCCCTCTCTTCTCCCCTCCCCCTCCCCCCCTCTCTCTCTCCCTCTCTCTCTCTCTCTCTCTCTCTCTCTACAAAATTCTAAATTATATACGTTACGCATTGTTTTTTCCGTAATGTATATCGCTACGGTTGAACTCGCTATTTTGATGACATCCATCCCATCGAGATTGACTATTTCCAAGGTCAAATTATCGCAGCAGCTCTCTCCACGCTTTAATTGGAAATGAAATTTCATTTCCACGGTTATCACCGATAGCCAACTCTGCATAAATATCCTCGCCGATGCGTACACCAAGTTTCAATTATGCGATCAGAATCAGTTAGGGTTAGGTGGTGGGGGGCGGAGAGAGCCGGCCCTCAGGCCGGCCCAACCACGCATGCGAAAATACAGAAGTAGTCTTTCAAAATTTTAAGCTCACCCTATATAGAGTGACACTGTTGTGATCCCCGCACAATGTGTTTATAAACAGAAAATAAACCGATGCCGCCCCGGAACAGGCTTACGTTGCCACGGAGCACACACATGCAAGAATACGTAAAATTCAATACAGTATTTGCAATAGTTTTTCGCAAATATCTCGAAAACTAAGAGCGAGCGAAGCGCGCCGTGTAGTTGTAATGACAAAAGTTGTTCAGAATGTTGTCGTCGATAACATATGTCAAGGTCAAGGTCAAGGTCATCGGAGCTGCCTCCCCTAAACGTAAGGTTTACCATCATATGAATGTGGATACAATATTTTTTTCTAATATTGGAAAAATATTGTTTAAGCGACACTTGTTCATATGAGGTAAATATTAGATCTAAATATTATATACATGTAGAAATGTAAATTGAATGTTTAGAAAATATAAGCTGAATATTCAGAGAATATAATATAGATATTTAAAAAATATAAGCTAAATATTTAGATAATATAAACGAGATATTTAAAAAATATAAAGTAAATATTTAGGGGATATAAACTAGATATTAAAAAAATATAAAGTAAATATTTAAAAAAATGTGGGGGGAACCACGTGACGCGTGCGAGAGTATAACGTGTGTGGAACTGCAGGTGAAAGAATTAGAAGGAAAGTGTAGCAAAAGTGCGCAGGAAATTACGAGGCCAGATCGAAAGTGAAGGGAAGAGACAAGCTTCCGTTGGAAAGTATAGCCGACAGTCAATAAGGACTAGAAGGGTGTGAAAAGGGTGAAGAAGGGAAGGTGTGAAACGAGTGCACGGGGCATGACGCGTGGCAAGGTTTAGTGACATTTTGTAGGAGTGGAAAAAAAGAAGAAAACTAAGCGGAGACCAGCAGTAGGTAAAGAAGAGCGTAGAGTCGAATGAGCAAAGTAGGCAAAGGCGGCCAGGAGCAGAAGGAGGAGAGAGGAAGGGGCAGACCAAGACTGGCAGATCAGCTGGGAAGGAAAAGATCGGACAGCGAAGGCTCGATACTGAACTCATTTAAGAGGAAAAGGGAGATCGAGTCTGAACAGGCAAGGCTAAGGGCTGAAAAAGAAATAGAGGAAGAATTCTTGAAAGTAAAGAGAGTTGAAAGGTCGCCACCGCAGAAAAAGACAGTAGAAGAGAGAGGACCTGCGATAAAAGAAATGGAGACGGCTAAGCTAGATAGAATAATGGAAATAATGTTGGCAGTTAAAAAAGATATGGAAGAGCTGAGGAAAGATAACAGAGATTTGAGGCAGGACAACAAAGAAATGAGGCAAGAAATGCATGTTTTAAGGGAAGAATGGAAGAGGAGAGACGAGATATGGGAAAGGGAAATAAAAGAAATGGAAGGAAAGATAGAAACGCTGGAGGCCAAGAAGGAACAGACAGAGCGGTTGGCAGGAAGACTGGAGGGGCTGGAAAAGAAGGAAGAGGCCAGAGAGAAAAGAGAGAGAAGGAATAATATCACATTATGGGGAGAAGATCTACCGTGTAAGGAGACACCGAAGGAAACGGCAGAGTATGTGCTAAGGCAAGAATTGCAGGTGGAGGCAGAAATCGAGGAAGCATATTGGGTAGGGAGGGGAGAGAGAAGAAAACTGCTGATAGCGAAGTTAAGGAGCTGGCAACAGAAAAGAGAGGTAATGCTAAAGAAGAATACATTGAAAGATAGGAGGCTGTTTATTGATAATGACCTGACGAAAAAGGAAAGGGAGATACAAAGAAATATTAAAGATATTGCCAAGGCAGAAAGGGAGCAAGGGGCAACGGTGAAAGTGGGGTACAGAAAAATAAAAATTAACGACAAGACATTTATCTGGAAAGAGGAGGGCGGACTGAAGCAGGTAAATTTTTGGAGCAGGTCAAGTTCGGTGAACCTCTAAGCCATTGGAGGATCGCTGAACTTAGAAGGACAACGAAAACACGGCAAAAGGCAGTACTAACACTCGCTCCTCGCGCGTATGCGGATGCAGACATGCGGGGAGAGGGGGTACGCAGAACTGGGAAAAAGGTAAGAAATTAAAGAGAGAGGGACACAATTAAAATCGGAAACTGGAATGTAGCAGGATTATAGAACAAAGACAAACAGTTTTGGAATTTTTTAAAAGGATTCGATGTAATAGGATTAGTAGAAACATGGGTGGAGGAGAAAAAATGGGATGGACTGAAGGACAAATTGCCACAGGAATTCTCATGGAAATGAAAATATGCCACCAGAGAGAAAAAGAAGGGAAGAGCGATAGGCGGAATTATCACAGGAATAAGGAAAGGGACAGAAGAGGAGGAAGGGACCGCGGGGAACAGAACACATCCAAGAGAGACGGATAAAGATACACAACGAAAAATGGAGAATAATAACAGTCTACGGCGGGGATATGAAGAAGACGAAAGAAGAGTTAGACCAGATAATAGAGGGGATGGAGGTGGAGAAACTAATAATCGGTGGAGATTTCAATGCAAGAATTGGTCGAGAGGGGAGAGATATTAGTATAGAAGAAAAGCATGGCGCTAAGAGATGAAAGGATAAAGTACTAAATACGGAGGGAAAGTTATTATTGGAGATAATTGGGGAAAGAGGATGGAATATTCTAAATGGGAACACAGAGGGAGACGAAGAAGGTGAGTACACATATACAGGGCCGAGAGGGAGCACGGTAATTGATTATTATATAATAACAAATGTAGAGGTGAAAGAAGATATCAAGAAATTCACAGTGGGAGAAAGAGTCGAGTCGGACCATATGCCGCTGATTGTGGAATTATATAGAAAAAGTAATTGGAGAGAACGGGAGGGAAAACAGGAGGAGTGACGGAGAGAGAGAAGAGTCTGGACAGAGGAAGGTAAGAGGGAGTTCCAATCGGAATTGAGTAAAATAAACTTTAATAGGACGAAGGTAAATGATATGGTAGAAGAAATGGTCGAAAAGATAAATAACGCAGTACAGAAAGGGGAAATAAAAATCAAGAAATGGAAACTGGGTAGCTCCGAGTGGTGGAATTCGAATTGTACAAAAAAGAAAAGGGAAGCCAGGAAAGCACTGAGGTGCTGGAGAAGGGGAAAAGGAAACAGAGAAGGGTACTAGAAGAAGAGAAGGGAATACAAAAAAGAGTGCGAAGAACGAAGAAGGGAATTACAAGAAAACATAGAGAACGAGATAAGGCAATCAAAGGGAGAAAATCAAATATGGGAATATATAAGCAGGGAAAGAAAGAAAAGAATAGGAATCAGCAATAAAATAGATTTAGAAGAATGGAAGGAGCATTTCAAAACATTGCTGGAAGGCGTAGACGGTAAACAAGAAGTAGGAGAGATACCTTTTTCGCAGACCTAAGCGCAGCATTTGATAAAGTAGATAGAGTAAAACTCCGAAAGATTATGGAAAGAAAGGAAATAAGTAAACGCTTGAGGATGAGAATCGGAGAAATTTACAGAGAAACAAGAAATACTATAAAAGTAAACGGACAACTGTCATCGAAATTCTGGACGACGAAAGGGGTAAGACAGGGTTGCCCACTGAGCCCAACGTTGTTTACAATTTATGTAGCAGATCTTGAGGAGACTATGAGGAAAAACCAAGCAGGCGGAGTTAGAATAGAAAAAGAAAAAATCTGGACTCTAGCATACGCGGATGATATAGCGCTACTAGCAAATGAGCCAAAGGATCTTAAGGACATGATAAGACGATTTGGAAAATACCTTGATAGGAAAGGGTTGCAAATAAACGCAGAG
The DNA here is from genome assembly GCF_051020765.1 of Lasioglossum baleicum. Taxonomy (NCBI): domain Eukaryota; kingdom Metazoa; phylum Arthropoda; class Insecta; order Hymenoptera; family Halictidae; genus Lasioglossum; species Lasioglossum baleicum. The sequence goes on from NC_134946.1 coordinate 1,067,136, forward strand.
AAATCAAAGGTGCTGATTTTTCATAAAGGAAGAGGAAAGAAAAAGAGAGAAGAATGGGACTGGTCAGGCAATAGTCTAGAAGAAGTGAAGGAATTAAAATATTTAGGGTATAATTTCCAGAAAAACGGGGGCAGAGAGATGCATATAAGGGAAGTTACAAAGAAAGCAAGAATAGCAATGGCGCAGATATGGGGAATTGGACAAAGAAGGTTCAAGAACAATTTTGAGAGAAGAATGAGAATATTTAGAAGCATAGTGAAAAGCATCTTACTGTACGCGTCAGAAATCTGGAGATGGATGGAAGCAGAGAAAGTAGAGAAAATACAAGAAAAATATTATATATAAAGTGGACGCTAGGTTTGGACTTTAATACACCAGCCTATCTAATTTTGGAGGAAACTAAAACGGACAAAGTAAGGATAGAAGCGGGGAAAAGAGCGATAAAATATGAAGAAAAAACGAAACGGTTGAACAAGAATAAAATAGTCCAAGAATGCTGGAGGGAAATAGACACGAAGCAAGAAGAGAAAAAGTCGAAATGGGAGGAAATGAGAGATTCATACTACAGGTTAAAAATGATGGACACCCAGGAAATAGAAACAGAGAGAGGGAGAGGAAGGGAGTTTGCAGAAGAATTAGCACAAAGAGACAGGGCAGAACAGGTACAATGGCAATACGATAGAATAATAGGGGGCAAATATAACGTGAATTACATACAAATACGGGACAGCGAGCGAGCAAACTATCTAAATGGAGATTATAAAGGAAGAGACCAAAGTATGTGTGTGTGATCGCAAGGTTCATATGTGGAAACGAAGAGTGGGGAAACAAATACTGAAAGGAAGGAAATGAGACAGTATGCAGATTATGTAAAGGAGAAAGGGAAACACTAGACCACATGATTAGAGAATGCAAACAGCTGACAAGAGAAAACGTAACGATGAGAGATATACTAAAGAAGTAGGAACCGAGTGGATGCGTAAGATACTTGAAAAAAGGAGAAGGGAAAGAGACCAAGAGGAAGGAGGAAGACTAATTGAAACCACAATAAGCTAACCCAGACATACATATACACACATACACACAAACACATGTAACCCCATTAAATAAATCTACTTACTACTATTGTTGAGGCCGTTTCGCTCATTTCATAAATACCGCGTCTTGTATAATAGCTAGAACTGCGGGCGCGTTCGCATCGCTCGCGAGAACGAGCGAATACGGTAATGGAGCAGTCTTGTCTTGATCGCGACACCGAACGCTTCGGAGAACACAACACAAACGATTACCAGCTGTTACGGAATTCGTCCGCACGCGTTTAGGCTCATTTGCGGAGCAACGCGTAAACTCGCAACAATAACGAAGATCTGTATCAAGTATTTTGTTTTATAACCAATAAACGGATACAGAGCCTTACACGCTCTGAAAAGCATAAACAACTATTTTTAAAAATGTGAATCCAATATTTGAAAAATATAAATTCGATATTTAAATAACATTCAATAAAATCTTTAAATTTAAGAAAAAGTTGTAACGAAAATTAGAAACTATAAATATGTATACTTTCTATGTACTGCTTGAGGGAATGTTCCACTTTGTCTTCGAAAGGACCTTGTTCCAATTCAGAAATTTTTATGCAGTTGGCGGTGATTCGATCTCGGGACATACCGTTTACTTGATGATGTGCTTCCTCGCTGAGCTATGCGAACCTACAGTCTTACATTCATCATTTTTTATTCTTATAAAGACTCAAATCATATCAAATCATATAATTATTAGGAGAGATAAGCTTCTGTTAAAAAAATTTTTTAGACAAAAATCAAACTTATCAGAATTAGTATTATTTATATAGTATTATTAGTATTATATATTAACGACAAAGAGATATACAGGGTGTCCCAAAATTCGTGAAAATCCCGAAAGGGAGTGGTTCCTGAGACCATTCTAAGAGACATTTTCCTTTGCACTAATGTCAACTGCGGCTTTGTTTAGGAGTTATTAACAAAAAACACGGACCAATCAGAGCGCGCCCTGGCCCGCCGCGCCGCGCCGCACAGTGGCCTGGATCGAGAAATTTAGTGACATCTTGTTATAACTCTTGAACCATAAGAGATATCGGGATGAAATTTGCACTAAAATTCATTAAAAAAAATAGTGAATTTTAACTGTAAACAAATAAAATTTTTTCTATTTTGTTAAACAATAATTGTTAATTAATTTTCATTGAATTTTTGTATTAAAATAAAATTGTTTAAGTATAATCTTCCAAACTATTTTTTACTTACTAAATATGTATTTTATATTTACATTTCATACATGTAATGTTTTATAGAATACGTAAAATATAAATTCGAGAAATCTTTTTATAATCAACGCATACAAAATGTACTGAGGAGGTAAAAACGTCTCAGAAGCGTGTCAAAAGATATTTTTTATAATAATTTATAATAATTATAAATAATTTTTCAATTTAATTGTTTTAAAATCATGTCTATTCTATATATTACGACCTTTGTTATTTCGTATTATTTCATGTATGTGTAATGTGTTTATAAAAGATAAAAATATCAACAAAAAGATAACAAATATAAAAGATAAGCCAATTATCTTACCAAAACGTTTTTAAATTGATGTTAACTGGTAAACTTTTGGTCAATTTGTTTAGTAATAATAATAATATTAATAATAATAATAATAATTTGTTTATTTTGTCAATATGGATCACTGTGGTCTCTCCAAAGATTTTGTTTTAACCAAACGTAGATAGAACGGTGGATCTCAGTCAAAACCTTATCTGCAGCATAGCATAAACATCTCGCAACTCGATAATCTAAACAGTTCGCTATAGAAGAGTTTCTCAATTGTTAACTATGATTCAATGACAGATGTACTTACCCAAAAACAGTGATACTCACTAATAAAAATTAAGAAACTCTTAGTCTAGTTATATTATTACCGTTCATTATATTTTTAACAATCAATTTTTTTTTTATTTAATTAATTGTTAAAAATTACATACTTGTTTTAGATAGGTACGAACTTTGAATGCAATTGCAAAAATATTCATATTTGGATGGTATTTAAGTACTATATGTGAGTTGCTATGTGTCAGGTGGCACGTCCCTATAACTTTAAACAATCATAATTTCCAATATCGGATCGGTTCGGATATGATTTTTGTGGGGATATGTAGAGGAAGGTCCAATGAAAATGATCTGACTTATCCGATTAGGTGCCGTTAGGTCCTCTAAAAGATACACCTTGCAAATTCTAAGAAAGTATATAGATTTTATTCATTTCATTAAATATTAATTTTTAATAGATTGCGAGCAACCATCCTCAACTAACAGCGTCAATTGTTACCGCAAAGGACTGTTTTTCATTTACACAAAAGACCCAGAAGAAATATTAAATAGGGTAATCAGGACACCTCGATGAGAAGAAGCAATTTTTCGCTGAAAAATACTGCATCCCAAATGTTTATCTTTGTGAATTTATATTAACTACAGTTTTTGTGAACGAACATTAATGTTTTCCGCTTCGATGTTGATGGACATTTAGGAAGCAATACGAATTTATTAGAAATCGATATGAGAAAGTCGATTCTTTCGTGAAATGTCACTAAATTTCTCGATCCAGCCCACTGTGCGTCGGAGGCCGCAACTGTATCGCGCGAGTCGTCATGTTTATTATAGGTATCGGGCACGTGCCATCATCAGAACTTGTCAAACAATTTCCTATATATACGCCCGGTTCTATCATTTGTTTTTCTACTAACCCATGCCCCTGCTCATTTGTTATTGCTCGTATAATCGTCTCGGTTCGTGGTTGAATAATAATTTCTTCATCTTGAACTAATGGCCAGTGTGTGTCTAAAATTTCTACGCGTACTCCTGGTCTAATTATTGCCTTGTATTTAGTTATGAAATCGTATCCTAGTATTCCATCAACTTGTAAAGGAAAATCATATTTAACTACGTGACAAGGATGCATAACGAACCTATTACCTAGTTGCACATTAAGTTCAATTTTACAGATGGTAGGGATATCAGTGTTTCCTATACCCCTCAGGGTTACTACTTCTCGTGTAGTGCGCACTTTCCCTATAATTTTACTATACTTGAGTAACGTAACGTCTGCTCCCGTGTCGACCAACATGCGAATTTTTGGATACTTTATCTCCTTCGCTTCTATTTCTACTATATTTTTTGATTTGCTCCCGCCATTGGTGCAATTTATTTGATAAGATTCGAGAGTTGGCCTTTCATGTGATCCTGCTCGCCCAGATCTGTTTCCCATTGCGTTACCATGTGCCCTATCTTCCGTATTCCTGTACGCGTCACGTCGATAACTAGGTATTTGTTCAGTATTTCTGGTTCGTATCTCCCCGTTGTTGATTCTCATTAATGTTCTACAATCGCGCTGAACATGCCCGGGTTTTTTGCAATAGTTGCAAACTACTGTTATGTGATACATCTCCCGTCTGGGACCGACGCTTTGGCGATTAAACGCGGGGCGATTAGATTGTCTGTGACATCTTTCACATTTCGGTTCATTATATTGTAACGATCCGACTTCGCTATGCCCTGTAGCTCAAGAGTTACCAGGGTTCGTTAGGATGGAAGTAATGAAAGTTGTGCGAAGTCTGGTAAAAACTCAGGTTTATTTACTAATAATTCCTGGGCCTGGACGAGTTTCTGGCGGCGGCGATCTCTGTCGCGACAGCGGTAGCTGACGCGACGACGGCGACGGCGGAGGTTCGCGGTCCGGCGAGAACGCGGCGGAGAAACGACCGGCGAACAGTCAGCCTGGTCGGTCAAGGCTCGGTCGGCGCACTTACAACTAACACTACACTAATTTACGGCGCACTTACAATTGACACTATCCTACTTACGAACTACGGACGCGGGTTAAAAGACGGGCCGACTGCGGTCCGGACAAGCGAGACCATGCTTCGGACACGGTGCGTTGGCGCGATTCCGGACTATGCTACCGCGGCTGGATTCTGGACGCGGGTAAAACGGCGATCTCGTCGTCCAGCGGTATCTGGCACGACGAGCCGGTCTGGTACGGTGCGCGAATCTTCTCGCGACTTGCGGGAACGTCTTTCCGGAGACGGTTCTACGGATGCGCGGATACGTCGCGGATTCCGGTACGTCGCGGTTTCGACGGGGAGCGTCTCCTGGAGCGGTTGTCTCAACCTGCGGACTGGACGGCCTCGTCGTCCAGCAGGAACGTCTGTACGCTCGAACGGAAGCACCCGATCGAAGAGTACTGACGCGCTCGCGTCCTGGACGCACCCAGGAGTATTCGAGCTCGTTCACTGACTGGCGAGGATGAGAATGTCTCCAGGTGAACTCCCGTGAAAATTCGTCTCGTTCTGCCTTATATAGACAGAAGACGCAAGCACGGACCACGAAGTGCGCCGCTCGCGTCGCGGCTGATTCTTCGCGGTGATTGGTGCGGGCCAGTTTCGGCAAAGTCTACAAATATGACTGCCGTTCGATCGCTCTTACTCTTAGGCCTAGACGCGGCTCGCGACGAGACGTTGTCTCGTCGCAATATCTTTGTCCTACTCTGTCTTTATTAAATCCGGCGCTTCCAAAATTTCCACAACTGGGACTGTTGTTCGGCCCAAGTGTCTGTTCTTCTTCGATAGCTGCAGTTATAGCTGATCTAAGAGTATCAAACGCTCGCGATCTAATTATCACTCTCAGGTTTTCCTTCAACCCTATGCTGAAAACGTTCACTACCTGCTCGCGCGCGTTTACTGATTCTATTAATGCCTTACTTACCATGTTGCTGTTTCCTGGTTTCGATATTAATTGTGAGTTCTATTGTTAGTTTTTCTAACCGTGCTGCGAATGACCTGACAGTTTCGTTATCTCTCTGGCGACATGCGTTAAATTCCGATTATACTGCACATAGCGAACGTTTTTCCTTAAATAGTGCTAGTAGTAGTGTTTTTAATGAGTCAAAACTGTCTATGTCCCGATATTCTAGTTCTATTGCCGCCCGTTTCTTAAGTTTTGTCCCTAAAATTGCTCGCAATAGTAGTGGTCGTTCACCTACGGAAACTAATTCTGATGCGATCTCGTATGATTTCAAGAAAGTGGTTAACTCGCTAGCTGATTCTCCGCCGAAGTCTTTTACTAATGAGAGCGCTTTTAGTACGGTTACGTTGCCCGTTGTTCGGTCGCTACCGTTGTTTGCCCTGTTTTAATTTTCTTAGATTGGTCCTCAGATTGCCGACCGTTGCTGGATCCTCCTTCAGGTTGGTCCTCAGACTGCTGAACGTTGCTGGATCCTCCTTCAGATTAGTCCTCAGACTGCTGAACGTTGCTGGATCCTCCTTCAGATTAGTCCTCAGACTACCAAATGTTGATGGATCCTTCTTCAGATTAGTCCTCAGACTACTGACTGTTGCTGGATCCTTTTTGGATTAGTTCTCGGACTACCAAATGTTGATGGATCCTTCTTCAGATTAGTCCTCAGACTACTGACTGTTGCTGGATCCTTTTTGGATTAGTTCTCGGACTACCAAATGTTGACGGATCCTTCTTCAGATTAGTCCTAAGACTACTGACCGTTGCTGGATCCTTTTTGGATTAGTTCTCTGACTACCAAATGTTGATGGATCCCACCGCTGCCACCAAATTGTTGTGCCTCGGACGGGTACTGAGAACCTTCCCTCTATGTATCTCGTTAGTTACTGCTTTATTTCCACAAATACAAAGTGTAAGAATATCTTGACCCAATTCCTCGTTTCTTTCTGTCCCGCGTGGGGCGGTGTCCGGAGTTTTTATGTTGTGTGTCTTGCTGACTAAGAATTAGCAGGTCGATTGCCTCGTCGGAGCAATTCGCTGAGGCAACCTTTCGAAGGTTCTTGCCTTGACGAAATGCTTATTTGCCACTTCCGGACACCACAAGAGCGTGGGGATATGAAAAGAAACTAAGTGAAGGAGAAGGAGGGGAACTAGCACGACTATGTTGGGAGGAAATTAGAAGGAAAGATAGGAAGGGAGGGATAAGGGATGGGTGGGAAAAGGAGAGGGAAGAATTCTGTGAGGAAAGGGGGTGGGAAAGAGAAGAATGGGTTGATATGATAGAGAAGAAAAAAGAGCTTATAAGCGAAGAAATACTAAAGAGAGTAAAGAAAATGCAGACAGAGGAAAGATGGGAGAAAATGGGCAAATCAAAATACAATGAATGGTACGGGATGGTGAAAAGAGAAGGACTGCCGGGATATCTGAAGAAAGGATGGAGGGAAAGTAGATGGCACAGAGTAGCAAAGTTTAGGTTGGGAAATGAGATGAAGGGGGGGGGGGAGATATTGGATGAATGAGGAAGAGAGAAAATGTAGGATGTGTGAATGGGAGAGGGAAACCTGGGAGCATGTATGGGAGGTATGTTTGAGAATGGATGAGGATAAAGGATGGCAGGAGAGAATGTGGGAAGAGAGAGTTATGGATGATGAGTGGGAAGAGAGAGTTATGGATGATGAGGGGGAAGAAAACTAGGGAAGGGGAAGTGGATGGATGAATGAGCATACACGAATGGGTGTAAAGTGTGAGAAAAAATAAACAAGTTCAGGATTCACTTGTCAGGGGTTTCATGCCGAGCTACCTGGCTGGCGTGCAATCCCCCGGCCGTGTTTATTGTACTGCTATTGTGTTCTGGGCTCAGGTCTCGGGGCCCGACCCTCGGCCATTCAAGCCTCGAGCTGATCAAAAGGATCTTGAAGCATCCGAAAGGATCTTTGAATTAGATACAGAAACTAGTTACAAATGTATCCGTAGCTTCGGATCCTTCTGCTTCGGATACAAAAGTATCTAATTAAACTTCGGATACAAGATACTTTTGGATCCGAACCTTAAGAGAGATCACGAATATTAGTTGCTTATCTTTTAGTTGGATCCGGATTTAGATACTTTTTATTTAAATACTGCTTAACTCTGATACAGGGTGTTCGCGATAATTTGGACCAGCGTTTTTTTCGTAAACGGTAAACATTAGAAAAAAATCGAAGAGGAGAAAGTTATAGTATATTTTACTAGCAATATGATAGCGTATCTACATTTTTTTTATTTGTAATATTTTTCTTAAAATAGAGGTGACCTTCATGTTTTTAAATGCAATGAGGTATTTTTTAATACATCAATCGATGCTGCTGGACATTCGTTATAAAAAAGTATTAACCTATGTATGTCGAAAAGTTAGTATAGTTCAGGAGATATTTCAATTTAAATAACTCTAAAATAACATTACTGTCGTACTAAGACGTTAGTGTTTATTTACTTGTGTAACGTCTTAGTACAACAGTAATGGTATTTTAGAGTTATTCAAATTGAAATATCTCCCGAACTACAGTAAATTCTCTATAGATGCGGACGCCTTGGGGGGATTTCTTCGCATCTTTCGATCTTGGTATAGTAAAAGCTCCTTCGTTGTCCAAAATCATGGGCACGATCGTTGCCCAGTGCCTACCCGCTCTACTGCCTATCAACGCCGCGCCGAGTCGCTCCGCACGGCGGCAGCGATTGATGTCGGCTCGGGTATATCGATGTGTACACCACAACATTGACTCGAGTGAATCGAATACTCAAACTTTTTTCTTAATTTCCATTAGGCTTTTATGGGACTTTCACCAACTTATTTCTGGCATTTTTCTGATTAAAATGACACCAAACACGATATAATTTCAACATTATTTAGTGGTTTAATCGACGATGAAAGTTTCGAAGGCAACGAAGAACTGCATATGGGACATTCTTTGAAGTGTGCCGGCGACTGCGACTCTCCGCGTCTCTTTCTTTTCTATACGCGCTATCCTTCCTTGCGCCCGAAACGTCCATCGTCATTTAAACCACTACAGTTTAAATACCATCGAAGGAAAACTATCGAATTGGAGCGTTTGCATCCGTCAGGAAAAGACACACTTTTTGTAGTTTTTGAATTGTTTTAAGTAATGTACTTAAGATTTATTTAAGATTTGTTTAATTTTATTTCTTATCAAAAAATTGTAATGGAGCGAGCGACGCGCGTGACTTGACACGGTGTTCGGGTTTGCGACATGATCGGTCATAGTTCATCGCGTCTTTATATTTGCGAAACCGAACGTTAAACATCTGTAGGTTTTACCGTTAATCCCGAAATTACCGTCAATCGTTTAGTTACTTTATGACCACCGTAACGCCTGGCACTCACGCTCAAGGCCCGTGAGGGTCCTATGCTCGTATTTACACCACCTTGGGCTATCTGGTCGTACTAGAAAGCGGTATTGGTCATTAGACATTTTAGAATTCTACAACTTCTAAAAGGTACCGTACGCGAAGTACCTAGGGTACTGGATCCAAGGTCCGAGCCGATGGTCGTTCGCCCGCTCGGGACAAGGGGCCATAAAAATTATCCGAACATGTGCGGGCCACTTGGGTCTTTTTCGTCGCGCTGCACCCGGGTCCCGTTATGCGATGGTTTCCCGAAGTTTCCACGATTGACCTGGGATAGGGACTTCCTCCTACACTAATGAGGGCTGTCCGGAAGTTCTTCTTCCCTCAGGTCAATCAGCGAATGGGGATGATTCTCAGTCGTCAGTCTCACAAAACTTCGTTCGTGAGTCGTACGCGAAACCACCACTCTATCTATCCGATCCGATTCCGCGTCCACAACGGTGAATCCGAGCCTTACAACCTCGGGTGGGTGCATTCAGTCGAGACCCGCTTGTTCTATCCATAAAGTCGCATCGTAAACACACGGTTTTGGTGTTAGTGTAAGTGATTGAAATGGCAAGTGACGACAGAGTTTTATTTACTATAAATAAACGTGTGGCTATTCTAAAGGACTTGGAGACTTCTTCTGTTAAGGATGTTGCTTAAAAGTATAAAGCACATTGCTCGACAATTTATCGAATCCAACAGAACGCTAGGACAGTCATCGACTTCGCAAACAAAGGAAAACTGGATAAAAATCGTAAATCTACAAGGAAACCGTTGTGTGAAGAGTTAGAACAACGTTTTTATGAGTGGTTTATAGAAATGAGAACTATAGGATTTGCTATGTCGAATGCAATACTTATACAAAAATCAAATGAATTGAAAGCAGAGTTTCCAGTATGTTCCAATTTTCATGCCAGCACAGGGTGGATTACAAAATTTAAAAAACGTTACGGGATTCGACTGGTTAATATACAGGGTGTCCCAAACTAAGTGTAAGTCCTGGAAATGGGAGGTTCCTGAGACCATTCTAAGAGACATTTTCCTTTGCACCAATGTCAACTGCGGCTTTGTTTAGGAGTTATTAACGAAAAACACGGACCAATCAGAGCGCGCCCTGGGCCGCCGCGCCGCGCCGCGCCGGCAAGCGAGTGTCGGTGGTACGCCGTGACATCGCAACGAACAAGAGTTTCTCGATTATGTGAATGCTCTCCGATTTCAATGAGCTTTGGATATGTGGTCAAGATCATTATTCTGAACAACATTTCTCTTTAGACTTTTTGGCGATCGGCTTTAGTTTATGAGATTATCGCGAGAAACTTTACTTGTAAATCCATGGGATCGATGTACAACTTGCTTCTATCCGATTTCAATGAGCTATGGATATGTGGTCAAGACCATTATTCTGAACAACATTTCTCTTTAGACTATTTGGCGGTTGGCTTTAGTTTACGATGTTATCGTAAAAAAAGAGAAGAAGCAGAATTGATTGTATTAAAAACTCACGTATTCAGCCGTAAATCCATTTGCTGCTTCGAAATGTGTGTCTTGAAATTTCTCCACACTCACAATCACTGTTCACATTTGTCAACACATAGTTATGCACTAATAATAGTTGCCATATCCCTTGTACTGCTGCACAAATCACAACAATCAGGTACATAATGCAATCACTAGACCGCGGATTTCATGCATTTGTAGCAAACATGAGTAGGTGCATTTTAATACAGTAGAGAGATTAAAATAATTTCAAAACACCATAGTATTATTTTCAACTTCTTAAAATGATCACAGTGAGAATCAAATATCTGTCTGGCTCCTGTCCCTTGTAATAGCGGCAGCCAACATTAATTTTGCATAAAGATCCGCAGTCTAGTGATTAGTTTAAATATCACTATCAAAAACACAGCTAATAGCAACCGTTAGCTTTGAATTGACAAGTCTTTGGAGATGTTCTCTCTACCGCGGCTCGAACGACACTGATTTTCCGCAAGATTTTTCTAAAGAATTTAGGAAGGGCATTTAGAGTGTCGAAATTCGAAATGCACGCTGTAGCACGTTTACGAAAACGACGGGACGGTTAGACGAAAAACAGAACGCGAGAAGGACCGCTATAAGATTTACGGCAAACACATGTTTAGTTTTTCCTGTAGATTGGTACGCAGAGTCGACGGGTAACTGTTCGAAAACGTCATCCGTCCTTTTACTCAGCAAGGGGTAAAAATGTCAGGTCAGCGTAGAGAGAGCATCCCTATTGTCCTATACCTTCCTTAAGAAACTTTCTAAAAGAAGGACAGACGACGTTTTCGAACGGTTACCCATCGACTCTGCATACCAATCTGCAGGAAAAACTGAACATGTGATTGCCATAAATCTTTAAGCGGTCCTTCGCGTATCCTATTTTTCGTCTAACCGTCCCTTCGTTTTCGTAAACGTGCTACAGCGTGCATTTCGAATTTCGACACTCTAAATGCCCTTCCTAAATTCTGTAGAAAAATCTTGCGGAAAATCAGTGTCGTTCGAGCCGCGGTAGAGAGAACATCTCCAAAGAATTGTCAATTCAAAGCTAACGGTTGCTATTAGCTGTGTTTTTGATAGTGATATTTGATCTAATCACTAGACTGCGGATCTTTATGTAAAATTAATGTTGGCTGCCGCTATTACAAGGGACAGGAGCCAGACAGATATTTGATTCTCACTGTGATCATTTTAAGAAGTTGAAAATAATACTATGGTGTTTTGAAATTATTTTAATCTCTCTACTGTATTAAAATGCACCTACTCATGTTTGCTACAAATGCATGAAATCCGCGGTCTAGTGATTGCATTATGTACATGATTGTGTGATTTGTGCAGCAGTACAAGGGATATGGCAACTATTATTAGTGCATAACTATGTGTTGACAAATGTGAACAGTGATTGTGAGTGTGGAGAAATTTCAAGGTATCTGTGTGAAATAAACATACGAATTATTTATCGATTCGAAAGTGAAAGTGAAATTCTGGATCGTCGACTTGACCGCGCATCCCTTAGGCCTTCTACCACCGTCTGTGTAGTTCGTTGACTTGGCTGTACGCCCCTTGGATTGCGGTACTGTCGTATATCTGAAGACACCTGTGCAGTTCGTCACCGACTGACCCATTGACACACATTTCGAAGCAGCAAATGGATTTACGACTGAATAAGTTTTTAAAATAATCAGTTTCTGCCTCTTTTCTCGTTCGGGTAAAGTTGCCGTAAGTCGGGTAAGGATGATCCGGGTCTTCATCGATTTCAATGACCTTGAAATAATGTTATAAAACTCGACGTTTTAAATATCTTTTTCCTTTGAAATGGTTGACGGTCGGCTTTAGTTTCGGAGACATTAGCAGGCCGTGTCCGCTATCATGAACACCCATAATAAATTTACAAGTGAAGTGTCTCGCGATAATCTCGTAAACTAAAGCCTACAGCCACAAATTCTAAACAGAAATGTTGTTCAGAATAATGGTCTTGACCACATATCCAAAGCTCATCGAAATCGGAGAGCATTCACATAATCGAGAAACTCTTGTTTGTTGCGATGTCACGGCGTACCACCGACACTCGCTTGCCGGCGCGGCGCGGCGGCCCAGGGCGCGCTCTGATTGGTCCGTGTTTTTTCGTTAATAACTCCTAAACAAAGCCGCAGTTGACATTGGTGCAAAGGAAAATGTCTCTTAGAATGGTCTCAGGAACCTCCCATTTCCGGGACTTACACTTAGTTTGGGACACCCTGTATATGGTGAAAAAGCCAGTGCCGATGAAAATGGGGCTAATTCTTTTGTACATAATTTTGAAAAATACTTCGAGGATGAAGAAATTAGTTTAGAAAACATTTATAATATGGACGAAATCGGCTTATAGTGGAAAGCCTTGCCATCAAGAACTTCAGCGCCTGAGACGGAGAAGAAAGTCAGTGGACACATGGCGCAGAAAGATAGGTTGGCGATAGGGTTTTGCGCCAATGCAAGTGGGTCCCACAAAATCACGCCTCTTGTTATTTATAAATATAAAAAACCAAGAGCTTTAAAGGACTGCATTAGCCAATTGCCAGTAATTTTTAAAGCGCAGACCAATGCGTGGATAAACCAAGCTTTATTCGTAGATTGGTTTGAAAATCATTTTAAACAATCTGTACGGCAATATCAGTTAGAAAATAGGCTGTGCGGAAAGGTAATTTTACTTCTTGATAATTGTTCAGGTCACAAATTTCCTAGCGACTATGAACACGATGAAAATTTTGTGGTGAAATTTTTACCACCCAACACCACATCCTTGATCTAGCCAATTGATCAAGGAGTAATAGAAAAAGTATTATAAAAAGATGTTTCCGGCATAGATTAACACAACGCCTCATTGCCCTTGGGTGTGGAATAAAAGAATTTGATAAAAAATATACAATTATAAAGATTATATATATATGATTAGTGAATCTTGGGAGGCTCTGACATGCAGCGATTTAAAAAATGCGTGGAAGAACATTTTTCCGAACACGCAAACAATAGAAGAAACCGAGAAACATGGAATAACATCCGCAGTACACCAAGCTTGGTCGCAGATTTCGGAACACATGATATGACGGTCGAAGACGTCGAAAATTATTTCACTGCATGCAGTCTGGAGGAGCAGAGATTGTCATTACAAGAAGTTGCAGAGGATGGAGATGAGGAAAGGCCCGCAGACGAAGGAAATGAGGAAAGGCCCGCAGACGAAGGAAATGAGGAAAGGCCCGCAAACGACGGAAATGAGGAAAGGCCCGCAGACGAAGGAAATGAGGAACATGGGATCAAACTGTCTCCAGACGTAAGGAGGAAAGTGAAGGATGGATATCAATGTCTCGAGAATTGTTATGATCAATTTCCAAGCTCGATTCGTCATTTGTTAGAGGGAATAAAATTAACAATCTTAGGTAAGACAATTCAAATAGTTAATTATTAATTAATACGTCATTGTACTATTCTAAGCATAAAACAACATTCTGTTTTCAGGCGATACAACAAACAGTGCCGTAACAAGGATATGAAGTAAACCAATGACAAATGTAATGACAAAAAAAATAATATATATATAATCTCTATCTCTATCACTATATACAGGGTGTCCCAAAACTCGTGAAAATCCCGAAAGGGGGTGGTTCCTGAGACCATTATAAGAGACATTTTCCTTTGCACCAATGTCAACTGCGGTTTTGTTTAGGAGTTATTAACGAAATTATTTAAATAAAAATAAATTTTTTAAAAATACCACGTTTTTAAAATGGACTAAAAAGTATAAAATAATTTTTCCTGGCCCCGTACAGATTCCTAACCACGTACAGATAATCCTGAAAATTTGTGATTGTGAATGTTTAACATCTACGCAAATACTTGTAAGATTTAAAACGAAAAACGTGGGGCGCAAGATAATAGTAAGGAGTGTAGAGAGTAGAAGCCGTTGAGAAATCTCACACAACAGTTCATATCATTTGCGAAGCAATAAAATTTTTAGTAATTTAGATGAACTATTCATGCATCAATTATCTACTGCATGCGCCCCACGTTTTTCGTTTTAAATCTTTCAAGTATTTGCGTAGATGTTAAAAATTCACAATCACAAATTTTCAGGATTATCTGTACGTGGTTAGGAATCTGTACGGGGCTAGGAAAAATTATTTTATACTTTTTAGTCCATTTTAAAAACGTGGTATTTTTAAAAAATTTATTTTTATTTAAATAATTATTTTCTGCTTTTTAGTCTTGTGTGTGTGAAATTTTTGAATCGATTTTAAACATTTTTATGAGATTATAACAGAGACACGTAGTAAATTTCAGACGGTATTGCAACCCCGTCCTATCGAAAACAAACGCCATGGTAAAATGTCAAAGATAAAGGTTCGACGTTCAGTGGAGTGGGGATGAGTCAGAGTGGGAACGCCTAGTGGAGTAGGGAGCGCTGAACACGTGGACGTAGGGTTTCGCGGGGAGGTGAACAGGCAAATATTTAATTGTTATTTCTCCGAAACGGATAGACTTTTTAAAAATTTTTTTTTGAATAATGCATTGTCATCTAGTTCTGAGCCATGTAACCGATTTCAAGTCTCTAGCTCATCAGGAAGTTAGTTTAAAATCAATTGCAAAATTTGCCACCGAACAAACAGACAAACAGACAAACAAACAAGGAAGCGAGCTAATAAAAACGTGGTAAAAACACGGACCAATCAGAGCGCGCCCTGGCCCGGCGCGCCACGCCGCGCCGGCAAGCGAGTGTCGGTGGTACGCCGCGACATCGCAACGAACAAGAGTTTCTCGATAATGTGAACCCTCTCCGATTTCGATGAGCTTTGGATATGTTGTCAAGACCATGATTCTGAACAACATTTCTCTTTAGACTTTTTGGCGATCGGCTTTAGTTTACGAGATAAGTAACTTGTAATTGTAAATCGATCGATGTACTATCTGAACTATCTCCTCTACGATTTCGATGAGCTTTGGATACGTTGTCAAGACCATGATTCTGAACAACATTTCTCTTTAGACTTTTTGGCGATCGGCTTTAGTTTACGAGATAATCGTAAAAAAAGAGAAGAAGCAGAAACTGATTGAATTAAAAACTCACGTATTCAGCCGTAAATCCATTTGCTGCTTCGAAATGTGTGTCACTGGGTCATTCGGTGACGAACTGCACAGATGTCTTCAGGTATACGGCAGTACCGAAAGTCAAGGGACGTACGGCCAGGTCGACGAACTGCACAGCCGGTGGTAAAAGGCCTAAGGGATGCGCGGTCAAGTCGACGATCCAGAATTTCACTTTCACTTTCGAATCGATAAATAATTCGTATGTTTATTTCAAACAGATGCCTTGAAATTTTTCCACACTCACAATCACTGTTCACATTTGTCAACACATAGTTATGCACTAATAATAATTGCCATATCCCTTGTACTGCTGCACAAATCACAACAATCAGGTAATGCAATCACTAGACTGCGGATTTCATGCGTTTGTAGCAAACATGAGTAGGTGCATTTTAAGACAGTAGAGATATTAAAATAATTTCAAAGCACCAATGTATTATTTTCAAATTCTTAAAATGATCACAGTAAGAATCAAATATCTGTCTGGCTCCCCTGTCCCTTGTAATAGCGGCAGCCAACATTCATTTTGCATAAAGATTCGCAGTCTAGTGATTAGTTTAAATATCACTATTAAAAACACAGCTAATAGCAACCGTTAGCTTTGAATTGACAAGTCTTTGGAGATGTTCTCTCTACCGCGGCTCGAACGACACTGATTTTCCGCAAGATTTTTCTAAAGAATTTAGGAAGGGCATTTAGAGTGTCGAAATTCGAAATGCACGCTGTAGCACGAGAACGACGGGACGGTTGGACGAAAAACAGAATGCGAGAAGGACCGCTGTAAGCTTTGTGGCAAACACATGTTTAGTTTTTCCTGCAGGTTGATACGCAGAGTCGATGGGTAACCGTTCGAAAACGTCGTCTGTCCTTCTTTTAGAAAGTTTCTTAAGGAAGGTATAGGACAATAGGGATGCTCTCTCTACGCTGACCTGACATTTTTACCCCTTGCTGGGTAAAAGGACGGATGACGTTTTCGAACAGTTACCCATCGACTCTGCGTACCAACCTGCAGGAAAAACTAAACATGTGTTTGCCACAAAGCTTACAGCGGTCCTTCTCGCATTCTGTTTTTCGTCCAACCGTCCCGTCGTTCTCGTGCTACAGCGTGCATTTCGAATTTCGACACTCTAAATGCCCTTCCTAAATTCTTTAGAAAAATCTTACGGAAAATCAGTGTCGTTCGAGCCGCGGTAGAGAGAACATCTCCAAAGACTTGTCAATTCAAAGCTAACGGTTGCTATTAGCTGTGTTTTTGATAGTGATATTTAAACTAATCACTAGACTGCGAATCTTTATGCAAAATGAATGGTGGCTGCCGCTATTACAAGGGACAGGAGCCAGACAGATATTTGGTTCTTACTGTGATCATTTTAAGAATTTGAAAATAATACATTGGTGCTTTGAAATTATTTTAATCTCTCTACTGTCTTAAAATGCACCTACTCATGTTTGCTACAAACGCATGAAATCCGCAGTCTAGTGATTGCATTACCTGATTGTTGTGATTTATGCAGCTGTACAAGGGATATGGCAATTATTATTAGTGCATAACTATGTGTTGACAAATGTGAACAGTGATTGTGAGTGTGGAAAAATTTCAAGGCATCTGTTTAAAATAAACATACGAATTATTTATCGATTCGAAAGTGAAAGTGAAATTCTGGATCGTCGACTTGACCGCGCATCCCTTAGGCCTTCTACCACCGGCTGTGCAGTTCGTCGACCTGGCCGTACGTCCCTTGACTTTCGGTACTGCCGTATACCTGAAGACATCTGTGCAGTTCGTCACCGAGTGACCCAGTGACACACATTTCGAAGCAGCAAATGGATTTACGGCTGAATACGTGAGTTTTTAATTCAATCAGTTTCTGCTTCTTCTCTTTTTTTACGATTATCTCGTAAACTAAAGCCGATCGCCAAAAAGTCTAAAGAGAAATGTTGTTCAGAATCATGGTCTTGACAACGTATCCAAAGCTCATCGAAATCGTAGAGGAGATAGTTCAGATAGTACATCGATCGATTTACAATTACAAGTTACTTATCTCGTAAACTAAAGCCGATCGCCAAAAAGTCTAAAGAGAAATGTTGTTCAGAATCATGGTCTTGACAACATATCCAAAGCTCATCGAAATCGGAGAGGGTTCACATTATCGAGAAACTCTTGTTCGTTGCGATGTCGCGGCGTACCACCGACACTCGCTTGCCGGCGCGGCGTGGCGCGCCGGGCCAGGGCACGCTCTGATTGGTCCGTGTTTTTCGTTAATAACTCCTAAACAAAGCCGCAGTTGACATTGGTGCAAAGGAAAATGTCTCTTAGAATGGTGTCAGGAACCACCCCCTTTCGGGATTTTCACGAGTTTAGGGACACCCTGTATAATAAAATCGTGTCCGTCTGTCTGTCTGTCTGTATGTTTGTGACGGCATCAATTGAGAACGGCTAAACGTAGAAAGCTGGGGTTTGAACCATTACACGCGGCGTTAGACTATTCGTTCAAAAGTTGTGACGTCATTAGTGACCAAAAACGACTTTTTGGCCCTGTTTTGGGCACGTTTCTGCTTATATCTTTTGACTTATAGCACCTATATTCAATTTCAGGTACTCATTGGGATAGGGAGAGAGTGAGGGAGAGAGTGAGAGCGAGGGAGTGAGAGAGGTAGGGAGAGAGAGGGAATGATTGCTGGTTCAAATTCTGTATGACGGCTATATAGAATGAAAAGACTATGCGATCAGAATTAGTTAGGGTTAGGTGGCGGGGGCGGAGAGGCATCACGCATACGAAAATGTAGGAGTAGTCTTTCAAAACTGAAAGCTCACTCTATATATGTATGGTCAGAGTGAGACCCTGTTTTTTCTCTCATCTCCGCAGCGTGTTTAAAAGCAAAATGTAAACAAACGGCGCGCCGGGACAGGCTTACGTTGCCGCAGTGCGCGTGCAGGAATACGGAAAATTCAATACAGTATTAGCGATAGTTTTTCGCAAATATCTCGAAAACTAAAATCGAGCGGCGGTAACATGTATAGGAAAAAGTTGTTCACACAGAATGATGACTTTGACAACATATTTAAATTTCATCAAAATCGGTGAGGAAGCCCTGAATGTAAATAATTACCAACTTTTTAGACTTCTCATGTACGTTCGTGTCTCGCTGCGGAAGGCCAGCATTTTGTGTAACTAAAAAAAGAAGGTGATATTACCCCTTTAGTTTTATTACTTTTGTATTCTTCAAACTGAAACTGATTTTTTCGCCTTCAAGATCACTTCAAGGTCATGGTGTGTAGGTCGTGGAACTGATCTTGACGCCGACTACAACATTGCATTATGAAAAAAACATGTTTATATGCAAAAAAATACAGTGACTTTGAAAAACTGTTAAAATGAAATTCAAAGGATTCTTTTTATTACCATCTGATGCGCGTCTTAAAACCATGTACATCCTATTTAGTTATTTTTTCTTACTTTTAATATAGTAGCGGAAATAATTTAGGCGTTCAAGATAAAATAAACACCCTGTAGATGAAAATATTATTGATTACGGGGAAAATCAGAAATATAGACTCCTGTATTTATCAAAACTAGCGTCCATAATTCACGCTGTGGCCGCAACTCAGGTTAGCGTTTAACCAGCCTTTTCTGCTCTAAAATTAACGCTAGACGATTTGCGGTGTAATTAGTCAAGAGAAAATTTGGAAAAACTCATGTTTGTCACATTAAATTTTGATTGTAGCAATTAATTTTATGAATAAAAAATTTATGAAATAATTGATTGTGTCTATCATTTGAAAGTTGTACTATATAATAATAACGATTACAAATTTCCTTCATAAATAACTGTTATGTTTCGGCTCCGACCAGCGTGGTCGGAAGATGCCGGTTGCCGGAACCACCCAGATTTGAGCGCGCGTGGTAACTCCACGAGGACCGGAGGAGGAAAAGGAGTTCGAGCGAATTAGAAGAAGTTATTTTGCGTTGAACACCCACATGAGGCACTTCACTTTATTTGTCCCTGCTTTTGTGGCACCATTGACTACACGCGAATGTAATTCGACGAACGCGACCATGAATTGCATGTATGTTCGGTGAGCGAACGAGTCGAAAAACTAACGAAGAGCCGAAGAAGCCACCGCAGGTGCCTTATATAAGAACGAAAGGGCGAACCCGGATTGGTCCGCTGGAGTCGGGTGATTTATATACATAGAACGTTTGAAGGATTCAAGCGGTGGAATTCGGCTAATGAGAGCGTGTGTTGTTGCTAAGCGGCAACGCGCGACGGCGACGTGTGCTCTATTTATGGATTGCAAAAACGGGTGACACGGAGATCACCCGTATCGTCGACATAGACCGAATTTCACTGCTTGAATCCTGAGCATGTTATGAGCGATCGAAATGAATTTCCCACATTGAAAACTGTTATGAGCGATCAAAATAAATTTCTCTCATCAATAATTGTTATGAACGATCGAAATAAATTTGTCGTATCAGTAACTGTTATGAGCGATCGAAATAAATTTCTCGTATCGATAACTGTTGTGAACAATCGAAATAAATTCCTCTCATCGACAACTGTTATGAGCGATCGAAATAAACGTCTCCCATCGATAACTGTTATAAGTGATCGAAATGAATTTCTCTCAACAATAACATTTACCAACAAGAGAAAAAATTTTCGGTTACTTATAGTCCTTATTTGTAACCAATACGATTTTAGTCGATGAAATACTTGTTATTCCATTACTTTTATTCTTTTTGGTTATAACAGTTAGAGTCTCTGATTAAAATAGAAGTTTGCCCGCCTCACCGATTGAATAACTTTTCCTTATACATGTATACCGCCGCTCGATTTTGGTTTTCGAGATATTCGTAAAAAGCTCTGGTTATACTTATGTTACTAGTACACTGTATTCTGGGAGAAATGGTCGTGCTTGACGGAGTAGTGGAGTGGGTTGAGGTTATATTTTCTGGCGGGGACGGGGTTTGGGTTAGGACTCGTTTCACATCCACGAGTGGGAGGAGGAGCCGGAGGAAGGGGGCTCGCATAGTATGCAAAGAACAGGCCAGCGAACCCCTATAATCTCCGGCTAGAGAGGGAAGAGAAGGGTCCCCGTCGGGCTCCTGAGCGGTGCAATTTTCATGGGTATGCCCTAGCCTCTTGTTTTTCCCAGGCAGGGTGAGCCCCACCCAGATGATGGTCGGGGGGTTGCGTAAAATGCATTTCCCCGCCGTCCTGAAACAAAGTTAAAAAAGTCTAATTTCACACCTCCATTAAGATGGCTGCAGCCCAACGATTACACTCGAATAACGTGTGTTCCGAATTATCCGTCACTCCACAACCGTACCAACACAAATCCTGGATGCCTTTTGAATTCTAAATCTATAAGAATTAAATACACCATGTCCAGTCAGACATTGAGTGAGACGATAATTTAAAGTACCAAAGTTTCTAAGTCTCCATTTCTTTACATCAGGAATCAATTTCTTAGTCCAAAGTGCTTTATCGTAAGAATGCCAAATATTCTGCCACAAAATCCAAGATTCTGCTTTAACAATTTCCGTATTATGTTCTATATTTTCTTTCTTTTGTGAAACGATATCCTCATCATCTTCATCATAAATTTTATATTTTTCCTAAAGTGATATCACGCGGTTTGCTTTCTGGGTCTCCAATAGAGAGGCGAAAAACAAGCATCTTCGAGTTTTTATAGGCAAAATAGCCGGGCTGGGTCCTGCCGTGCTGGACACAGTCCACCCGTGATAATCAGTGTTCTCCTAGACTTCGACACATACATAAAAGATCTAGGATTGTTATTTCGGGCGCCAGACATCGAGAGATGTCACACGAAATCACGCGAACAAAGGAAGCTTAGGAGATCACGGCCGCGAAAGATAGAATAGCTCAGGATGGGCGCAGGATTCTACGCAGAATCGGACAGGACGTTCTCCACGGGAGGAATGGACCTCGGAATGAATTCCACTCGTTTAACTGAGACAAGATAATTGAATACCAGTGTGATTCGACCAATAATACTGTACACGGGTGGATACCCGGCAGCGGAAAATGTGAATAGAAGAAAAAAGATAACAGAGTATAAACGTAATAGCAACAACATATTATAACAACGGTGTAAATCGGTATAGAACGACGTGTTCGGCGGAAGGCCGATACGTTCGCGGATTCGCTGTATCCAAGATGGCCGCGTCGGAATCGGTATTACGCCGGTTGATCGAGCAGGCGAACAGCGATAATATAATACCGGTTCCCGATGGAATACGCGTTTCTCGGAATAATGAAAATAACCCGCGTCGGCAGCCGTCCGAGATTTAGGCCGGCGCGGGGGTCATGATAAATTTGACAAACTAACACAATTTGACTGTGCGCGGCAACTTCGAATACAATACGCGAACACGTGCAGATAGTACGAATCTCTCGCTTTTCGCTTCTCACTGGGAACTCGTCTAAGGAACGCAAACGGGTTGGCGTTACTACGACACACACGAAATACGCGTTCGTCCGAGGGACGTTCCGCATACAACCGAGTTTATTCAAAAAACGCTGCTCGAGCCACAGATGATAGATCACAAAATAATATCCTAGAATATAAAACGGAAAACCTGATTGGCACTTACCACCGGCAGCGACGAGATTGTCGTAGATTCAGTACGACAGCTTACGGTACCAAGTACTAACAATACGCATGACGCACACGCGTTTACGAGGTTCAGTGGTAATTCGACTAGATCTTACGAAAGCCTACGCAGCAGTGCCCGTGATTTTCGGTGGCTCGAGGATGCGGAAGTGAGGCGTCCCCCACTCTTTCGGTTTTACGCCCGCCAATTACTGTCGCTCGCGATGTCGCTACTAAGTGGTGCCGGCGCTCGACAGGAGGGCCCCGGACCTGGCCATCTTCCTGTTTCCCTTAACGAGGGCCTTTCGGCCACCGGGAATGTTGCGAGATATTCCAGGACCGCTCCAGTCGCTCCTGCAGGGGACCGTTGATTTGGCGGAGACGAGACGCCGACGGGACCATCTTCTGATGTTACTTTATGTCCCCTGGTCCCACGTCAGCGGCTCCAGGTTGGTTGGCCTGGGCTTGAGGTCCCTTTAATTTCCTCTGCAGAGATTTCTCAAATGGTCCGGTGATACGAGGCGGGCCTTGCGGCGGCAGCATTGGCCTTTCCTATTCGCAGCGAGTAATTAGCCGGGCTCCCACACTCCTGTAATTTCTCGACGTGCCAGCAGGCACGACGTTCCAAAATTCTTACATTCTTGGTTCTTAATTCACACAACATCCCAGTGAGACCGCTTACTGCTGTTTTATTCTTAATTAACCTGCCAGAGGGCGGTCCGGTCCTTCCGATATTAACTTTGAGGTTTACTTTCTACTTTTATACGTGACGTGGTTGATTTGCCACGTCACAGTGAATATAATTTAACACGTTCCAATAAAGTGACTTCAAGAGGTAAAATAACAGTTATTGCACAAAGCATTTCGGCTTACAGTGCAATATGCTCTAGCTAAGCGGTTTAATCCCATTCTTTGAGCCCGCTCAATGCGAATCCGATTTTGTTGCACGGTTAAGGCTTTTTTGGCCCATACCGGAGATCCATAACATATAATCGACTCCAAAATATGTATAATAATATAACTTTCTACAACCAAATGTTGGGCCATCAATATTAGCCATTAATCTTGACAGTTCACCCATAACTCTTACTGCTTTGTCAGTAATATTCTCAATGTGACTAACATAACTCCAATTTCTATTTAAATATATAACCAAATATTTAACATTATCCGATGCTACAACCTGGGTGCCCAAAATATTAAGTGAAAAACCTTCCGGAACCCTCTTCCTATTGAAAAAGAAGAAACAAGTCTTCTTCGGAGACATTTCAAGACCCCTCTTCACCAACCAAGGCGCAATTATATTATTTACAACATACTCTAAATTCTCTTTAAGATTTGCAAGTCTCGGATCAGATGAGTAGACTGCAATATCATCTGCATAAGCGACCACATTTATATCCTCAGGAAAAGGTAAACTCAATAACTCGTCATAAACCATGTTCCAAATAATTGGAGAAATAACCGAACCCTGAGGAACCCCTTTTTTCATTTCAAGATTCACTCATCTATTTAAAGCCTTGTACTGGACGAATCTGTTATAGAAATAATTCTACAAGACTTTTTGTAGTTGAACAGAGAAATTACGTTTCCGAAAACTTTCAAATATGGTGTTCCAAGATAGACTATTAAAAGCATTTTTAATGTCAAGGCTGATGAAAATACCATATCCACACTTAGTATTACTATTACTATGACGTAATTTTGAGTAAAGCAATTTAAAGTAATTTTAGTGAATCCAAATCGATTTTTGTGAAATGGAGGGTCCCCAATTGAGCCAGGATACGATCCTCCAAAACTATACAAATGGGTCTAAAATCAAATGGTTGCATAGTACATTCATTATTCTTTCAGAGCAAAATTACACGAGAACGTTTTCGTCGATTCGGAATTTGAGCAGTTTCCAAATACAAATTTATTAACTTTAAAAAATTATCAACAATGACATTTTTGTCAAAAATGCATAAAGATATTTGCATGTTATGCCCCGACCGATAACATTTAACTTTGATCTATAACAGTTTCGTCTATTTCTAATCGTTTAGGAGATTCAGCACATTCTAGTTATGTGACATATTCTGCATAAACGTTGTAAAGTGGGACATCCTGTGAGAAGCTTCGTCAACGGAGGTGCAAATTGGCAAGCAGCTTGATCCGTTTAATTTTTGTTAGAAATGAATGAATGAATGATATTCGTGATTCTTATGACCTTACATTGCCAATGAATCCACAAAATTCAAAAAATGCAGAAAGTTAAAAAATTGAAGGCGCTTTGAACGGTAACTTACGGTTTTGGTCAGTCACGTCACTTATCCACACAAATTTTTTAATCGATAAAAATTAACAACAACTCCAATGCCAGGGGTAACGGGGGCCTCTTGCTCGCAAGCAACGGCATTGGCGAGTCGAGTAGAGGTTGCAATGACCTTATGGCGAGAACGCGTCGCGCACAAGCTGTCAACGAATATTTTCTTGACCAGCTCATATACTAACTGAACCAAATACTTCTTGTTTCTTTACCAGAATTGTCTGTAGAATTCAATGATGTATTGTAAGTCCCTGCTAGATTAAGGGTTTTTCACATAAATACTAAAATAGAGCATATAAAGTCCTGTGTCAGCTCGTTTTTAAACTTTAACGAGCATTTACAACTATTAGAAACTACAAAAAAATATAATTCACACTGCATAAATATCGAAAATATTAAATTAAACGAATACCTTTCACTAGATTGGATTTCAATGGAAGCGCTGTATATTGGAATTGGTGTGGTCAGTTAGCACTTCAGAACTTTTGAGATACACTCTTTATATTGCATAGTATGTATTTTGATTGTATTGAATTACGGATGAAACCTTTTCTTCACTCGATCACCAATTGGCCTGCCGCTCCATCCTACACTATTAACGGCGAAGTAGTAATAATAATTCAACCACAGACGAGATGTTCATACGAATAGATTTGATACCTAGCGGGGTTTTGTGTTTCACACAGAGTTCACTGCAATAGCGATTGGAAATTAAGCACATTAAATTAAGCACGCAAATTAAAGCATATACGTACACAAAATGCAAAGTGTGGAACTTTTTGTATAGCCCCGGGGATAGATAGTGGGTTAGAATTGACGGCATGCAGTAAGTTTTAGGCAGGGCGATTCGTGTTTATACGCGCTGTCCTTTTCTACGATCGGCGCGGTCGGTGAGGTCACAAAAAAATAGTAGCTCTATATGATCTATGTCGGAGCACGGACCCGAGAATCCGGCTTACAAGGGAACATATTCAGATGCGAAATTCGGATTTTGATAAAACTTTGGGAGTTTAGAGTTCTTTGAAAAATATTTGACACGTATTTTTTTATCGGCAACCATCCACTTTGAAGGGGTGAAAACAGCCCTCAAAGTTGGGGGTCAAAACCATACTTTTTGAGATATCTCGGAAACCAGAGGTCGAAAAAATTTGAATTTTTTTTTAAATTGTGTGTTTTTCAATGGGAAATGTAGTCGCGCAAGAAAATTTTAACAAAAGTTTTTTGTTTAAACAATATATTAAAAATTTGATTTCTTTTTGTAGTTTCTCTTATTTATTGTTAGTTAATTTTAATGTAAACTTGGGTGCGTGATCTTTGATCCAAAATAGGGGATACATGTTTCAGGATTTTCTTTTTTTTGCCATTTAACAATAATTATGCATAATGGAATATAGTCTTGCACCTGGCGTGTGGGGGAATTCTGGCTTGTTTTATCGAAATATAAGCATTTAGTATAAACGTATATAGTATTTTAAACAATACCACTGGATTACATGTCGTTTATTGTTTTATCAGCAGCTAAAGAAGGTGGCGCAGGTACCAGCGTGACGCGGTGCTAATTACCGCGGCGGAGTAAGGGTACCGACTGGTATGTATAGCCAATTCTCCTGCAAATTTCTCCGGTTGTTGGGTGTTTCCTTGTTATTATTGCTGTGATATGTTTCCATCAAAATGTTTATAATGTTCATCAGATTGACCTTCATGTTTGTAAAAACGAATCTAAAAATAAACAATCAGTAAAAGTAAATTATTTGAAGGATCCACAGTGTATTTGAAAAGGCTCCAGGTATATTTTGACCGAAAGCCCAACCACCGCAGAAATTCGCAGACGAATTGGCTATACATACCAGTCGGTACCCTTACTCCGCCGCGGTAATTAGCACCGCGTCACGCTGGTACCTGCGCCACCTTCTTTAGCTGCTGATAAAACAATAAACGACATGTAATCCAGTGGTATTGTTTAAAATACTATATACGTTTATACTAAATGCTTATATTTCGATGAAACAAGCCAGAATTCCCCCACACGCCAGGTGCAAGACTATATTCCATTATGCATAATTATTGTTAAATGGCAAAAAAAAGAAAATCCTGAAACATGTATCCCCTATTTTGGATCAAAAAAAATTTCGGGCTGAACGTGCCATCGCGCGTCTAGATCGCGCTCTGATTGGTCCGTGTTTTTCGTTAATAACTCCTAAACAAAGCCCCGGCTGACATTGGTGCAAAGGAAAATGTTGCTTCAAATGACCTAAGGAACCTCCCATTTCCCGGAGTCGGAGGGGTTTTGGGACACCCTGTATTATAAAGTATGAAATAATTTCCATTTAATTTATGTGAATACACACGAACTTAAATACAATACAATCTTTTCGGAGGCGGCGCAAAATTGAAAATTTTCGACACTGGAAGTTACGAAAATCCTTAAGGGAGTCGTCTAGTACAGAACGCGTGAGTGTGGGTGAGTGCACACACCGCTAGACCACGTATACGTACGCGAGGATTGCAAGGGTCCGGGATTAGTCTTCTAATTTCTCGATAATGCAAAGACAGGTTTTTTTAATAGTCATAATCGCTAAATGATAGATCAATCTAGGGTGTGATCATTCTCAAAAGTCCTATTTTTACGTTTACGAGCAATGGTTTTGCAATATTCGGCTGCATGTTGTCCGTCGAAGAGGCTACAACGCCGCACAGTGGGATCTTTCGTCCAAATCGGAGACAAAATCAAAGAACTTTCGATAGAAATGAAGTAGAGCGATGAAATTTTTTTTAAATTAAAGCTGAAACTTTGCAGAACATGGGAAAAATAGGGAGATTATGGTAAGAACGTTTTTTAACGTTGAGAAAATTCGTTTTTGTCGAAAATTTGCGAGTCCGGTGTAATATCTATTAGGCAGTGATAAAGCTGCTCCAAAAACCTCGCATTGCCAGTGCGTCACCGTGCATCTTAGTTTAGGTAATATCTTCTTTCAATTCTCTATGTTCTAAATTAAAATCCGTTCGCGACAATTACACAATTGTAATCCAAATTCTTATAATCACAATATATTTGTGTTCTTTGATAATTCGCGCAAATTCATGAAATCCATAATTATCGTCCAATATCCTTATCGAGTAATTAAACGTCCCCACACGATACAATCTTACCGCTCGGGTTGTATCAATTAAATTATACTAGTTACGAGACCTACTAATAATCCAAGCGACTCCCTTATTTCTGTGTTCTCATCCTACCTCCCTGCGGCTCTTCAATTTCGCATTGTAACAACCATTCGCCGGCCACTCGTGCTGCTCGCGGCCCTGGCTCGTAACAATCAAGACTTTACTGTATTCAGAACTTCCATATTTTCTCAGTGTCACGCACAAGATCCCCGCCTTTCGTGAATTTGGAAATGATACATTTTTAGAACGGTCACATTTATTTTACTAAATAATTGAAATATAACGGATATAAATTTGACCCGCGAAAAAGTAAATAAGAATTAACAGTAACAAAAAGTCCAATAACACTAATGACTTCCAAAAAGTAACGAAAACAAAAACGGTATAAGAAGCATGGAAGCATTAACAGCTATTTAAAACTAATGGGGAAACATACCACATCCAGACATACCAACTTCGACCATGGTTTCAAATCTGGTATTTAATTAATGAGGCTTAATCTTTTCTAATAAATTTCGATGATCAAATTTTATTTCAAACAATACATTAAGTATACATACACACACAGGGTGTCTCAGAACGCGTGGTACACGCGGTCATGTGCTGATTACACTGTCCAACAGCCAAAAAGTATTTCGATTCCCACTATGCGATTCTTATAGAGTTTTCCGCGCTGATTCCGAATCTGTTTTTCATTTTTTTCCTATACGTCCAGTTTTTGAGAAAATGGAGTTTAAAAAAAGACATATTTTTCAACTTTAAACAAATATTGCGATGTTATTATAAAAGATATTGAATTGTTCTTTACAGCAAAAGATTCTGTAGACTTTCCCGAATACAGTGATATCCAATATTAATACATTATGATTGTTTAAACATGTTTAAACAATGATTAAAGACGTAGAGACACCACTTTTGCACCAATTTTTGCGGATATTTTCGAATTTATCTCAAAAAATAAGAGTTCAGCGAAAAATTAAACTATACCACGCGAAAGAGCAGACTTTTATCTTGAGAAACCCTCTGTGAAGTTTGCATGGTCGACGTTTTTTTCGAACCAGAAAGCAAAATATCTTCGCGCGACATGAGTTTTCGCCAGTGGCGCTCGGAACGGGATACGGCGCAGCGACGGGATACGGAGCGGCGAACAACCGTTCTGGTGGTGAGCGCCACTGGTGACAACTCATGTCGGGCGAAGATATTTTGCTTTCTGCTTCGAAAATAACGTCCACGATGCAAACTTCACACGGGGGTTTCTCAAGATAAAAGTCTGCTCTTTCGCGTGGTATAGTTCAATTTTTCGCTGGACCCTTATTTTTTGAGATAAATTCGAAAATATCCGCAAAAAATTGGTGCAAAAGTGGTGTCTCTCCGTCTTTAATCATTGTTTAAACATGTTTAAACAATCATAATGTATTAATATTGGATATCACTGTATTCGGGAAAGTCTACAGAATCTTTTGCTGTAAAGAACAATTCAATATCTTTTATAATAACATCACAAGATTTGTTTAAAGTTGTAAAATATGTCTTTTTTTTAAACTCCATTTTCTCAAAAACTGGACGTATAGGAAAAAAATGAAAAACAGATTCGGAATCAGCGCGGAAAACTCTACAAGAATCGCATAGTGGGAATCGAAATACTTTTAAAAAGTTGAAATTTGTTGGACAGTGTTATATGTATTTGCAAAAATAAATTAAGAAAGGAATGTACTTTTTTGATAACGCTTCGGTTCCAACAAAATCGAGTTTCAGGGTCAAATTTTTTTATTATTGCATTGTATTCTACGCATCACGGGGATGAAAAGTGTCAAAGGAACCATGGGTCAAAACTCAACCGTTCTGCTAGAAATTGATGCACAAATTTTGTCCTCTGTAAGATGAATTTTATTCACAGAAGGCTAGTTGTTGACATAAAAGCAGTCATGGAGAGAATGAAAACACACCGCTACAGCGTTAAAGACCACATGAATACAGTTCGAGTGACCTCCACTATCCTGATTTCGATTGCTTTGCTTTCATTTAGGGCTCGGAATTATTTACTCGCGACGGCCGATTTTCAAAGGATATACCCCCTGATCCGGCCGCGCCTTGCTTTTATTGATATCACATTCGTGTATGGATACGCACGTGTGTGTGTGTTTGTGCACGATCTGCACAGCGCGGCAGTGACGCGCCGCGCCGCCTCGGTGCGTAACATAGCTGCCGTCCAAAGGATCCGATCTCTTCTTCCGAAATGATCGCCGATCCCGTGATCATAAAGCGGTGCTCGCCCTTACATTGCTTTTCAGTTACCGAAATCGGGAAATCACCAAAGGACGTTTTCGGTGTCTTTGGTGGCTACCGCATTACGATGACGAGATCAGCGATCCTTTCGGACGACAGAATCGGATCCTTTGGTTGGCAGCTATGTTGCGCACCAAGGCGGCGCGTCACCGGCGCGCTGTGCCGATTGTGCAGGCACACACGTGCGTATCCCTACACGAATTTGATATCAATCAAAGCAGGGCGCGGCCGGATCGAGTGGCGTAGCCTTCCAAAATTGGCCATCGCGAGTGTAACGTCCGAGGTTTGTCGTTTGGAAAAGATATTAGGAAGGGTTCGATTTCGCGTTCTCGACTTTTCGTTCGCGACTCGCGGTGACGTGGGAGCGCACCACGCAGATCCGGTCCGACAGAGAGATTGAATTGAATTTGACGATTCGATCGTTCAGGGTTAGAGCCGGGATTCGGGAATTCTCGGACGGCTAGACCAAGTCTGCCTGACCGTGAATGAGGAGGGTGCCCGAACGGTTAGACCAAGTCCGCCTGTTTCGGGGTTGGATCGATGGCTCGAACGGCTGGACCAAGTCCGCCTAATTCGAGGGAGAAAACGATGTCGGGCCCGGTACGCGATTCTCACTCTCACTCGTGACACTATTCTCGTCGCACACGCACACGCCACTTCGATGAATAAAACGTTGTATGAACCGCACGTGAACGTAGTGGAGAATTTTGGAGAAGGAAGCGTTCTCTCAGACCACGGTTATCAGCTATAAATAATTTCTAGCGTCCCGATTTGTTTCATCAATGAGAACTGTTCTGCCAAGAGATCGTTGTAAACACAGCTTGGAGACGGCTGCGTGAATGTTGAATAAATATTCGAACTGTATCGTTGAGGCTGCTCTCGACTGACTATTCTCGACTGACTGACTACTCTCGACTGACTGACTACTGCTGATGATTCTGGATAACTGTTGAAATACTGACGAAATAGTGCTGAAATACTGTCGCTCTGCTTTCTGATCCTGGCTTTTATGGGCCTGTTGCCAGGTGGATTTGTGGGGGGAAACAACAGAAGGATTTCATGGTTGAGAGAGCAGGCAGTGGATCCGTGGGGGAAACAACAGAATCGCACGCTTGGGTGAGCAGGCCTTGAAATTGTTATTCTCAAAATTACTGGAGTTTGACGAGATCACATTCCAAAGTGATGATTTAGGGTGGAAAGTAGTCTTGTCAAATATTAATATTAACTTATAATGTATCTGCTTGTGATGCAAATACAAGGAGGGAGTCCGGTGACGGACGTCAAACGAGTAAATAATTCCGAGCCCTGAATCAAAGCAAAGCAATCAAAATCACGATAGTGGAGGTCACTCGAACTGTATTCATGTAGCCTTTAAAGCTGTAGCGGTGAGTTTTCATTCTCTCCTTGACTGTTTTTATGTCAACAACTAGCATTTGAATTTGAAATCTTCACCTTCTATAAATAAAATTCATCTTACAGCCGACAGAACTTGTGCATCAATTTCTGGCAAAACGCTTGAGTTCCTTTGACACTTTTCATCCACATGATCCGTAGAATACGATACAATAATAAAAAAGTTTGACCTTGAATTTCAAGGTCAAGGACAATTTTTCTGAAACTTTTTTTAACAGATCTTCACCGATCATGAGGTGTAGAATCACGCTATGGTGGTCGTGACATATTATTTTCATACACCCTGTACAAAAACTTCCTTATTTGTAATTATTTTTTATGGGACTTTCACAAATTTATTTCTGGCATTTTCCTTATTAAAATGACACCAAACACGATATAATTTCAACTGTATTTAGTAGTTTAATCGACGATGAAAGTTTCGAGCGCAAGGAAGTACAGCGAACACGCGGGCCTTTGAACTGTGCCGGCGACGGCGATTGTCCGTGTCTCTTTCTTTCCCATACGCTGTCCTTCCTTGCGCCCGAAAACTTCATCGTCGATTGAACCACTAAATACAGTTGAAATTATATCGCATGTCGAGGCGAGAGGCCTGCGGCATTGGCCGGCAGTGGAGTGAGTAGGCACATGACAACTATCGCGTACACCAGGGATGGGCATTTTTGCCTCAATTGAGGCAAGACCGTCCACACCACAGCGCCCACTGCCTCCCACCAGCATCCACCGTTACCATGGAGAAAGAACGCGCCGTGCGTCGAAGGCGTGCGTTGCATGGAAGAGATGTTGGTGGGAGAAGCAGGCGTTTGAGGGGCCCCACCCGTGCCCATCCCTGGCGTACGTGGACGTTGACAAATATCACGACTTTACTGTACCAGCAATACATTTATCGTTACATCTATTCTTCCATCTCGTCTGTTTTAGACACCCCAACCCCCCAACAATTGGGTTACAAAATCCATTAAATGTTAAGTTTATTTTTGTCTTTTATCTATTAGGTTGTTACAAATGAAATGGGTTATTCATATTCCATTAATCGAGATAATTTCCATCGACATCAATGCACTTCTTCCATCGTGATACAAGTGCCTCAATGCGTTCTGGTAGAAATCTAATAAACGTGAGGCAATGAATTCATCAAATGCAGTTTTCACAGCACGTTCTTCTTTTATTATTTTTCCATTCAAAAAGCCATCTAGGTGCTTGAAAAAATAAGGCTGTATTTCCGAAAGGCATCGGTGGCCGATCGATATTGAATTTGGATCATGTCATGAAGAATGTGGAAGGACCCTAAATATAAAATTTTAACTTCGGGTATTTTTTAGTTTTTGAGATATTTGCTAAAAACTGCAGCTACTACTACACTTGAATTTTGCCTATTCGTGCACGTCCGTACTGTCCGTATGCGTCACCATGATGCGACCGCTTGACACCCATTTCTACAGATATATCACTACGATCGTCGAACGATCTATATACCGCGTAAGCTTTTTAAAACATATGATGATGAAGAATGAGTACATATTACGACGATACCACCCACACCCACACAGACGCAAATTCTGGATGACTTCTACAATGGGAAGATTATGCGATCAGAGTGAGTTTTGGTTAGGTCATGGGAGGGGGCGTAGAGGGCTGGCCGCGGACGGAAAAGCAGCCGGCAACGGGAATTTACAGGCTTGAAGGCCAGGCCACGCTCGGTCACGCGACACGTGGTCCTCCCGGGACAAACAATCGCTCGCGGATTCGGATCGACAGAATTTTTCGGATTGACAAAACGAAATTCGGGCGCCAGGCACGTTATCATGCCACGCGAAAAACATCGAAAGAGCCGCGAATACCGAACAAGGATCCCGAATCCGCGAGGATTGCGCGATAACCTGGAATAGCCGCGAACAGGTTCAGGGTTCCACGTGAGGGAAAGGACGGGGCATCCCCCGCGACAGGAACGTTTCTCACAGGAAGAGTAAATTACGAGATTTTGGGCAAATAACTATCGTTTATTCGACCGTTGGTCACAAGACACCGGTGGAAACCGGCGGCAGTAAAAAATTTGCCCGCGCGATTACAAAGGAACAGGGCGGATGTTCGGCCGGTCGCGCGTAATTTTCTCTATCGCGTCGAGCTCAGCAGTCACAAAATTCTCGCGTGTATTACAAGCCGGTATGCCGCGAATCTGCCGTGCTCCGGTGACGAACGCGGTTGTCTCGTTGACTGGGCGAAGGACGCGACAAAGTCGAAGCAAACGAAACGGGCACGTCGCGTCGTCCCACCGTGGAACGTTTCGAGGATAGCCGCTAATTAATTTCCCGCAAAAATCGCACGCCCCGATATTCGTTTCAATCACAATCGGCGGCGGGACAGCTTCTCCCGGTCTTCGGCCACACCGGACGACGCGTGGTTCGCGACGCGAAATTGGTACCCGCCTAATAACGTCACCGAGCCAATACGAACTGGTCACTCCACAAAAATACCGTCGCAAAGACCTGACCGGCCCTTACCAAGTGCAGACGAATCGTCCCCTCGCAGTGCGGAAGTCGCAAAATACAAAACATAACGCAATCGTTAAGGTTCGAAATAATGCGACTAGTATTAGCGCAGTCCTACGACCCAGTGACTCAGTTCGAGCCGACTCGGGAATGCCGTTTCGTTACAATACTGCCGGAGGGCGACCCGGCCTCTCGTGAACGGTTCGGAGGGACGTCGGAAAAACCTGCCACGTCACAATGTATGACCAGAGTAAGACCCTGTTTTCTTTCTGATCTCTACATCATCATATGTTTTAAAAAGTTCACACGGTATATAGATTGGACGACGATCGCAGTGATGTATCTGGAGAAACAGTTGACGAGCGGTCGCATCATGCTGACGCATACGCACAGCACGGACGTGCACGTATAGGCAATATTCAATGCAGTAGTAGCTGCAGTTTTTTGCAAATATCTCAACAACTAAAAAATTCCTGAAAATTTTATATTTTGGGTCCTTCCACATTCTTCATAACGTGCTCCAAATTTCATATCGATCGGCCACCGGTGCCTTTCGGAATAATATCCAAAACTAGTAATCAGTAGGTGACAGGTCAGGCGAATAAGGAGGATGAG
Source organism: Lasioglossum baleicum (assembly GCF_051020765.1). Lineage (NCBI taxonomy): Eukaryota > Metazoa > Arthropoda > Insecta > Hymenoptera > Halictidae > Lasioglossum > Lasioglossum baleicum. Next base: position 1,101,882 of record NC_134946.1, read on the forward strand.
GAAGAACTTCACACTTCAACTCTGCTAATTTTTTTACTGTTTGTTTCGCAATATGTGGCCGAGCATTATCGTGAAGCACTATTACACCACATCTATTAACTAATGGCGGCTGTTGAACACGCAGTTTTTCGTACATTATATCAATTTCCTGACAGTATTTATCAACATTTATGGTTTCACCTTTTTTAAAAAATGAATAAAGTACAATACTCTTTGCTGATCACCATACAGACACCAATGAAAAATTATGCTGATGAAGGTTCGGTTTCGGCATATGTTTTGGAGTTCCATCTGCGTCTAGCCACTGTGCAGAACATCGTCGATTGTCGTAGAGCAGGCCTGGGCGCGGTCAGTGTCGCCATTCTGAGAAAATCGAGGGGAATCAAGTACCCCTCTCTGATGACCAGTCCAGTCTACGGCACGGGCACGTGATCTACGGTCTTAGTGGGGGACGTTGGAGTGTGCGCATGGTGCTGGAATGGGATAGTGGAAGGGGAATAGGAGGAGAATGTGTGAGCTCCGTTTGGAGCTCAACTGGCGACACTGGTTGGCTCGCGGAACAGATGTTGCTGCTTCTCCTCTTGGCTTAGTCGGCAAGTCAGTCCCCACCACGGCCACTCCGACACTTCCCTTAGCCCTTAGCCTTAGCACGAGCTTCGGGCAAGGGTCTTATGTGGGTGTACATGTTTACATAGTAGTGGTGAGTAACCTGCTGGTGCAGCATCGTGGGAGTGCTCGTGCTAAGGCTAAGGCTAAGGCTAAGGGAAGAGTCGGAGTGGCCGTGGTGGTTAAACCGTTAAAAGCTCCTATAAAATCTTTAATAGCTGCTGGCTTATGACCACGAGGCTCAGATCTGTATCTCCAGAACGAAAGTTTTCAAACCAACGCCTTATGGTCTGATTACTTGCTGTACCTTCACCGAAAGCATAATTTATGTTTTTCGCTGCTTCAGACGCAGTATATCTAAGTTTGAACTTGTACAAGTAAAATATACGAATTTCCTTTTTTCCATGGTGAACGAAAATCGATTTTGAATCGTGTACACTATACAATATAAATAATCCTACCATCGAACCAGTGTGCCGAGAGCATCAATACATCTTGTATCAACAAATATACGATTGATAGAAAGGAAGATTTATCAATCATCTTATACTCGAAAATTCATGAACGAGATATGTAGTTTTCAAATTGTACAACTTCAACGCAATCTGTCGTGGGAAAACTAAATTACAAATGAGGGTAGTTTAAAATGTGAAAAACGGTAATTTCAATTGCAACAACCTAATATTTTTAAAATAAATATTCGCAATTTTAAATCAGTTAAATGCGAATTGAGGAAACCGTTAGTTAAGAGTCGAACGTAAAATTATAAGTAATAGACCGACAACGTACCTGTAATAAGAAAATATATGTAATGAGCAAGTAATAAAATGTCACTGATTAATCAAACAGATACAATACGTTGTGGTACTGCATACCACCGAGATCGCAAAAAATGTTATTACTCATATTGATGAGAAGCACGGACGAAATAGAGTTTGATCTGGCTGGTTTATACGCTCCATGTTACGAAGGTTTCTCAATGGTAATTCATTACGTTTATATCTTATTAACCTATTACTAAATTCAATTTCATACTTAAGATGTTTCTGTTGCAGATGATGAGCTCTTCTTTTTCATATTTTACTGTTTTGTACTCGACCCTATAAAATATTTTGAAATGTTGGCTATAGAGCAGTATTGATAATAAATGATAAACTTTGCAGAACATTCTAAATACGTGTGTAAATAAAAACTATTACACTTCAAAAGATGATTGGTGCACTATACGTAAAAAAGCGGTAAGAGACCTGCACCAGGCAGGCCTGTCACTAACAGCTGAGCTCCGGAATATACCGAACTCCTCCGGAAAAGACCGAAATACGCCGGTATAAACAATACCCCACCGACACCCCGCCACCATCCTAAGACAAGGCGCAACACGAAAACGCCATGCGCCAAATGTCACATTTCCAAACACCAAGAACTCCCGAAAAACCGATAGAAAACAGGGAGACACACCTTGCCGCACCACTAACCCGCGCCTCCAAACGATCCACCTTGGGGAGTATAAAAGGCCCCAGGAACAGACCAAATCATCGCAGTCCTGCTTTAGGAGACCTAAGCCTTCACCAGGAACCAGCACCGATCCTCCGACGAAACGTCTAAGCCTGCCAGCCGGAATTTCCAGCCGACTACATCCAGTAACCCCGTTCACTCGACGAGACGCCGACTCCTGCACCGAATATCCTCGTACACCGTTCACCCTACGAGACGTCGACTCCTACAGAACTCGACCCCTAATTGAGCACCACAGAATTGTATAGGAATTGGAGAGTCCTACATTCCTCTCCACGTGTTCAATAGGAAATCAAAAGATGAACAACACGAATGTGCCGCAATTGATTTAATCACGTCGATGACAAGGCACACAACAAATTTACAATATGTAACGAGAGTAGTACCGTTAAGAAACGTTACCTGCATCTAATTGATGCATAGAGCAATACCCGAGTACAGTAAACACTTGTTGAATTCAGCACGTAAGGGTCGCGATAACACAGAGAACACGATGTGTCTCGATTGAGAGTTCGGACAGAAGAGATATGCTCTTCTCATCGCTCACGATGTCGGCCGGAAAGCGGAGAGTGCGCTGGCGCGGTAACCCACCAATGCACAGTGTGTCCAAACGGCGAAATCGTGGTCAAAACCTAATAACTCACTTCAATCTGGACAAATTTGGACAAAAATTGGTATGTAGGGGTTTTTGGGGTCGCTCATTACGAATATGAACTTAAAAGTTTAAAAAACAAAATGGCGGATCCAATATGGCGGACATGAATAGCAAAAAAATTATTTTTCCCTCTAAAAAATTTGTACAGTAATGCTCTTAGGTCGCTAATTATTAGTTGAAATTCATTTTTTAATATAGAATTTAAAAAATTTCATTATTTAAAAATTTCAATGTACATCTTGCAAATCATAAGTTTCTTTATTTACGGATAATAATATTAGACAAACTATAATACGTAATTACAAAGAATTGCCTCTTGCCATTTTCGTCTCATTTCAAAAAACAAATTTGACAAGGACGATCTCATTTTCTTGTCAGTAATTCGCACAGAATAACCTGTCTTCTCAGTCAATACGTTCTCTAGGTGTTCAGTGTTCAATAATGACAATTAGGCTGCTGTTTAAATGGTCTTTGACCATGAGAAATACTTCTTTTCTAGTAAAACGATATTCACTATCACAAGATCCTGAAAGTGAACGAAATTATATTAATTACAATAGAATTTAAAAAGGAGAGAGGGCAAGAGACTATTTTTGAACTACTGAGTTTGTCGTATGAACAGTTAAATATTTTCTTAGAAAAAAATAATATAATAATTATATTAAAAATACTTGACTAAAAAAACTATGATTAATTGTAAAAAAAACAATCTGGACTTTTAGATATTATTTATGTGGAAATGAAAACAGCGCAGTCTGGACAAATTTGGACACCTTGCAAATCATGAGTTTATTTATTTACGGATAAAAACCTATAATACATAATTAGATATAATATTACACTACGAAAAACCTATAGAAAGTTGCGTAAACTTTGGCACAACCCCCAATCAAAGCAGAAGAATATCGCTTATAAGAGACCTTATGTTTATATTAAATACGCTAAAAGGAAATAATTATAAGAAAATAAGAAATAACACAAACTATGTTGAATCAGATGAACTGTAATAATCATCATCATCTTCAATATCTTAGGTTTCTCTTGAGTGTTTCTCGCTAGAAAGAAAAGTTGTCTTACAAAAAATGTTCTTACAAAAAATGGGTTCTATTCGGGCAGCTAATTTTTGTAAATACTGAAAGACGACAGTGTTGACTACAAGGTCCAACAAAAATTTTATTTCAATTTTGATCAATCCGCAACTTTTACTCTACATGTTCAAAATTTGTCCTTAAAATTTTTCTGTTCATGTCTTCTAATAAGGTTTATAATTATACAACGTAACCATTAAGTATTTCAGATGTACTAGTAGTTAGAGACATTCTACTTACTTCCAGGAACAGCATCCATTTTACAGAATTGAAATTAAATAAACCGTTTTCAAATTATGCACTTTTCACTTTTCGCTTACACGCAGTTTCTCACAGCAGGCTTACTGTACGACTAATGAACGAAAACTTTGAGCTCTCGCCAATTCTCAGGTATAAGTAATAAAACCTTCGCACCTCGGTTTTTCCATAGGCACATTATTAAAGAATCTAAAATAGTACTTACCGTATCCCCACCGAAAAGTTCATTTTCGAAGTTTTGACCACGATTTCGCCGTTTGGACACACTGTGCAATGGTCGGGGGTAAAGCCGAGCCCACAGCTGTGTAGGTTGATACACTCTCGGAGGAGATATGACGCTTCGGGGAAGGTACCGAAGAACGTAGCCTACTCTACGTACGCAGGGAACCACGTGGTTAGGACGTCAATAAATTCTAAATTTGTAGTTCAACGAGAATCATTACAATTGTGCTTTATACACAAACGAAAGTGGCGTCCGTCGTATCAGTACGACGGAGAATATCTGTACAAAGAGGTACACCTCGTAACGCAGTACAACTGGAGATGTTTAACGCGTCAGATCATACTAGATGACTAGTTTGAGCTGGCGAGGTACGCTTCGCGTAACGGCAGTGTCGCCAGTCTGAGAAAATAGAGTACCCCCTGTGATGACAAGTCCAGTCTACGGCACCGGCACCGTGGTCTACGGTCTTAGTGGGGACAGTGTCGCCAGTTGAGCTCCAAACGGAGCTCACACATTCTCCTCCTATTCCCCTTCCACTATCCCATTCTAGCACCATGCGCACACTCCAACGTCCCCCCACTAAGACCGTAGATCACGATGCCCGTGCCGTAGACTGGACTGGTCATCAGAGATGGGGTACTTGTATTCCCCTCGATTTTCTCGACCTGGCGACACTGAGTTGTGGACGTTGGAGTGTGCGCATGATGCTGGAATGGGATAGTGGAAGGGGACAAAGAGTGGAATGTGTGAGCTCCGTTTGGATATCAACTGGCGACACTGCGTAACGGTCGCTACGAAAGACCGTTGGGAGCAGTAGTTCCAACTCCTTATTGGTGGTCTCCCTAGGCGCGACCTAGGGGAATGGCGAAATTAGGGCCATATTTCCTACAGCTGCTTCATCACTTACTTGGATACCCAAGCCGGCCCTCTCCGCTCCCCCTCCCCCACCCACCTGACCTGACCCATCAACCAATTAATTATCGGCATTACCACGTCCTTGTGCTGTCACCTCCTGGGTCCTCACCTGTCAAAACCACTGGAAATCGCTCAACTTTAAACACTTATAACTTTTGAACGATTGATCCTAGTAGTAAGTCTATGCCGCTTCTGGCTCAGGGGGGATCCCCCTATTTCCCCCCATTTCTCCCCGGTCGTTGCCCCCGAGGTAATCTCCCCCCAGCTCCGCCCCGGTCATTGCCACCGAGGTAATCTACCCCACGGTCATTACCCCCGAGGTAATCTCCCCCCCGGTCATTGCCCCCGAGGTAATCTCCCCGTCCGGGTAATTTCTCTCATAATTTTGGCCCCCCACACCCATTTCTTTGGAGGGGGAGGGGGGACCTCACGAGAAAGTGACGTCACGGACGTGATGTCACCAGGGACGTGTTGGCACTGTAACAGACCTACATAACGTAGGCCTGTTACGAACAAAACCCCTAGCAAACCTCCACCGGTTATACACGACGACGCGAATCTAGTAACGTACCACCGGCCTCCTGTCATAACAACAACACCGCCTGTACCGCACGTACCCCGCACCCAAGGCCGTATTCCAACGGGAATCCAAATCAAACTTCCAAAATACTGTTCAGAAGAAGGTATACGTCACCATCAAAATACCGCACCGCACCACCATCCCTTACCACCAAACCATCCCTATAAAAGCCGTCGCGAACAGACTAGAATCACCTGAGTCTACCAGTAGCCATCCGGGAATCACCTCGTGCAATATTCCAGTGCTCTGAGTATACTACCTATAACCGTTGTCCACGTCTCCGCCGTTATCGGCATCCTGGTTCCGCTGGTACGAGCCGTGTTCTACCTCGAAACAACCGGTGCGTCACCGGTCTCTTTCGCTAGGCGCGTCGCATCCGAGAGTCGACGAATAAGAAGTGGTGTGTCACCCCTTCGGCTTCGTCGAAGAAACCCTGTCGTCCTGTCCGTCCGCTGGTGCGAGCCGTGTTCCACCTCGAACACCCGGTGCGTCACCGGTAAATTCCGTGAGACGCGTCGGCCACGAAATCGGCCGAACTAGAAGTGGTGCGTCACCCTTCGACGTCGCCTAAGAACCGCCTAGTAAGTCACCCTCGTGAGGCGAGTCGCCCACGAGGCCAGTCGAGCCAGACAAGGTGCGTCACCTTGACCGAACTCCCTGAACGACTGTCCGGACGAACTTCGATGACCCGTGCGTCACGGACATCGAAGGACCACGACAACCCGGCCTAGGTAGGGAGATCACGACGAAAGTCGTGATCTAACTCTACTCCTGTCCAGCCTGCCTGCGTCCTACGCCACTTACAGGTAGCACTCTCACGGGCACACGGTCTAAACTCACGGGCACCGTAGCATTACCATCGCGCACTGTATCCTGAGGCACCGTATCCTGAGGCACCGTAGCTTACGCGTCTGAAAGGCAGCGAGCATAATTTATTTGCCCGCAACCGACTCGTCTCATTTATTTCACCCGTACCGACTCCGTTCCTCGCGTCGTTACTCCACTTGTCGTTTAGGACCCTGGATCGGCGAGCTGTTCAACATCAAGGAGCCCGGACGCGAGGAAGCCGAACGACAACGAAACACACCTGTTTCATGGCGCCCGAACAGGGACTGAAGGAAAGGCATCCGCGTCGCGATTAGCTTTTCAAAATAAACGATCACCGGTTCAACACGGTAGCGCGCGCGTAAACAGAGGACCAGTACGCCGCGTAACATTCCTAGACCGCGTTGAACCATGACCGCGCCGGCACACACGCGTTTAGGACAACAGACGCCATCTCTGAATACGCACCGGTAATAAACACCCCGCAAGCCGAAATTTCGAACGCACCGTTACGGACCCGCGCCGACGAAATTTGCCAGTAACCTGGTCGATGGAGGAACGCCGCCAATAGCGGGTCAATTAGATTCACCGACGGACCGCGGACCTCGTCAAGATGACCGAACCAAAGACGCCGCTATTTGCGAGTCTCATGCAACCAGGCACGTCCCGACAAGCCGACCCAATGGCCACTACCAGGAGAATTGCCTCGGACGAGCAAGAAGACACCGGAAAGAGAATGAACCGGATGCGCAAAAGGGGATGCACGACCGACGGCAAGGACCCTTTCCGGTTCCTCGAACGGATAGGGGAACTAGCCCATTCATATCACATCTCCAACGCAGGATTGCTAGAAGGGATGCCGGAACTTTTGCGAGGAGACGCCCAAGACTGGTACCGGGACAACCGCTACCAGATCAACACATGGGAGGAATTCACCGCAGACTTCCTGATGGTCTACGCCGGACACAAGACCCCGGTGCAACGAGCACGCGAAGCACGAGCACGCGTACAGAAACCCGGAGAACCGTTCCATGAGTACATGAACGCGCTCACCACCCTCATGAGAAGAGCGCTCATCCCAACGGACGAATATCTAGAAACTATTTACGAAAACATGCTGCCAGATTACACGGCCATCATCGATCCAGAATCGAGCTCCAGTATCAGAGACCTGCTCCGACACGTGCAACGTATCGAGAGAGCCATGGAACGAAAAAACCAGATTCAACGTGCTACCAGCCGACCCCTCGCCGCAGCTACCACCGAAAATCGAGATCACATACCAAGCCAGCCACGCACCGAACCAATCGAGGTACGACTCGCCCAACTGAGCAACACGCCCCGCGGGGAAGGGGACGCCAGCGCGATTCAAGGTGACAACACCAACAGCTACAGTCGAATGACACATTGTTGGCGGTGTAAACAACGGGGCCACACCCGGCTCGAGTGTAGAAACGCCTACCGAAAATTCTGCTCGCGATGCGGTCGAGACGGAATACGCACGGAGGAGTGTCATCCGCCGGGAAACGACACATGGGGCCCGCTACAGACGGGCGAGCGCCGGCCCCAGGTATGAAGTACACGCCCCGCCCCTTCCCACCAACCCGGGCATTAGGAAGGAAAATCGACGCCCTGCTCGACACCGGTGCCCAATTGGCAGGTATTAACGCCGAAGCGTACAAATGGACCCCCGATCCGCAGCAGCACGACTCCGATACCCAGTATCGGCCAGGAAAGCAGAACCAGGTAACAGACGCATCGTGCCCCATCGAACCTGTACCAGGCGTCAGTCTCCTCCGCACCAAACCACGTAACGACTCCTGGTACAAGAAGAAGATGACAGCCGTGCAACACGATCCCGCCGCAGTTCCCGATTTCCGGATTTACGAGGGACGACTGCAACGACGAATACCGTCACAACGCGACTACAACAAGCCAGATTCCAGAAACGCGTGGAAAATATGCTGTGACGTGGCAGATTCCGCCTACGTCACTCCGAACCTTAAGCGAAAGACCGGGTCACTGAAAAGCGGCATAATAACGAAACGATTATAACGAGCGCTCTCCCTGGGACATCCGAACGCCCAAAGAATAGAATTATCGCATTTGAATGTCGCGCCGCCGGGCGCGACAAGAGTTTTCAGAAACCACCGAAATCGGCGAGGAGCCCGATACCTGTCTCCGGCCGCCGATTGGCGGAAGACCGCAAGCGGAGACGCTCGGAACACCAATCACAGGGCGCCGCCGGCGAGGAAGACGGCGAGGATTGGACCGAGCCCGGATCTGTCAACCCGGAGAAAGCGACGAGGCTGTTAAACATAAGGACGATCAGCAGTCCACCCTCGTCGACGTCTCATCCGGAAAATGCCATGAGAGCTACACCGGAACGGCTCGGATCCATGGATGCCGACTAACCGCCTTATATCGGCCGGGCTTCGGAAAATAGAAAATACCGAAGGCCCGGACCGACATTTCATCAAGTCGTCCCTGCGCCCAGAAACAACGTGATTGGCCCGAGCGCCGACAAAGACGAGAGTGTTGGGGGGGGGGGGAAACTCGCTTCCGCGTTCCGAACCATCTCGAACTGGGCCACTGCGTCGAAGGACTGTTGACAGTAACGACGTGCGAACTATTAGACCGCGAATTCAGAAAGTAACTTTGCGACAGCCGCCATCTAGCGATATTGGTAAGTGCCGGTCAGGCTTTATTTCGATATATTTTGTGACCAGTTCGTGTTGGTTCGGGGACGTTATTTGAGTTCGCGAAAAGTTTGTACCGCGGCGTACCGCGTGTTTCCCCGCGTTTACCGTCGACCAGGAGTCGCTCTCCTGAGAGGCTCGCGGGGCCGCGGATCGTGTGTCGCCGAATCCTCGTGCACGAGCTATTCGGGACCCACGATATTCGCCCGGTAATTCTTCGGGTTCCCCTCGGATTGTTCCTCGGGAGGATAACGTGCCGTATTCGTTTCGTATCGTTCACCGTTCGCACGTTTCGCCCAGTCTCGAACTAGGAACGCGTACGTCACCAGAGCTCGGCCGAATTCGTGCCCTCGTGGCTTGTAAATTCACGCGAAGTCCTGTGACGACCGAGCTCGACGCGATAGAAGTTATTCCGCGCGATCGACCGAACAGCCGTCGTCACTTTCGTGTTCGCGCCGGCAAATCTATTGACTACCGCCGGCAGCGGTCGGCGGATTGTATGACCATCTCGCTTTAATAAACGACTATATTTTGCCCGAGATCTACCGAGTAGCTGCATTTACCGTGAGAAACGTTCTCGTCGCGGGGAATGCCCCGTTGCTTTCCTCACGTGGTTCCCTGGACCCGTTCGCGGCCGGCATCGGCCTAAACGATGTTCGCAGATTCGACGTCGGTTTGAAAACCGAGTGACTCGTTCGAGAGATTCGCGTGGTACGGTATCGTACCTGGCGCCCGTTCGCTTCGTGTACAATTTTGTCGTTCCGTTCGAATCTGCGAAGATCTTTTGTCTCGAGAGGACCACGTGTCGCGCGACCGAGCGTGGCCCGGTCGCAAGGCCATAATTTCTCGAAGGCGTTTACCTCTCTGTTCGCAGGGAAATAAACGCTGTGACAATGCATACCGGCGACCGACCGAGAGGCAGTTCTACGGCAATTTCACGATGACCCCACCGCGGGACACCTAGGAATCGCCGAAACGAGCGCCCGCATTGCCCACAGGTACCACTGGCCAGGGATGTTCCGAGACATCGCACGGCACGTTCGCAGCTGCGTCAGCTGCCAACAATACAAGTCACCACTTGTACCGCCACCAGGGCGCCTCCACGCTAATCCAGAGACACGACCGTGGCACACCGTGTCCACAGATCTGGGTGGGCCGTCTCCGCGACCACGCCGCGGACACACCCGACTAGCGGATCTCAAACCGGAACGCAGCCCCGAAAACGACGCTCGTCCGGAGAGCACCGAACCGGACGGGCAACCAGATATCCCCGCGGAGCGAACCAGGATGCCCGCAGCCGCCCCCGACCAGACGGCTAACCCGGCCCCACGCGGCCGAGACCGACCCCGGAAAGCCTGTTTCCTGTAGCCTGTTTTCAATTCACAGATCGCCTGCAATGGAAGCCAGTCTCAGTCTAGGAGAAGACGATTTCTACACGGAGTTACAAGGGCTGTTCGACGACGTGGACGATACCAAGGAACGCCCACGCACGCCAGAGACCCCAAAGCATCTGGGGGGAGGGTCGCTGCCAGTACTAACAGAGGAGTCACCGAAGGAACCGGCCCCCACAAAGGTGAACCCCGGCCCGGGACGCAAACCGGAACAACCAGGACATGGGCCGCGTCGGGTCAAAATAGCGACCAACCCCGGTACCCAGACGACGGAGGGAACGGCAATGGAAACGAACACCACCCGGAAGCCTACACGCCCACGACCAGTGTCTACCTCACGACGACCAGTAGGGTTGGTAGAAAAACCCGCCGAACAGTCCACACCAGCCATACGGAAAAAGGGACAGACAGTGATCCGTGCAGTCTCTTGGTTGCCAAAGACACCACGAGGGGACACACGACCACGCTCGGGGTCAGTCTCCAGCACCACGTCCAGCACGTCCACGATACCCCCTACCAGTATAGAGGAACATAGGAGGTTAGCAGGCCATGAGCCGTCTATCGGACTCCCCGCAGGGCTCCCTGAGCCACCCAACTGGTGGAAAAAAGGAGACGGGGCAGCATTACGGCCAAGGCACGAGGCCCCCGGGCCCAAACAGAGCGGGCGACACCACAAGGAACACCTCTAAACAAAGGAGCACGACCGGCGAAATCACAGGCCCGCCCACATAAAACAGGGCAAACACCACGACCAGTGACACAACCGCCAACAAACCGCAGGGACCAACTACCACGGGAAACGCCACCACCAGAGAGACCCCAACCAGGAATCGTGGGGACACCGCGGACAACTAGGTTCATGGAGACTGAACGACCCCACCCACAGGGACCCCCCGCCATCAATACCCCGAAGACCAGGAAGCCGACAACGCCAACACCACGGACGGCCAACCAAGCACCCGCGAGACGACCAGAGACGACACCAACGGCCCTCCGCAAAAGATACAGCCACGACCAACCAGGCGAGGCCACAGAATCACCTGAGTCTACCAGTAGCCATCCGGGAATCACCTCGTGCGATATTCCAGTGCTCTGAGTATACTACCTATAATCGTTGCCCACGTCTCCGCCGTTATCGGCATCCTGGTTCCGCTGGCACGAGCCGTGCTCTACCTCGAAACAACCGGTGCGTCACCGGTCTCTTTCGCTAGGCGCGTCGCCTCCGAGAGTCGACGAATAAGAAGTGGTATGTCACCCCTTCGGCTTCGTCGAAGAAACCCTGTCGTCCTGTCCGTCCGCTGGTGCGAGCCGTGCTCCACCTCGAACACCCGGTGCGTCACCGGACACTTTCGCCAGGCGCGTCGCCTCCGAGAGCCGACGAACAAGAAGTGGTGCGTCACCCTTTGACTTCGTCGGAGAATCACCTGTCCAGTTATCCTGTCGCTCCGCTGGTGCGAGTTGTACTCCACCTCGAACATACCCGGTGCGTCACCGGTAAATTCCGTGAGACGCGTCGTCCACGAAATCGGCCGAACTAGAAGTGGTGCGTCACCCTTCGACGTCACCTAAGAACCGCCTAGTAAGTCACCCTCGTGAGGCGAGTCGCCCACGAGGCCAGTCGAGCCAGACAAGGTGCGTCACCTTGACCGAACTCCCTGAACGACTGTCCGGAGGAACTTCGATGACCCGTGCGTCACGTACATCGAAGGACCACGACAACCCGGCCTAGGTAGGGAGATCACGACGACAGTCGTGATCTAACACTACTCCTGTCCAGCCTGCCTGCGTCCTACGCCACTTACAGGTAGCACTCTCACGGGCACACGGTCTAAACTCACGGGCACCGTAGCATTACCATCGCGCACTGTATCCTGAGGCACCGTATCCTGAGGCACCGTAGCTTACGCGTCTGAAAGGCAGCGAGCATAATTTATTTGCCCGCAACCGACTCGTCTCATTTATTTCACCCGTATCGACTCCGTTCCTCGCGTCGTTACTCCACTTGTCGTTTAGGACCCTGGATCGGCGAGGTGTTCAACATCAAGGAGCCCGGACGCGAGGAAGCCGAACGACGACGAAACACACCTGTTTCAGCACATTGTCGACCGAACCGTCAACCGCGTTTCATAGCCACTCTCTTACCACCCCCCCTCCACATTCGCTTGAACCCCCACTATTTCCGTGACGTCACAATCGGTAGACGTTGCGAACCGAATGTGTTGGAAAAAAACTTTTTTACTTCATCAGGATTCGAACCCTGGTCTACCGCTTGGCAGTCCAACTCATTAGCCGCTTGGCCAACCGACGATCTTATAAACACAGCGAACATTTTGGTATATATCGCCTCAGAGCGGTACCGCAGAGCGCTATTGCGCAAGCATATATTGCGTCATACTTTTTTCTAAGAAGAGCGGTATTGCACAAGTATATATTACGTCATATTTTTTTCTAAGAAATTAGACCGAGCATATTTTTGCAAAGTCATCATATTTTTCAGGGGACACGTGCACTTGGTTCAACTTGAAACGTGTTTCGCGGTACCACCCTTCTTTCAAGCATATATTGCATCATATCTTTTTTCTAAGAAATTAGACCGCGCATATTTTTGCAAAGTCAGCATATTTTTCAGGGGACACGTACACTTGGTTCACCTTGAAACGTGTTTCGCGGTACCCCCCCCCCCCCCTTCTAAAAATATGCTCAATACCACTCTAAGGTATGCCCTTGACTTAGAAACGTGGTCGAGTTTCGAAATATAATACCCCTTAAAGATAATGGTGATGACTCAGCAACTATTCCGCTCTAAGGTATGACCTTGACCTAGAAACGTGTCCGAACGTGTTTCGCGGTATGAAATATGATACCCCTTAGGAACGAACGGGAATCATACAAAAACTGCAGCGTCTGCATTTTTAGGGAGCCTATATATGCACCCCATCTAATCAGTTTTGTTCAGTCACTGATTGTGAGGCAAAAAAAGCCATGGCAGAAATTCAGAAAATTGAACGCGATTTGTGGGACCAATGTGATCGCTTAAGATTGCAGGAAGAATACCTTGCCTGGGAGGAAAGATGCAACGAATGCCTCGAGTTGCTTGAAGAACATAATCGGACAAAACGTCCTCGATTACGATCGGTATTCAACAATCATTGATCGCCCGTATCGCCGCTCTTGAGAGTTTAAAATATTCTTTGCGAAGAGACGTTTCATACGTGAAGGTGCTGGACATACAAGCACAGGACTCCTATGGCGTGACATAGACTCGGCTTTCAAGGGTCGCATATTAACAGGTGCCGTTATCAATTCCAACTACATTGAACCTCTCAGCTTCCTCCAGGACGCGAGGGAAATTGTTCTTGAAGAAGTATGGAACGCTTTGGGAAAACATAAAGCCGTTCCAATCGATAGCCCCGTCGTCATTGCGACATAGCCCAACCGTACAAATTATTCATCCCATAGCGTATATTTATATTTATGTAATAATATATAGCTAATAGACTATTTTTCCTACAGTAAAATGGTTAGGATTGATTACTGTAAATAATTATGGATAAATAAAGACAATTTTTTATGCAGAGACTTGTAGGAGGATAATTGGAACTATCCTGACGAGGATATACAATGAGCGACGAGCACAAAAGAACTGACACTTTTCCGATTAACTTTCGAACAATCAGAGTTAGTTTATTATGTTGCACTGGGGGGGGGGGGTGATTGAACGCGCCGTAACACGAATGGTATATAAATATATGCGTTTAAAAGTTGTCGAATCCGCAATTCGAGGAGTCCGCGTACTTGTAGACGAGAATAACGTAGAGGCGATGAGCGCCTGGTTTCTCTACGATGTGTCTCGATAGAATCCGCGTGTACTTGTAGACGAGAATAACGTAGACGCGATGAGCACGTGGTTTCTCTACGATGTGTCTCGATAGAATAAATCGTGATCCGCTGTGTCGAAGACGATCTCGAAATATTATTGAGATGAGCGGTCGATACACAGTTTTTCGTCGTCGAGTCGCGTAGCGCTCCCGCGACGCCGAATTGTATAACGACTTTCGCGGAATTACAATTAGCGGGGAGTTCGAATACTAAACAACAATTTATTATAAAAAATTTAACTTGTTTAATGAACAAATTTATTCTATTCTACATTTATTTCTCTACATCTATTCTACTTCTATTTACATTGAATATAAACAATTTTATAGCTACGAAGGAATTCGATAATGGGCCCACGGCAATGTTTCTGTCGAGTTGGGTATGATATACCGTTTGTCATCATATGGGCTGACAGCAATTTTTCGCTCTGATATAGTATACACTTTGTGCAATTTCGATCGTATACATGTCTGTGTACGACTCATAGCAATTTCATGTTGCAAACATCGCATGTACTCATCAAACGTTATTGTTGTCCTTACAACGCTAGTTTTTACACCTTTCGCTTTTTTTGTATCAGATTTTCCATCTATACGCAATGTGTACATTTTTGCTCCCAGCCCGACAAAGTTCGTCATTATCATCCCATTGTTCTTGTCTTTCATCAAGCCTGGAACCTTTTTATTTACAAGTGGGATATTATACTTATTCTCTATCGGATAATCGTTTGTGTGGAAACGGCTAATATCGCGTCTCATGATTTCATAAATGTCCTCACGCATAATATGACAAATTAATTTTTTTTATATAGATAAATATTATAGATAATTTAATTTTTTAATAATAAAATTAAGCTGTTGGTGTCTGTATACATTACCTTACAAGTTTTACCAAATTGAGGAACCATGCACTCATGATGAAATTCATACAAGCAGATTTTGGATATATCTAATATGCACATACCCACATAGATTGGTTTGTTGAATTTCACCATGACTTTGCGCAACTCCACAGCAGCCAAGTTTTCGGAAAATACACAGCGGCTGTGGAAATTTGGTTTCGCGATCATTGCCTCTGCACCATGTCGCCCATCCCAATGTGTTTTACGTTTACATGATTCCGAACATTTTCCATAGTTTTACCAAATACCGCGTTGTTCATCAATTTGTACAAATTCTTTTCAAAATCGTTAGTGGCATTTGTTCTAAACAGAGTATTTAATTCTATGTATTCGTGGAGCCATGGTGACTGTCTGAATTGGAGGATGTGATGAATCTTTGTAATACGAAGACCGTGGCGTGAGCATTGCTGCAGGTTATAATAGTGTATTACGTAACGCTGCTTATCGTGTAACGTTGCAAGCAACTTGGTCTCTCTTTTGCCGGGTCGTTTAGCACGTGTTGGACAGAATGGTAGGTCAGCGTGAACAATTTTCAATTTTGTTAACCCATTGAAATTCGGCATATGACAAAGGCTGACACATTGCCAATCCATACAAATTGTTTACGTCAAAATACATCAAGTATGATGATGGTTTCGATGGATCGTACGACTGCATGTACTTGTTATTGGCTTCAGCATGTCTACCGGAACATTGGCTCAAACCGCCGCGTATACCCAACACCACCTATATAATAAAGCCAAACAGCTCCGAAAAAATCAACCTGTGACGTCATACACAAGAGGCCTAGCATCAGCACCACCTGGTGGTGTCCAGCTTCGTGCTGTCACTTTTGATTTGTTATACGTATACATATTTTACGGCTATTCGCGTATTACGTGTGGTTGGAACGACATTTCGTGATATTTATAATCGTTTCAATCGTAAATAGTTATTATTAGCTAAAAATGGTTAATAAGTGTTGTGTACCCAAGTGTAGTGGAAAATTACCTGCCGATGATAAGTCAAAATTACATGTTTTTAAATTTCCGCGCGACGAGAAGGTTAAGCAGAAATGGGTAAACGCTATCCATCGGAAAGATTTCTGTGTCTCAGAGCATTCTGTAATTTGTCATCGACACTTTGCGGAATCGGACATTGAATATACTACAACGGCAGTGGACTGGAAGACTGGGAAAATAATAACAGCTCCTCTGGGCAAGCCTCGAGTAAAGAGTGGTGCAGTACCCTGCATCTTTCCAGAGTTTGCCCCGTATTTAAGCAAACGAAGAAATCACAGGGAATCCCCATCTGAGAAGAAGACCAGACGAGAAGCTGTAGCCATCCAAAATGCATTGCTTGAAAGTGAAAAAACTGCTGCAGAACACACAAAACGTTTTTTCTTCAAAACTTTTGAAGAACTATGCCAAGCAGCCAAATTGGTGAGTATTAATGAAAATTGGACTCTTATGATAAAAAAAGTACGTGTTGTTTATTTTTATTTAAATGTAGACAAAAATCAACATGATATAATGTACATTTTGATCGACTCTAACTTAAAAGTATATATTTTTGTGAAGGGCTCGGAAATATCAGTCAAAGACATTCCAAAATTTGTAAATAGTGTGATGGATATTGAAAAAATAATAAATGTTATAGAGCATGTCAATATAGGTGATAAAAATGTCATAGTAGATATAGTATTTTTATTGAAGTGATTTAAAGTAAAAAATGAAGAAAATAATAAGATTCTATCATTCTGCAGATCGCAAATTGAACTTCGTACACAATCTAAAGAACGACATCGTTTTCAACCTGAAACAATGGTAATTTCGTCTATGCTTTTTTTTATGTCTCCACATGCATACAGATTCTTAAGAATGACAGGAATTATTATTTTACCTCATCCAAATACTGTAAAAAACCTTTGCTCCAGTATCAATTCAAGTATGATGCCAAATGACAGTAATTTTTTAGCATACATTAGAGAGAAAAAAGCATCCTTAGAACCTCATCAGTGCTTTGTATCATTAATGTTAGACGAAATTCACATAAAACCTTACATGGATTACAAAGGAGGAAATTTAGTTGGTACAGCGTATGACAGCATTGATGTTGCTACAACAGCCCATGTATTTATGATACAAAGCCTGTTGTGTGATTTTAAAGATGTTGTTTACATTTTACCAGTTAATAAAATGAATGCTAATGATTTGTTTGCTATTCTCAAGAAGATTTTACTAGGTTTGGAAACTATAGGTTTTACAGTTATCGTCATTGTTACTGATAATAATTCCATTAATAGAAAAACAGTTTCATATTTTGCAAATCCCCCTCAAGCCAGCATTGTTTATCCAAATCCTTCAGAAAACAATCGCCCATTATTTTTCATAAATTACACTGTACATATTTTAAAATGCATTAGAAATAACTGGCTTAATTTAAAAAATATTAATTTAACATTTTGTTTCCCGGTTTTTGAGAATTTTGACATTATACGTTATGCATCATTCAAAGCTGTTAGAGATTTATATGATGTTGAGAGTCAAAAATTAATTAAATATGGATATGGATTATCTCTTAAGGCAATATGGCCTTCTACATTTGAGAGGCAAAATGTTAAACTGGTCCTTCAAATTTTTAATGAACAAATTGAAAATAGTTTACTTGAGTTAGGACCTGTAAATAATATACCAAATTTTCAAGATACTCCGATATTTATAAATATTATAAGTACATGGTGGAAAATAGTGAATGTTAAAACACCATTGAAAGGTTTAAGATTAAAAGATCCAATGGAACAGCCTTTAACAAATGATCCGTTCGATATACGATGCAATTATTTAACGAAATTTTTATCATGGTTAGATAGATGGAAATCTCTAGATCTACAAGGTAAACTTACAAAAGAGACTCATCTTGCGTTAACGTTAACAACCTATGGTTTATTAGAATTAAAAGAATATTGTACTAAAGAATTAAATATGTCTTACTTATTACCAGGGAAAATTCAAACAGACAGTTTAGAAGCTAGGTTTGGGCGCTACAGACAATTAGCAGGATCACAATATTATGTATCTCTGAGACAAATATTAGAATCCGAAAAAAAGCTAAGACTATTAAGTATGTTAGATTTAAATTTAAAGCCTGGCTCCGGTGATAAGATAACAATTACCAGATTAGACGACGATTACGAGTATGTTAAAACTTTTGCTAATGGCAACAATAATAGTAATCCAAAAGTTATTGAAGATTTTTCAGTTTTTGCTAATGACTTTGCATCCATTGAAGAAGATCTTCCTGTACTAACATATATAGCTGGTTATTGTTGTCATTCCCTAATCAAAAAATTAAAATGTGATGACTGCAAGACTTTCTTAGTTACTGATAAAAATTTAGAAGCTACTAAATTGTCAGAAAGATTAATAGTAAAAATGGATAGAGGTTTGAAATTTCCGCAAGGACTTCCTTTATTCACTGTCATGAATACTTTTATAATTTTGAAAAAGCTTTTAGAAAACGAAAATTTTTTAAAATTGAATAATCAAAGATCTACAGCATTTGAATTAATTTTTGAAAAAATAAGTTGCACGGATACATTGAAGAATGTTGCTAATACCTGCTGTCAGCACTCTTCTGATGATTTGTGGAAACGAATTATTAATATTTGTGTCAATATTATTCTAAACAATTACTGCAAAGTTACTAATAATAACACAACTGCAAACTTGCAAAAGAAAACTATTAAAAGGAGAAATAGGAAATTAACTACTGTAAGCGAAAAACCAAGTAAACGTTCGAATAAGGTTCTGTGAAAACAAAAATTTATGTTCTACATGTTCATGTTCAATTAAAATTGAACTGTAAAATTGCCAAATTGTAGATCCATTAGCTCGCGAATCAATAGAATCGCTGGAGCTCCCCGACGCGATGTCGGGCCGCACACTGTGCAACAGTGTGCGGAATCGCTGATTATTTCAGCAACCGAAAATTTCTTATTTTCAGATTCATCTTCCTTGGACACAGTTGCCTGTATTTATCAAATCGACGTTGAGTCCCAAACCATCCGACAACACATCTCAGACCCAGTATGTATTGTGACGTTGCAACCTTTGCGACGTCCCTTCTCCGTTAATTCCGCGCATATTTGAGAGCGATAAAGGACCGGACCGCCCTCTAACGGGACACGTTACTGATACAGGATTCGAGAGCGCTCCTCTAAGAGATTCCGATATTATCGAGGACCTCCTAATGACATCTGTCGCGCGTGCCGAGAACGGCAAGTTTCAGGGCCGTATATGGAACGCGCAGAAGGAACCACCGACCTTCCGAATTGTCACGGGAAACTAACAGTCGCCCCACGGCCAGGAAGCGCCCGACGGAAAAGCAAATGGCCGATTTCGAGAAATTAGAGCTTGGTGCGAGGACACTCGGCAAACAAATCGGAGGCGCCGCCAGGACAGTAGCTCTCTTAAACATCTCGTCCAAGGTGACGGACTGGAAGACCTGACGCCGTCTCGCCCCGTCAAGGGAGAGCTACCCCGGGGTCAGTGCCCTCGTAGCCAAGAAGAGGAAGCCCCTCCGCCGGTCAAGAGAGCGATAGGCTCCTTGACCAATTTCGTGACTGTCCGGGGCCCTAAGACGCGAAGAGGGTACGCTCCTGTACCATAGAGTTCACTCCGTGGAAACACGCCATAAGCAATTCGGAAAAGCGGTCGAGTGGGGGGGAACCGAGTTCGATCCGCTAGATTGCCGAAAATCGATGGATCACTGTCGCGCTGGCTCTCGTTATCGCAGGACGTGCGCTCTGCACTCGCGTTGCGAACTAATTGTAATTTAGCGTCGGGAAACCGAGAAGTGCCCGTTGGAGGTTTTCGTGGTGTCTAGGATGAAGTCCACCTACGTTCCGGCCGTGCCTCACGCTCTATCGAGAGCAGTTCCGAAAAAGGGCATCGAAAACGAGAAACGGTAAGCCGCACTTGTGATCCATTCGGTATTTCGTTGCGCGACGGCTCGACCTTCGTCGCGAGAGGACGAATGCTTCCCATTCCGTCCTCGATAATTCGCTCGCATTCGTTTCGGGAATGCTTTGAGATTTCGAGATTATTTTGAGAGAGAGTTTTCGTCTTTAAATTACGTGCGAAAGAGTGTCCTAAGAGGAGTCGCGTTTCGTGAGAGTAATTCTTTTCGGTATCTTCGCGTTTCTCGAATCCTGTGTCTCTCGCCGAACATCGTAGGGTTTTCGTCGGCGTTCGATCGCGTAATCGTTAGCGTACGCGTCGGGGCGAATCACGGGCGGAAGTCATCGCGGCAGTCTCGCAGTTCGCCGATCATCTGCGCCTCGCGTTTCTGCAGTTCGTTGCGAACGAAACAACGGTAATTGTCAGCGGTATCGTGCGAACAAAATCGGTAAGATAACCGCGCGGCGAACGACCACCTTCTCGCTATCTTGTATGAAGAGCGCGGGCTCTCGGGTCGCGGTCACGTGGCCGCAGATTTTGTAATTTTCCGACTGCTACAATACATAGCTCGAGACCATATCGTAGTCAAATTATTCGATTCCCTGTGAGATCCGTCCTGCCGAGAGGGCTGTCCTAGTCATCCCGTGTTCGAACCATCTGGCCTAGTCGCGACGTCGCTTTCGATCCGCGTATCTCGAAGATTCGACTCTCGATCTCGGCTTCTCCGAGCTCGAGCCTTGTTCCGCGTTTCGTGTGGCATCCTTGCGGTGCCTGGCGCCCGAACCTTTCGTTTTTCGTGAGGAAATCGTCGAATCCTCGAGTCTCATATTGTCTCGGGCGGACCGCGTGTACTCGGCTTGCACGCGGCCTGGTCTCAGCGCCTGCAAGGCCCGAGGTTAACCGGCTTCCGCGAGTCAAACCGCTCGTCGGAAAAAGGTTAACGTGACAGTATACACAATTATACGAATTAATGTATTATATGTTTCAACAGTTTATTCATTTTTACTTTTGTCATGTTACGGATGAGATTCATGCAGACTAGTTGGAATGTCGAGCTGTGTCGGTGTTTGCAAGAATAAAAAATATTACAATTAATATGTTAAACAATAATGTCATTCAAACTGTACTCTGTAATATTATATAATGTAAATTACGTCCAACTGTATAGACCCCATTTAGGGGTCCGGGTAAGCTTAAATAAAAAAAAATGTCTATTTGTGTTATTTTTTGTGTATTGATTGAAAAATATGCAGCTGATGGTTTAAGAATATTAAAAAATAGTATTCTAAATGATTATTGTCAATATTATTTTAAACAATTACTGCAATGTTACTAATAATAATACAGCTGCAAATTTTTAAAATAAAACTGTTAAAAGGAGAAATAGGAAATTAACTACTGTAAGCGAAAAATTCTGTGAAAACGTGGAAAGGTTCTGTGAAAGCAAAAATTTATGTTCTACATGTTCATGTCCAATTAATTCATATTCTATTTTATGTTAAAATGTTATGTTAAAATTTATCTTAAAAAGACCTCCTTGCCTGTGTTAGCATTGTTTCGTATAGTAGAAATATAGGTTTATAGTTTCTTGTGTACTTCTTGCGTGATATTTATATGTAATATATATCATAATTTTATTAAAAAGCAGATGATTTATATCATTTTTTGTAAGAGTTAGAAAGGATTGAATATTTTATTTTTTTATGTTATTATAAACTAAATGAAATTATTGCTTATAAATATGTATATTATTTGAGAGATTTTACTATTCCGAGTAAATCGTGGACGTCGCGATTCTTAGCGATGACGTCACAGCGAAGCTGTTTGGCTTTGTTATATAGGTGGTGTTGGTATACCACGATCGATAAACATAACCATATCGATATCAGTTAATAATTAAAACCTAATTTTTGTATATTTTAGCATAGCATCCCACGTGAAACCTGGTAAAGTGTCTTACTTAAAGTCTTACGAAAATTTTCAAAAATATCAGCCAGTAACAAAACATCAGTTTTCAAATACAGATCGCTGTATTCACCCAAAGTCTTTATATTGAAACGTTTCCACACATTCTCGGCATGTGCATAATCACGCTCGGATACGGTTTCGCCTGTCAACGAACTGTAAAATGAGTCGAGTGGCGGCAAACAGAGAACGTCTAATTTATCTACGCAATCGAGGTATTCGTATGGAAAGACACCCTTTCGCGTCAACAACATGAAATTTTCTACGGAAAGATTTTGAAATTCTGAATGTAAAATTGTCAATTTGTTTGTGTTGAAAAAAGATGCTAATTTGTCGAGACTTGTATTCAAAAATTTGTCGAATCGGTGAATCGTAATTTAATACAATTACGCGAATCTGATTGCTGATCTTTAACATTTTTTGTAAATGAAATATACTTTGTAACATTCTCGAACGTAGGGAGAATGTGCCAGTTCACTCGGCTGTCCAGGGTTTTTCTGAGCCACGAATGAACAACGCAGATCTGTTTAGATCTCTTTATTATGGACCGAGGTCCTTCATCACAGCATGTACGTCGGTCGGTGACGTGGATTCTTACAATATAAAATGTAGGGCTATCGCAAGTTATACCTAGAGTCGCGGACGCGAAGTGAACGAAACGCGATTCGATGAGAACGTGGAATGACGCGAAATGATTGGAATGCAAAGTGAACGCGGCGTAAGATGGGCGCAAAGACAGTGAAACGCGGAGCGGATGATCGGAGCGCGAAATGGTCGGAACGTAAAGTGAACGCGGCGCGAAGACAGTGAAACGCGGAGCAAATGTCGGAGCGCGAAATGGTCGGAACGCAAAGTGAACGCGGCGCAAGATGAACGCGAAGCGGATGATCGGAGCGCAAAGTGAACGCGAAGACAGTGAAACGCGGAGCGGATGATCGAACGCAACTTAAAGTTAACGGCGCTAATGGTATGACGGCGAACAATAAAGCGGATAGTACATGAGGCAGTGTATGCGACAATGCATCGGTTTAAACGCGGGCGACAGTGACTCGACGGCTCCCTAACGATCTCGAGAACGACCTCGACGCAGCGCGGTTACCGCGGTGACCATTTTATGGCCTTACAATGCTTCGCATGGTGCAGGTAGTCAGGAACGAGATGCTCGCAGTTTGTGCCGCCTGAGCGTTTTAGGGATTCCCCGTGCCGTGTGACACTTGGGTCGAGGATGCCCGGTGGTGCGTGCCACTTCGGACGGCGGAGATTTATGTCTCTCGCAGGAAGGATCTCCCCGTGTTGTATGACACTTGGGGCCTTGGCGTGGTACGCAGGAAAAGGTTGGGACAGCTCGTGATACAGTCGTAGCATTCGAGAATCCTCTCTAATAGCCAGATCGTAGCTCGAACTGATTTGATACGGCCTCCGCCGCCCTACTTATACGCCTGTCGCGATCTATTCACTCGCGAGAATCCGCGGCGTCGCGGTAGCCACCTCGCGGCCGCCGCGGGAAGTAGCGCTTCGCGGTTTCGCTTGGCGCGTTCGCGTATAGTGTATGAGGGAGATATCTCGTGTCTTATGCAATCATTACAACTTTTCTTTAGTTATTGGTAATACGTCGACACTACTTTCAAACGCATTAGCTATTTCTTCGATAATGAAATGTGAATCGTACCCGGATAAATTGTGGAAAACTAGGGAAATGCAAAACGAATTTTTGTAATTTAAATTGCAATCTTGATGCGCGGGGCCTCTATATCGTCCTGTTAAATGACAATGATCGCGCACCCGTATATCGTTTTCCTCAAATGGTTTTTCACAAATGTGGCAATGCGCTGCGTTGATAAATGCCTCGCACTGTTCATTCGTTAGCTGTTTCATGGATATGTCAAGACTTAGTTTATAATAAATAATTCAATAGTTTTCTGACTCTGATATTATATTTTATTGAACAAACTCTTTTGACTGTTTCGCTTGGCGGTTCGCTTCTATCTGAACATTTTCACAAATCTCGCATTTATTTATTAACTTCCCGATTTTATAGGGAAGTTATTGTAATGACCCCGAAAATCGAAAATCGATTTTTTAGCAGATCTCCACGTTTCATGGTCATTGCAGTCATTTTAGACTATTTTCAGCAAAATGTTCGTATGTGTGTGTGTGTGTGTGTGTGTGTGTGTGTGTGTGTGTGCCTATGGCCGTTTCTATGTAATCAAATTTTTCGTTAACGTTTTCAGAAAAAGTAACAACGCGATCAGGATGATGAATGATGCAATCGATGTGCCCCGCTGTAACTTAGAGCTGATTAGATTTTGGTCCATTTTGGTCAAGTAGTTTTTTAGTTTTTTTAGTTTTTTCGAAAGAAGTTCATTGAACAATGCAATTTATACGAGATAACGGAAAGTTTCCACCGAAGAAACAAACGTAATTACACAAAAACTTTTTTTTCGATTTTTTAAAAAATTTAAAAAAAAAATTTTTTTTAAATTTTTTTTTGTACCTTACGATGATGTTTCCGCTTACAATAATCGAAAATTATCCCAATGCAAGAGTGAGTTAATCATCTCTACTCCCGAGAATACATTTTCAAAGAATATCGATGAAAGTACAAAAAAAAATTTATATTACAATCTTTAAAAAAACAATCAGTTCAAAACGAATTATTAACTGAGATTAAATTGAAAATTAATATAAACTATATGATAATTATTAATAATATTGATGTTGAAAACGGATTGGTTAATGGAGCACACATGCGGAATATTAAAATTTATTACTTTTCAAGAAAATACTAAAATTTCGTCTATAATGTGGTTAGATTTTCAATTGGCCAGAGTAGGAGTGAAAGTAAGAACTCGTTATCGTGATTATATGAAAAATGCCAATATTGATCCAAATTTTACACCAACAATAAAAATATTGAATCAAGTAAATATGTCGAGTGAGGAAAAATATCAAATCACACGTA
Source organism: Lasioglossum baleicum (assembly GCF_051020765.1). NCBI lineage: Eukaryota > Metazoa > Arthropoda > Insecta > Hymenoptera > Halictidae > Lasioglossum > Lasioglossum baleicum. The sequence continues at coordinate 1,127,284 of NC_134946.1, forward strand.
GTCAATTTCCAGTGGTTCCTGCTGAAACGATTACGATTCATAAAAGTCAGGGACAAACATACGAGATGGTATGTTTGGATTTTAAAAAATCAGAAAGGCGAACTTTACAAATGTTGTATGTAGCACTGAGCAGAGTTTCAAAATTGAGCGCGGTTTATATATTTTGGGACAATTTAAATTAACAGTATCGAAGAAAACCAAGATCAATACTGCAAACCCGGATAATGAGGAGTTGTATCGTTTGCGAAAAACTAATTAAGACAATTTATTTTGCGACATTAGTATGCTATAACAAGGAACCAAGCGAACAACGAGCATACGATGTTGGTTTAATGCGACGCCATATAGCAAACATTTTGATAAGTAGAAAACTATTGAATTTCCCTGAAAACGTATAATCTTCTTAAAACGTACACTTAATAATGATAATAATATACTGCAACTAACGAATCGGAAAGTTCTTTGTGTGGCTCGTGGAGAGTCACACACCAAATTAAAAAAAAACATTAATAGCTATAGGTAGTACTAGCCATGCGTACCACTAACCCTTTTGCAAGAGCAGTCCTATCCGTGAGCTCGCAAAGCGAGCGAGCAAAAGCAACCCTACTCGCGAGCGAGCGAAGCGAGCGAGCAACAATAACCCTCTAGTTTTTTTTTACTTCTTTTGTTCTCATACTTTCCTTCAGGTCATACATATCACACATAGTTCATGCTTTCTTTCAGTCATCGATTATTGTTGCGACAAAATCAAACACTCCAGATACATCTCTTTAATTTCTATCACCCGGTATATTTTCGAACGTTCTCGACAGGGCTACGACTACTGTTTACACGTTTCCATTTCGCACTTTGTATACACACACTCTTGTAACAGACCTGTACCGTACAGGCCTGTTACTATACAGAACGTAAACCGGATCAATCCGGTTATAACCAAACCGAGAGCAACCGTCGTTCATTTCTCGGAACGAACCGCCGTATCCCCGTCGCGCCGAGACGGACCGCGTCGCGCCACCCCCGCGCCTAGAAACAATCCGCGAATCACCGCACCGCGCTACCACTCCCACCACTATTCGCGAGCTATAAAAGCCGCCACGGCGAGAGCTCGTCTCGGCATTCATGGTGCAGATATTGACCAAGCAACAAACCGTGTAAGGAAACGTTCCAGTCAAATTTCTGCATTGTAAGTATGTGCAAATGACTTACTTAGGTTTCCCACGCTGTCGACAACGAGCTAACTTCGCCTAGCGAACACCTCGAAGCCGGCCGTGAGAACTCACCTCCTAGAGCACGGCGGGTCGCCACTCTTCCAGATATACGGTATGTCAGTTATCACATCCTGAATCCTGATCCTGAGAGCAAGGCGTGTCGCCACTCTCTTCCGCAGCCACGGTGTGTCACCAGCTGAAATCCTGATCCTGAGAGCACGGCGTGTCGCCACTCTCTTCCGCAGCCACGGTGTGTCACCAGCTGAATCCTGATCCTGAGAGCACGGCGTGTCGCTACTCTCTTCCTCGGCCACGGTGTGTCACCAGCCGAATCCTGACTCCGAAAGCACGGCGTGTCGCCACTCTTTCCCGCAGCCACGGTGTGTCACCAGCCGAATCCTGACTCCGAGAGCAAGGCGTGTCGCCACTCTTTCCCGCAGCCACGGTGTGTCACCAGCTGAATCCTGTTCACTGTCATACACCACCCCACAATGCATCTCCTGCCGAACTCTGTTCACTTGCATTAGCCGTACATTTCTGTACACCGATAAATGTTTACACCGGCAAAAAGATTCCGTTCCCGACCGATTCCGCGTCGTAATCGATCTCCGACCACCGCGATCATCGTAAACATATTTTGCGCCCCGCAATCTCGCGATCGCGGTAGAATGAAACTCGCTGGCAGCGAGCGCACGTTAATCTAAAATTCCACGTGTCTTTATTTCTACGCACCCCGTACCTCCTAATCCCGACTAGTCTCTCCGCCGTATACGAATCGTGGCGCGGCGAGCTAATCAGCAACGGAGGGAACCCAGATCCGGATCCAGATCGAGATTTAATCAAAACCGGGAACAGGACCCGTTACACTCTAATAACTCTCTGTTTCAGCTATTCGCACATACACACTCAGATCTTTGTTTTCGGGCGTGCCCTGTCGAGTCGTCAGTCTTGCGACACGAGTCTATCGATCAACATCCAAAATAAATCGCAATCATCGTATATCTCAAGCATAAACGAGTACGTGTTCTTATTTCTCTTTCCTCGTGTTCTCTCCTCTCATTCCACAGTAATTTTTGAGTTCTCACACAACAATTATACATTCTCAACAGTCGTACCACTCACTCAATATTTACAATAAACCATTCATACAACTATTCACACTCCGCTACATCACTCCCCATTCAGTAACTCAGTTACGATACAAGTTATCTTACAATTTAACAATATTTCTTTGACGTTGTTGTGTGAGAACTCAAAAGTTACTGTGGAATGATGAGGAGAGAACACGAGGAAAGAGAAATAAGAACACGTGCTCGTTTTTGATGTGATAGAAGATTTAATGCGATTGATTGCGATGCTGAGCGAAAGACTTGTGTCACAAGACTGACTGCTCGACAGGGCACGCCCGAAACAATAACCTAAGTGTGTATGTGGGAATAGCTGAAACAGAGAGTGATTAGAGTGTGTGTATACAAAGTGCTAAATGTAAACGTGTAAAGTAAGTAGGGTATATACACGGGTTCTGGACCACTTCCCAATTCACGCGGTTTTGAGGAACTTTCCAATTCACGGGAGAACGGTACCGCAGAGCGCTATTGCACAAGCATATATTACCTCATATTTTATTGCATCATATTTTTTCGCAGGGTGGGGGAGGGAACCACCATCTAGGCCAAGGACAGAGCTGCTGAGTCATCACTTAAGCATATATTACATCATATTTTTTTTGCGGGAGGGGGAGGGGGGGCAATCCCTCTGAAAGATTATACTCCTTTGGTATTGCACAAGCATTACGTCATCTAGGTCAAGGGCAAAGCTGCTGAGCTATCATATTTCGCGGTACTCCTCCTTCTTTCTTACGTCATCTAGGTCAAGGGCAGAGCTGCTGATTCATTAGGTACCGCCCCCTTCTTTCTTACGTCATCTAGGCCAAGGGCAGAGCTGGTGAATCATACCCCCTTCTTTCAAATTATTACATCATATTTTTTCTAAGAAAATGTAAAAAGGTGGGGGACAACGCATCCTATAAGAACATTGTATTCCGAGCGTCGCGCTTCAGATCAAGACAATCAACACGAAAAAAGCATGATGTATTACAACAGTCATCCGCTCGCTGAATGTGATCATTCAAGCATCGAGGAGTCACACAAAAAGAGGAGACTAAATAATATGTAAGTAGAAAGATGAAAAACTTGTGAAAAAGAAATTTAGAAAAACATCTAATTTTTTTTTAAATCTGTTGCAAGGGTTTTGACAACAGCGACCCCATTTCACAATCATCGAGTGGTTTGCACAGAATCTTGAGTCGAAGATATTCCATAGCTGGCAATTGTTTTAAATATCTCGAAATTGGTGTACACGTTGGCGATGATATTTGTGTGGAACTAACTATGGGGGATAACGGTGGTAACGAGATCACGTTTTCCCGGGACGCATGGACAGAGTTGTTGCGCACGAAGAAGTGTATTTCCAATTTACTTTCTATGCAGAAACAGTGTAGAAAAATGAGTGATGATTTAACATTGCAAATAGTTGATCTCTATGGTATGAATCTAGTGAAATTGTCGAATCAGTTCACAGCTCTGTACATCACAGAAAAAACTATGCATAACTTGTACAATCTCGAATTCTGCATACACAACATGTATTCATGGCTGATTGGCAATGTTCCCACGATTACCGATAAATTTATGAATTTTGTCATTGTGGTGAGGGATACCAACGCGAAGAATATCGTGAAAGCGATTGTCGAGTGCGAATTTTTCGATCAAAGTTCATTGATTAATTGTGAACTGGTGTGAAATTATTCGAGAATATCTCTTTTGTATTTTTTTATTACAACATTACATACATTTCCTACAGAGAAATGCATCAGAATTATTACAATATAAAGTATAGTCGTTTAGAAAAATTAATTATCATAACTAAAATACAAGTAGAAAAATATAATTAAAGTATATTCGTTTTAGATATCCACGAATTATGTGACGCGTCCATTCCCAGCCATTTTACATATACTTTATTTCCTTTTCTGCGTAATATTTTTTCAACTAAGTATTGCTGAGAGCTGACAAGAAGATCCCCAGGGGGGGGCACAGAGGCAAGAGGGGTCTATTGTTCTGCATAGCAGTAGTAGTGTGTGTGTGACCGCTTCGGCCAATAGAAGGCGCGCCCCCTCCAAGCCAACCAATCGGGCGCGCATTCTTGCCTACGTCACCGCATTCCTGCCAGGGATCTTCTTCTCAGCTCACAGCAATATATATCAGGATATTTTGCCGCACGTATCTCATGTTCATAAAATCCTCCGGCGATAGGTTTGTTCGTAGAGTCGACCAAAAGATATGTGACAGGATTCGTTCGTTTTACCGCGATAATCTTGAATATTTCAGTCGACCAGTTTGGCGTGTATCCTTTGTCGAATAAGGTTTTAAACTTGCTGACGTGCACACGATCATCGACCTTGAATTTGGCAGGACCAGCAATCTTCACTTTGCTGTACACGGTGGACAGAAGGTGTCCAGCATTTTTACGGCTCACGTCGACGGGTCACATGCGGATTGTACGATGTTTTCGATTCTTGTAGTCCTCAGTCAACGTGGGAAGCGCATCGATCCAGCGATATTTTCCGCTCAACGACAAAAATTTCCACATGCTATTCTTCAGCGTGCGATTGAAACGTTCCACGACGGAAGCTTTCATAGTGCTAAATGTAGAATAATGGTGTATGTTGCGACTCCTCAGATAGTCTTGAAACATTGCATTGTAGAATTCTTTCCCCATGTCGGTCTGCAAGTTGTTCGGGACTCTACCATCCTTCTTCAACGCTGACGCGAAAGCTTTGCACACGTCGCTCGCATTTTTACTCTTCAAAGGAACCGTCCATGCATATTTGCTAAATACATCGATTATCGTGAGAATATATCGATGCCCTCGATTGTCTCGCGCGTATTTTTGAACTTCAACGATATCGGCTTGCCAAAGATCATCGAATCCTCGCACGATCACACGTCTACGTGGGTAAAAACGTCTCGCCGGAGCATGCAGTTCTTCCACCACGTTTTCTTTACTCATCGTCGTTCTTGTAGCACTCTCTCATTAACCGATTATTCACTTTTCAATCCAGCCATTGAAGCGATGACTGATTCAGCTATCCAACTCGTTGAAAGCGACGCGTATCGTCTCTTGCTGTCGCTACTCAACTCGCTTTTCAACCGAGTCTTTACCTCATATATACTTTTCTTAAAATCTTCAGTTATATTGAAACAGGTGTGTTTCGTCGTCGTTCGGTTTCCTCGCATCCGTGCTCCTTGGTGCTGAACGGCTCGCCGATCCAGGGTCCTAAACGACGAAAGGAATAAACGGCGCGAGGAACGGAATCGGTACGGGTGAAATAACTGAGACGAGTCGGTTTGCGGGCAAATAAATTATACTCGCTGCCTTTCGGACGCGTAAGCTACGGTGCCTCAGGATACAGTGCGCGATGGTAATGCTACGGTGCCCGTGAATTTAGAACGTGTGACCGTGAGAGTGCTACCTGAACCTGTAAGTGGCGTAGGACGCTGGCAGGATGGACAGGAGTAGAGTTAGATCACGACTGTCGTCGTGATCTCCCTACCTAGGCCGGGTTGTAGTGGTCCTTCGATGTCTGTGACGCACGGGTCATCGAAGTTCCTCCGGACAGTCGTTCAGGGAGTTCGGTCAAGGTGACGCACCTTGTCTGGCTCGACTGGCCTCGTGAGCGACTCGCCTCACGAGGGTGACTTTCTAGGTGGTTCTTAGGCGACGTCGAAGGGTGACGCACCTCTTCTAGTTCGGCCGATTCCGTGGACGACGCGTCTCACGGAATTTACCGGTGACCCACCGGGTATGTTCGAGGTGGAGTACAACTCGCACCAGCGGAGAGACAGGATAACTGGACAGGTGGTTCTCCGACGAAGTCAAAGGGTGACGCACCACTTCTTGTTCGTCGGCTCTCGGAGGCGACGCGCCTAGCGAAAGTGACCGGTGACGCACCGGGTCTTCGAGGTGGAGCACAGCTCGCACCAGCGGAGAGACAGGATAACTGGACAGAAGGTTCTCCGACGAAGTCAAAGGGTGACGCACCACTTCTTGTTCGTCGGCTCTCGGAGGCGACGCGCCTAGCGAAAGTGACCGGTGACGCACCGGGTGTTTCGAGGTGGAGCATGGCTCGCACCAGCGGACGGGCAGGACGACGGGGTTGCTTCGACGAAGCCGAAGGGGTGACACACCACTTCTTGTTCGACGACTCTCGGAGGCGACGCGCCTAGCGAAAGAGACCGGTGACGCACCGGTTGCTTCGAGGTAGAGCACGGCTCGTACCAGCGGAACCAGGATGCCGATAACGGCGGAGACGTGGACAACGGTTACAGGTAGAATACTCACAGTACTGGAATATCGCACGTGGTTGTTCCTGGCTGACTACTGGTAGACTCAGGTGGTTCTAGTCTGTTCGCGACGGCTTTTATAGGGATGGTTTGGTGGTAAGGGATGGTGGTGCGGTGCGGTATTTTGATGATGACGTATACCGTCTTTCGAACAGTGTTTTGGAAATTTGATTTGGATTCCCGTTGGAATACGGGCCTGGGTGCGGGGTACGTGCGGTACAGGCGGTGTTGTTGTTGTGACAGGAGGCCGGTGGTACGTTACTAGATCGCGACGTTGTGTATAACCGGTGGAGGTTTGCTAGGGGTTTGTTCGTAACAGGCCTACGATATGTAGGTCTGTTACAACATCATATCGAATGCCTTGTATCGTAGCCAGTATTTCAGACTTTATCGTTTCTTTGACGGTTTTCAGGTCTTTGATCAGTTTTTCATTCTGTTCAGCTAATATTTCAGACCACGTATACTTTGGTTGCAACATGATCGTTTGCCTCAGGATTCGCCACGCGTCCGATCCTCGTACCTTTCGCATCATACAATTTAGCGTCATCATTTAAACATATAGCATTATCATGCACATAATTTTTAAAAACGCCGGGATAGAAAATCGAAGAAACATTTGACTCGGGTTTGTTCGCTTCGCGAAACACCATACCAAATTTGTCGATAGACATTGTTTCAAGCTAGTCTTCTTCTTCGCTTATCGTCAACTCGTATCGCTTGCACAACCGTTTGACCTGCTCTTCAATCCATAGTATTCGTTGAAATATCTCATCCAGTTTTATCCATAGACTTTGAAATCTCAAGTTCCAGCTTTCACCGTTGTCGTCCCCCGAGGATATTGTTTGATTCGTTTTACAATTAAGACGAATGCGCATTTTATCGAGCTGTAACAATGTCACCAATTGACATTTCATTCATCACTAACTCAATGAACGCACGCGCTTTAATTTATAATTATACCGGCTTCACGAAGTTCTTCGATTATTGACATTATTTCATTGTTATGGCTGGAATGTCCGGCATTCTTCGAAGCGGTTAACAATTTCACACGATCGACGAGTTCGTTTGGATCATCCCAATGCACGTAATCGATCGGATTGTCAGTCACACGCATAGAAGTTGGAAGTTGTATCCCCTTCCCACCACGTGACGAAAACATCGGTCCTATAATTTTCTTATACTTGTAACCTTTGTGTTTCCCTTTAGCTGATTCCCACGTCGATGCGCTTGCGTGAGAATTAGAATTCTTTTGTACACGTTCTTATCATCCTCGGTGTACAACTGCTTGTCGGGTATTCTATTGAATATTAATTCATAAAAACCATGAGTCCCCTCGTACCTTACTCCGTTAATGATGATATCATCGTTGCTGTTCACCTCAAACACTGAATTTCCCAGCATCAGTTTATTGTCTTGGAAATATACCCCGAACACGTTGTCGGAATTTTTCATTGATCCGGTAAAAAATTTTTCTAAATATTCACGCGCCAAAGGTCCGAAATTCTCGGTTAGATGTTGATTTTCCTCCCGATAAGTTTCTGGATTTTCAAAAATATTACGCATTGAAGATTCCAAAGATACCGTGCTCGGTGATTCGAAGGTATCCTGTTGCGGCATCGTTGACTCGATCTCATCGTCAGCGAGCGTTACTTCGTTATTCTTTTTCTTCTTTATTCTTCTTCTTTTTTTCATAGATGACGATGGCGTCGTTCCCCTAATATCCGAGAATCTTCTTTTTTTTGTATGGGAGACGATGGTGGTATTTCCTTAATATCCGAGAGCGTGGTGTCACCATCCGGTTCAACAGTAGATGTATTTTGAACTAGCTGTTTCAACGGTTCGACGATTGGCTGTAAAGTCGTTCGCAAATTCGTCTCGGCCATCATTTTCCCAACTTTCAACGCTAAATACTTTTTACGTATGGTATCACTGGTCTTCGCTATTTCATTCACGACTGAAGCTCGCAGCTTCTCATTCTTTTCCTTTTCAGTTGACATATTGGAAGCGCAAGAGAGAGATTTACAGCCACGATACAGCACCGACCACCCTTACTGAGCAACTGTGCTCGTTACAATACGATAAACTCGTTAAATCCACGTCTGTAACGACCACGATTCGTAGGACTGTCTTTATCGATTACGAGAAATCCATACTTCTTTCGCCAACAATTCGCACATAACGCGCTAAACATTTCGAACGGCATATGGGTATTTACATGATCCTGATGAATGTGACGCAAGTTCATGGTATCCTGTTTGAACAAAACCAGTAGATTGGCGTTGTCACGAAATAAATGTTTAGGTATTCTCGCATACGACTGACCCAGGTAGAAGCAATCAACGTGTGAATGTCTACCCATTGCAAAATACTCTCTCATGATATCCTGCTCGTCACACGCCACATCGTCGAAGATAAATATTGAATCGGGGCGTACTTCTGCAGGGGGTATTACGTCAGCGTTGTCTGCGAACGCGAAGTAGCCTACATCCTCCCCCACGGATGAGAACAGTTTGCTCAAGTATTGATATTTTGGTTGATTCAGCGATTTTGAGTACACATAAACGTTTGCAAATCGTTGTCCGTTCGCACTCTCTAGCAGGCTGATCATAACGTTTGTTTTACCGCATCCTGACGGACCGCTTATGACGCATCGTACATTGCCTGGTAACAATGATCCATGTTTTCGCATCGTCTCGTCGCAATCGTCGAACGCGCGACACGTTGTAACACGAATATCCAAAGATTGCCTTACAAAATGCATGATCTGATTGATTCGATGAGGGAGGGGGAGGTAGTATTTATACGAGAGCTCGAACACCGTCGGTATCAGTCACTCCCCTCCCCCGAACGTGTTCTTTTTAAAAGAGATTGTAGACAAAATAGCTTATGAATCATCGTTCACAACGGTGCCTCAGTTCGCATACGGGCAAGGGGTTTTTAAACAGAGCTATAAACGCGCTACCATTCGAATTGCATATATCTGGATATCAATTCTGTGGTCCTGGTACAAAACTAACTGCGCGATTAGCTCGTGGGGATCGAGGAATCAATCCGTTGGATACAGCCTGTCGAGAGCACGATATAGCGTATTCGCGATACAAAGATCTTGATAATCGTCACGAGGCCGATCACGTTTTGGCTGATCGAGCGCTGCATCGGATAACGTCCGGAGACGCGACGTTGGGAGAGAAGGTGTCCACGACTGCAGTGTTGGCAGCCATGAAAGCTAAAACGAAATTAGGCATGGTTTTGATAAAGAAAAAAGGTGAAAAGAAAAGAAAACAACAAAACGAATTCTCCCGATTGCCAAACGCGGTGGTTTTCTACCGTTGCTGTTATCCTCTTTGTCGGCTATAGGCGCATTGACGGGTGGTGCCGCGGGAGTAGTCAAAGCTTTAAACGCTGCAAAAGCTGCGAAGAAACAATTACAAAAAGCGGAGCGACACAATCGAGCCATGGAGGGTCGCGGGATACATCTCGCACCGTATAAGCATGGAAAAGGTTTGAAGGGGAAAAAAACAACGAAGAAAGACAACACGACGACAGATATCGAATTGATGGTCATGTGTAAAGGATTACCATATTTTCGTGGAGTTTTTATGCGTGACGATTTGCCGCTGCGTGCGTGGGTAAACGAGCGAGGTATAGTCAATCTAGATAATAGTCGTGGACCGGGAACGCACTGGGTCGCCTATATGAAACACGGCTCGCGTGTCAAATACTTTGATAGTTTTGGAAATCTTCGACCGCCGATATCCCCCAAAAAATGTTGACGAGACTGCCGCCTCAGATATTGAATATCCGCTGGTCTTACGGGCGAACAACAACACCATGAAAAGCGAAATTAAAAGCAAGTATCAAATAAACTTTGCAAAGCCTGGCAACGTGGGATCCATCCTAGGATTTTCCATAGATCGTGTTTTACCACCAAACGTGTGGCATACATCGAACGCACCAGTGAATATCATCAGCGTGAATATCGTACGAGTGGAATGTAACATAACCACCGGATCGTACAACAATGGTAAACCCATTCACACGATACATGAGTTCGCGCCCCAGGTACCACCAGGGTATAAATTGTCGGAAACGCCTGCGCGAGTCATTTACCTTCCGATCGTTGCACGAGTAATTGACGATTTAACCATTCGTATAGTTGATCAATCCGGACGTTTGATTGATTTTCGAGGTGAAGAAATCACGGTGCGACTACACGCGCGACGAAGCAATGCTAATTCATAATACGGTCTTCCATACGTTGAATAACAGCATCAGCAACAACAGCAAGAAACTAACTGCAGAAAAAAGGTTGTCGATTCGTAAGAAATTAACCGTGGAAAACGCAAAGTATCTACAATAGGGTGGACCTTATTTTTTGACCAACGAATTTTTTTCACGACGCCCCCCAGAATGGTTCTCTTTGGTGAGAAAAAAATTTGTGCAAAATTTAAGATCGATCGGATAAAAGGATCACGTGGCGCATTTAAATTGAAAATTTTGAAATTCATCGTAACTATAAAGTATTATATATCGTTGGATTTGTAATTTTTTTCTAAATAAGAATATGGAAAAATTATATGACCTTAATTTTTTAAAAAATAACGATGACCTTGAAATTTCGAAAATTTGATTTTTAAAAAAATTTTTTTTTATGCCATTATATTTACCATATTGAACAATGCAACTTTTTCCTCTGACATTTTTTCGTAGAACCACAAATAACAGATATTTAAACATATCCATTTATTACCTATGACCGAATATAATTTATTACGTTACCTCCAGATGTACCCCGTGGACCTTAAGTCCACTTTTTTACAATTTTACCTATCTTGAAATTCATAAGCGCACACCCGGGAAACAGATGTAAACCCTCGTTAAAAATTTTATAACAACCCGTACTTAAACTCCCACTCCTATTCCTACTCCTATCCTTACAAGTTTTTCCACCAATTACTTTCAACTCCATCAACCAATCATCACGCTTTTTCAAACAAACGACATCCACACCGAAGTAAGATTTATATGTATCAGAGAACCACCGATTAGATCTGTCTGAGCTAACGAACTGTAATCATCAGTATCGAGTAAGCGAACATACAACCTCAAGTGTTGTCTTTGATCAACTATCACCTCAACTTACAAAATCGGACTCGTGATCATCGTCGTTCAATCCAGATTTGGCAGACGCGAGACGTTACAGTAGTCATACAGGAAGACTACTCAATTTCTATATAAATTGAGAAGCCCAATGGAGAGTAGAAGTCGCGAAAAACTGTTCTTATTAGAACATGATGAAAATCAGATAATTGACGCTAAGTTGCCATCGAAACGACAAGTTTTAGGAGTGCTGTTTTATAATTTGCGGAAAGTGAAATTGAACCTTCGGTCTAGTGCACACCTTGTTGTTAAAGAAGTGGAGGTGTTGTGGGAAAAGGCCAGAATTCCAGTTCAGTTAAACAGTCGCTGCGTCGAGAAATTGGAGTCATTATACCACAAGTGAAAGGTCTTACAAAAGAGTTGTAAACGACGATCCCAGATACAAGATCAACAGGAACAAGAGTTTCTTGATCAAATAGTGATCTTTTAGTAGCGGCGATTATTATAAAAAATTTGTCATTTTACCAACTAATGTGGCCGATCACATGCAAGAGGACATTTCAGGTTTTATATCAGACGAAAGTCGACAATTTTTTAGTAGATTTAATATATTGACAGAATTTTTAAAAAAAGATCCAGTAGTTTGGCAAGATGAAGATTCTTACAAACTAGGTTTAGATATAGTTAACGCTTTACCTGTGGTCAATGATTCGGCAGAAAGAACCGTTAAGCTAATACAGGATTACATACAATCAAATTTTAGCTCACAATGAGGAAGAAAAGCAGTTGGTACTGCAAATGGTAAAAGATTATCGCCAGCAATATCCTGACGCAACGAAAACAACAATAGCGAAAAACATGTAAATCGAACGTCGAGGGTCCGCAGCACAGGCGAACCACACAGCTACCTCCCTCCCAGGGAAAACCCAGAGGGGTAGCGTCATAAAATACGCTGGCAGCGCGGGTCCTAACAGCCACTTCGGGTCTGAGGACCCGTTCTTCCAGTGACTTGTCAAGTTTGGATTCTCTCTCTAGATTTTGTATTGTTTGTCTGTTCATTTAATAAAATGCATTCTTGGCGAGCGGCTTCACCATTGATCGGCGTATTCTTTGGTGACCCGCTCTGTCCTTGCCATCTTAAAAGCGGATAGTCCTACATTAGAATATAAGAAATAGTTCCTTATCACTATTCTGTAGAATATATTCAAAATATTCATTCACATGTATAGTACAATACAAAATTACATATCTCTGTTATTTGTGGTTATACGAAAAAATGTCAGAGGAAAAAGTTGCATTGTTCAATATGGTAAATATAATGGCATAAAAAAAAATTTTTTTAAAAATCAAATTTTCGAAATTTCAAGGTCATCGTTATTTTTTTAAAAATTAAGGTCATATAATTTTTCCATATTCTTATTTAGAAAAAAATTACAAATCCAACGATATATAATACTTTATAGTTACGATGAATTTCAAAATTTTCAATTTAAATGCGCCACGTGATCCTTTTATCCGATCGATCTTAAATTTTGCACAAATTTTTTTCTCACCAAAGAGAACCATTCTGGGGGGCGTCGTGAAAAAAATTCGTTGGTCAAAAAATAAGGTCCACCCTACTATACACGCTCCCATGTAAAAATTTCCTATACGTTGAGGGAAAACTTAGTTTACCAGGAAAACTCGAATTACCGGTTGAAGGAGAATCCCACATCGATACGGCAACTCTCGAGAACAATACTGTTGCGTTTATGTTTGAGGAAATACGCTATGAATTGAATGGAGTGGAAATTGATCGGTCCAGAAATCCTGGCGCGACGACAATTTTGAAGAATTATGTGAGTCTGTCTATAACGAGAAGCAGCGCATTGTCCAACGCTGGTTGGCTGTATGGTGATGATGGACAGAAGCAGACTGCAACGGCCACGGCTGCAATATATTTCAACTTTTGCGTACCTATGAGCGTTTTATTAGGCTTCTGCGAAGACTACAAACGCATCGTGATAAATGCTCGGCACGAATTAATTTTGATTCGCTCGAGTACCGACGCGAATGCGTTGTACAGTCCTTCCAACAACGCGAAACCTATTCTGAATCTATACAAAATTCAATGGCGAATGCCTCACGTCACATTGGATGAAGTACATAAGCTGTCCATGCTACAGATTTTAGACAGCGACAGACCGATCGACATGACCTTTCGATCGTGGGATCTGCACGAATATCCTCTACTACTGACAACTACGAAGCATACATGGGCGATAAAAACGGCTCTACAAATGGAAAAACCGCGATACGTGATATTCGCTTTGCAAACCAATCGAAAGAACAACTTAACGAAAACGGCTACACGATTCGATCATTGCGCATTGACAAATATTCGACTTTACTTGAACTCGGAAACCTATCCGTACGATGATCTAAATATCGATTTCGAGAAAGGTAAATACGCGTTGCTCTATGACATGTATGCAAAATTCCAAGAATCATACTATGGAAACGGTGAAGCGCTACTCGACGTCACGGATTTCTTGCAATACGGTCCGCTCGTCGTTGTCGATTGTTCCCGACAAAACGAAGTGTTAAAAAATGCTACGGTTGACGTGCGAATCGAATTTGAATGTCGAACCGACGTCCCCCCATCGACAACAGCCTACTGCTTAATAATACATGACCGCATCATGGAATACAATCCACTGACGAACATTGTTCGAAAAATTACTTAGAAACGCTTGTACAGATAAAAAAATATATACTTTATCATATAAAAAATTATGTGAAAGATCTTTTTTTATTTAAAAAACAATCCTCCTGCTCCTACTCATACAATTAAACTCATATTTATTGAATTGTAACAGCATTATTTCGCTGCTGATGCGGAGTTGTCAAGCTGGGAAACAGCTGAACACAATCCTACATGCATCGAGAGAATTTCTACTTCACTTTTTCAGAGTGGTATAGAGTTTCCCCCTTACCTTTTTTGCCGCATGTAGGATTGTACCCTCGAACGTGTTTCATGGTTCTTATCCATATCGTTGTAAGAGGTGTGTTTCATAATCTGTAACAGCATTATTTTGTTGCTGATGCTGAGTTGTCAAGCTGGGAAACATCTGAACACAATCCTATATGCATCGAGAGAATTTCTACTTCACGTTTTTTTTTCCGGAGTGGTATAGAGTTTCTCCATTATCTTTTTGATGCATGTGGGATTGTGTACAGATGTTTCACGGTTCTTATCGATATCATTGTAAGAGGAGCGTTTCATAATCTGTAACAACATCCTTTCATGGTTGATGTCGAGTTGTAAAGTCAGAGGAATTTTATCTTTCCCCTATGTGTGTGAGACTTTTCTAATCTAGCAAGCTGCAGTAGTGGCATTCTTTAACGGTTTGGAGTTGCCAAGCCGAAACATCTGGACACATCAGTTCTCTCGATTAGCACCGATTGAATTTCGCGAGTTCAGATTTCATTATCTACTGCAACGAAACGTCTTTTCTAATCTCATGAGATTTCATTGCATCTTTTCCGGAGGGGGTACATGTATAAAACAAGGGGTGTTGACGATGTCCAAGCACATTTCATCAAGATGTTTTATTTAATCATTGAGAGTGAAGTCTCCGTAAGCGGATATTTGGAGTTGGTTGTAAGTATAAAGAAACAAATAATATTTTATTAAAAGATTTTTTATTAACAAATATATTATTACAGATATTTAATAGCGAAGAAGAGCGTATGGCTTTCATCCGTGGATGGCAGTATGCGATCAGGCGCAATATTGACAAGTGGAATGAGTTTGCATCCATAGAAGTTCCATTAGATATGGTGAGTAAAGTTAATAATTTTTTTATATTTATTAATAATTAACACTTAAAAATAATTTTTATATTTATTAATTAAAAAAATGATTAATATTTAAAAAACTTTTTTTCTTTTGAGAATACCGATGAGCAATAATCAGTGCCGTAAAAGCGTCCAAGCGACCCTCAACCGGGTTGATATTCTTTGTTTTACATCCAAACCCAGTTGCGCCTATGGTAGGTGCCTCTTTCGCCACACCCTTGTTACAATACTTACAATAATGAGTTTAAATGTCTTTAAAAAAAAAAAATGTAAAAATTTTTTTATAATAAAAAATTATGATTTATTTAAAAAACAATCCTCATCCTACTTCTCAATCTGAAGCGCGACGCTCGGAATATAATGTTTTCATAGGACGCGTCTCAATACCTTTTTTCTTTTTATAGATAAAAACTTCTCAATCGGTACTGTAATGTCCCCAAGGAAGAGTATTGATCAAATTATTACACACTCTTTTCCGTATGATTATTAAGACATTCGACATAGTCTTCGAAACTTATATCCCGAGCGGTAACGTTTGTCCTAATGCCTTTAATCTTTTTAGTTTCACAATCATCATGCACGCGAATCGCATACATTTTCGAACGAAGTCCTACGAACTCTGTCATGATTTTACCACCATTCTCATCCTTCATCAATCCTAGCTGTTTCTTGTTTGCGATCGGAACACCGTAAACGTTGTTCGCTGTATAATTACTGGTGTCATATCGATGGATATCGCGTTTCAGCAGCGTCTCGTACGCGTCATCAGAAGTGATCTCATATATCAGACTGTCCGTGTCCGTGTATAAAATCTTACAATTTTGCTGGACTTTTGGATACATGTACTCGTAATGAAAACTGTATAAATGAAATTTTAATATATCCAATATAGACATGCCTACGTAGATTGGCTTGTAAAATTTAACGAGCAGCTTTTTCATCTGAATCGCAACGAAGTCTTTGGAAAACACCGTCTAACTGTGAAAATTTGGTCTAGCTATCAATCGTTCGACTCCGTGTCTACCATTCCATCGAGAAAGTAATTTCACGATCGCATGATTTCGAACGTTCTCCATCGTTTTTCCAAACACAGCATTGTTCATTAATTTGAACAAATTCTTTGAAAAATCATTGGTTGCGTTGGTGCGTAATTTTGTGTTCAAGTCGATATATCTGTGCAACCATCGCGACTGTTGAAACTCTAGAATTCGATGAATTTTCTTCAATATCAGATTATGTTTTAAACTTTGCTGGAGGTATCGATAATGTATAACGTATCGCTCCTTATTACGAAGTGTTGCCAGCAACTTTCTTTGACTCGAGCTGGTTGCTGCATCGTGACTTGGACAAAACGGAAGATCTGCGTGAGCATCGTGAATTTCGCGTGGATACTATAAATCAACCTCTAAAATGTATCCTACAGGGCTATCGATTGGAATGGATTCAACGTTGAAATTATCTATGTCCTCCACCCATCGAAAGTCTCTGTGCGGTAGAGGTTGCGACATAGCCCAACCATACAAATTATTCACATCAAAATACATTAAGTAGGTGGATGGTTTACTCGAATCGTGTGTAGACAAATATTTGTTGTTTGCATGTGCATATCTGTGAGAACACTGGCTCAATCCACCACGTATTCCTCGCTCCACGAACAAAAGCATATCAACTTCGGTGAACAACTCCAATTCAATCTTCGTCATTTTCAACATCACGTCCCACGCGAAACCTGGGAGCGTGTAATAATGTGCTGGATCGAGCTTGTAATTCTCGAGAGAGTCATCGCGAAAATTTTCGAAAACATCTGCCAACAACAATACATCCAATTTTAGATATAAATCGCTGTACTGTCCTAGCGTTTGTATAGTGAAACGTGACCGAACAGTATTCGCATGAAGGTAATCGACGTCAGATATCTCGCTACCATTTAACCGATTGTAAAATGCTTCGCGTGGCGGTAAACATGTATTATTTAATTTATCGTATGATGTCAGATAGTCGTATGGAAACACACCTTTTCTGGTCAACAGGTTGAAATCATCGTTAGAAAGATGTGCAAATTCGCCTCGTACGATGCGTAATTTATTTTTGTCCAAATACGATGACAGCTTGTCCAGACTCGAGTTCAAGAACTTGAATGAGTCGATGAAGCGAAATTTCAAGAACTTTACATACTTTCGTTCTTCACCCGGCTGTCTCTCGATGGAAACGTTTTTCGTGAATGAGATATACTTCTCTTTCGTCAATGGTAACACGTCTATCCGTCCCTCGAACGAATTTGCTAATTCTTTTATGATGAAATGTGCATCGTAGCCTGATACATTATGGAAAACCACTGGTATCACGTACGAAGATTGATAACTCAAATTGCATCTGTTATGAGCTGGACCACGATACGCGCCCGTGAAATGACAATGATCACGCACTCGTATATCGTTTTCCTCAAACGTTTTCTCGCAGACATGACAATGTGTGGCCGTACGAAAATTTAACTTTTCCGCTTCAGTTAGTGGATTCATTGGCACCGTTTCATCAAATATCGGCTGTAATTTCTGACTCAGCTCGTACAACCTGTTCGCAAACCATGCAGCGCATCCCTCTTTCTCGCGATAAACCTGATACTCGCACAGCGATTCATCGTAGCGACAATGCATATAGTATCCTATACTAAACGTGTGGTGTTGTTGATACTGTACGCGTGCCGCACGGTCTTCTCCTTCCTGTTCCTCAGGCAGCAGCAGACACTCCAAGTCAGCATAGATAATGAACGGTGCCTGTTCTTTGTTTACAAAGTTTTTAAAGTGCAACCACTTATCTTCGCTCGTTGGAAGCGTCAGAGCACAATCATTCATTCGTTCACAGTCGATTGTATGAATGTTTAATCTCTCCGGCGCGGCGTAGGGAAATATTGCAGGCACCTGTGGGAAGAAAACTTTTCTTGCTTCAAAGAATTTTTAAAAAACAAAAAACGTGCAACTTACCGATCACAAATATGTTTATGATTTTTTTGTTTGCTAAGCTGTGATGAAACCAATCTTGACAAATTTCGTATACATGCGAAATGGCCGTGCGTCTTTGCAGCATTCTGGATAAACAGCAAGTTGACATGTCGTCTCCGTTTCTTCTCAGTCAAATGAAGTGTTACACATTTCTTGCGCACCCATTCGAACACGTTTACGGAAACATCGTTTTTTCGTTCAAATATTCGAATGTCTTTGAATAGCATGGGTGATTGAAAACCTTCGGTTCGAAGCACTGTTTTGTAGTGTGGATATGATGATAAACGCGATGAATGTACCTTGACCGGATAGAGACCCACCACGACCGCCCAAAAAAAGCATGCCTCATCCTTGTTATTCACATTCACGACCGCTTTTTTCAGCTGAATCGTTCGAGGCAAGTAGGTTTCAGTGGCGCAGCCGGCTTGCAACGGCTGGTATTTGCTAAAATTCACAATCAAATGCAGTATCTTCGACAGTGCCCACCCGCTGTCTCGCTCTTAAAACTCTTCCAACGATGTCAAAATCGTTGGCACAACGTCTCTCTGATACCACTGTCGTAGATTGCTCGTCCGAAACAATGCAACGTTTCGCGTGCCGAAACTTTTCACGGAAACCTCGTTGGTATGCTGCATGAATTCTGCCTCCAACGTCACGCTAGCTTTCAGCGATGAATGCACGTTTAAAAATTCTGTAACGCGCCCTGTAACCATTCGTTTCGCATGCTGTAAAAATTGTTTAGGATCGATATGTTCGACGTTGATAACGATGCCAGTCGATATGTGACTTTTAAACGCCGACTCGACATTTTCCCAACGGAGCGTCGAGGCTCTCGCACCGCCGCGATCATATAAACCTCTACCGGTGTGCGGCGAGGAAATACGTTTGTGCAATGAAACGTTTAAAGTTTTCATACGACACATAGTTGATGTTAAACTAGATTTCATGCTTCCCGACAATTCATCCTTTGCACTGGATAGATAATTGATGCAGCACTGCAGAGACTCGATGTACGAGCGATGCCATTCGTGATACTCGTCCATAGTTTTCACCAGTATTGACATGCTTGTCAAACACCTCAACATTTTTTTCCACGTTTCAATCATCTTGCTACCGCACGGTTGTTGACAAAAATATTCCTTTCAACTTTGATTTGCTAAATTTCCAGTTCTCAAAATATAATTGCACTTTGCAATGTAACGTTCGTCCGTTTTTAATTATGAATATCCAATAACTTTTTTGTCACGGCAAACGCTTGCAACGATGGAACGTTTGCAAAGACTACAATTCACATTCCATCGTGTCCTATTTATTCATTGCTACCCTTAAAGATAATGATGATGACTCAGCAGATCTGTCCTTGGCCTAGATGACGTAAGAAAGAAGGGGGCGGTACCTAATGAATCAGCAGCTCTGCCCTTGACCTAGATGACGTAAGAAAGAAGGGGGAGTACCGCGAACCTTAAGTGATGGCTCAGCAGCTTTGCCCTTGGCCTAGATGACGTAATGCTTGTGCAATACCAAAGGAGTATAATCTTGCAGAGGGATTGTCCCCCACCCGCGAAAAAAATATGATGTAATATATGCTTGTGCAATAGCGCTCTGCGGTGCCGCTCTCCCGTGAATTGGAAAGTTCCTCAGAACCGCCTGAATTGGGAAGTGGTCCAGAACCCGTGTATACAAGGTGTCCCAAAATTCGTGAAAATCCCGAAAGCGGGTGGTTCCTGAGACCATTCTAAGAGACATTTTCCTTTGCACCAATGTCAACTGCGGCTTTGTTTAGGAGTTATTAACGAAAAACACGGACCAATCAGAGCGCGTCCTGGCCCGCCGCGCCGCGCCGCGCTGGCAAGCGAGTGTCGGTGGTACGCCGTGACATCGTAACGAACAAGAGTTTCTCGATAATGTGAATCCTCTCCGATTTCGATGAGCTTTGGATACGTTGTCAAGACCATGATTCTGAACAACATTTCTCTTTAGACTTTTTGACGATCGGCTTTAGTTTACGAGATAATCGTAAAGAAAGAGAAGAAGCAGAAACTGATTGAATTAAAAACTCACGTATTCAGCCGTAAATCCATTTGCTGCTTCGAAATGTGTGTCATTGGGTCACTCGGTGACGAACTGCACAGATGTCTTCATGAGGTACACGGCAGTACCGAAAGCCAAGGGACGTACGGCCAGGTCGACGAACTGCACAGCCGGTGGTAGAAGGCCTAAGGGATGCGCGGTCAAGTCGACGATCCAGAATTTCACTTTCACTTTCGAATCGATAAATAATTCGTATGTTTATTTCAAACAGATGCCTTGAAATTTTTCCACACTCACAATCACTGTTCACATTTGTCAGACATAGTTATGCACTAATAATAATTGCCATATCCCTTGTACTGCTACACAAATCACAACAATCAGGTAATGCAATCACTAGACTGCGGATTTCATGCGTTTGTAGCAAACATGAGTAGGTGCATTTTAAGACAGTAGAGAGATTAAAATAATTTCAAAACACCAATGTATTATTTTCAAATTCTTAAAATGATCACAGTAAGAATCAAATATCTGTCTGGCTCCTGTCCCTTGTAATAGCGGCAGCCAACATTCATTTTGCATAAAGATTCGCAGTCTAGTGATTAGTTTAAATATCACTATCAAAAATACAGCTAATAGCAACCGTTAGCTTTGAATTGACAAGTCTTTGGAGATGTTCTCTCTACCGCGGCTCGAACGACACTGATTTTCCGAAAGATTTTTCTAAAGAATTTAGGAAGAGCATTTAGAGTGTCGAAATTCGAAATGCACGCTGTAGCACGAGAACGACGGGACGGTTGGACGAAAAACAGAATGCGAGAAGGACCGCTGTAAGCTTTGTGGCAAACACATGTTTAGTTTTTCCTGCAGGTTGGTACGCAGAGTCGATGGGTACCGGGTTCAACCGGGTGATTGAAATCAATGAGATGTAACAGGAGTGTTTGATTTTGCCGCAACATTCCGCCCACCTTGCCAATCTTGTAAAGAATGGCAATGATTCAGCGCCGACTAGTCCTTGGTCGACAACGTTGATTCTGTTGAGTTATCTTCGTTGGTTGAGATGGGCATCACGACAAGTTTCACAATCGGTCGTTTATAAACCGAATGTTGGGTTTTCACGGTAGCAACCCGAACGAGATTGTCCTGACCAGGGTGGACGTCAATGATCCATCCTAGAGCCCATTTTGACGGTGGATATCGTTCGTCTGCGACGAGCACGAGAGATCCTATTTTGAACGCGTCAGACCTGCGTTGCCGCTTGGAAATCTGGAGATGTTGAAGGTATTCGGCACTCCAGCGTTTCCAAAATCGTTCCAGCATCTGACGTAAAAGTTGCCATCGTGAAAGTCGAGAGTTTGGCAGATCGATGATTGCAGGCTCAGGAGTAGTAGTCAATACCGTTCCAATGAGAAAATGACCCGGGGTAAGAGCTGATGGATCCGTTGGGTCATCCGAGAGCGGGCAAAGAGGGCGCGAGTTGAGGATGGCCTCAATCTGCGAGTGCAATGTTGAGAATTCCTCGTAGGTGAGGCCAGTGTCTTCGATGACTCTTTTGAGGTGAAACTTTACGGATTTGACAGCCGCGTCCCATTTCCCTCCGAAGTGTGGTGATGATGGTGGATTGAATTTCCAGCGAGTTCCATCATTCGCTAGAATAATATTTTTTCGCGGCACTATGGTTCGATCAAATTCTACACTGAATAGCTATGTTGTAGGGCTTCCGCTTCGGATATTGAAACTTGATAACGTTCTGGACTCGGGTTTGAATCATACAACGTGCCAAGCGCTATTCTATTGGAAGAAAACAGGTGGTGTGTTTCGTCCTAGACCCGCTAGAGGACTCATCAGTAAGGCTATCTAGCGGGTTCTGCCTTAGACACAAATGTCTTGAGGAAAGTTATTAATATACTAATTGGTGACAGTTTTAGTACTTGTGAGAAAGTTTCGTTCGACAATTTGTCCATCTAGTGGACGCTGTCGTAACTAGGCTTTCTTATTAAAGGGTATAGCCGGATAAGATAGTCAAAAATGCCCTTGAACCGAATTTTATCGACGATTCGATAGAGCATCAAGAAAAAACATACTGTGCAAAATTTCAACCCTGTATCTCGATCGGGAGGGTAGTTATGGGGTAAAATCGAAAAATCAGTTTTTGGCCTATTTTCCCTAGTTAATGACGTTTAGAAATTCTGAAAAAAATCTGACACATGTCAAGAACCCAAATACATACTTTGCAATTAGTTTCAGATTTTTAAAATGGAAATCCTGTTTGTAAAAAATCAAAAAACTCAAAAAAATCGAAAAAAATGCAGATTTCACATGGAAGTTCTAGAGTGTCCACTTTTATATTTTTACAGTAGCGGTATATTGTTATAAGTATTGTTCATGAATTTTTTCAGATTTTTCGGTTTGATGCGCCATTGTTAAAAAAAATAAAAACCGATTTTGTCGACGTTTTTTCCGCGAAGAACTAACAAGGAGAGCGCAAGGCCTTCGGGTCACCGATTTAGTTAAGATTTCGTATACTTATAGATTATGATCTGCCTTTCACGAATATGTAGCATTATAGGGGCAAACACTCAATAATTGTTGAGATATTTATAAACAAAGTTTTTTCATAACCAGTAGTAAAAATACGCTATTGTAGGGAAAGCATATAACGAGTAATATCCTGGTGTAGTGGCAACGTACTAGACACTTACTATCCGGTGGGCTAGGGTTCGATTCCCGACCGGGAAAAAATATTTTTTTACTTATTTATTTATATTATCTATTCGCTGTGTAACATTGACTTGTTCATAAGCGATTCTACATTTATTACAAATCAAAGAACAAAAGTTTTAATAGATTATAAACAAATTAACCGAAATGAATGAAATAGTAAATTACCGTCTCGTGTCTGGAAAGAGAAGAAATAAAGTAAATATAGGGAGAGAAAATATGGTATACGATAAATTTAATAATATTATACTTACAATTACATATTTTTAATTATAATAGTGGTGCATGTCGTAAAAGCATACGAAACATAATACGCAGAAACAGCTTGCACATCGAATAAGCGTAGTATTATTGCATTGGCACCTGCTTCTTTGTACATTTATGGGAAAACAGATTTGACTGACGTTTTTAAAAATTTATCTTTCTGCTGTAAATCCGGCTACATACCATGCATGTTCCAGCACAGATTGAAAAATTAGTGCACATAATTGTTTGTATATTATTGTTAGAGAAAGATTTAATGAACAATTATTTTCTTCACATAAGTTTGGGCAATGATTTTTTAAATGTTTGATACATAGGTTTCTTGCGTGATCTTTCTATTAATCCTCTACAGAATCTTCGTGCGCGCCTTCTTTGAATTGTCGAACTTCTCGCATCATAGCCAAATTAAAAATATGTAATTGTAAGTACAATATTATTAAATTTATCGTATACCATATTGTCTCTTCCTATATTTACTTTATTTCTTCTCTTTCCAGACAGGAGACGGTAATTTACTATTTTATTCATTTCGGTTAATTTGTTTATAATTTATTAAAACTTTTGTTCTTTGATTTGTAATAAATGTAGAATCGCTTATGAACAAGTTAATGTTACACAGCGAATAGGTAATATAAATAAATAAGTTAAAAAATATTTTTCCCGGGCGGGAATCGAACCCTAGCCCACCGGGTAGTAAGTCTAGTACGTTGCCACTACACCAGGATATTACTCGTTATATGCTTTCCCTACAATAGTGTAGTTTTAATACTGGTTATGAAAAAACTTTGTTTATAAATATCTCAACAATTATTGAGTGTTTGCCCCTATAATGGTATACATTCGTGAAAGGGAGATCATAATCTATAAGTATACGACGTCTCAACTAAATCGGTGACCCGAAGGCCTAGCGCTCTCCTTGTAAGCTAACCTTAAAATTGTTACGTTCTATTTATTCTGTAAGTCTATCAGGCTCTGATAAACCTTGAGCATTCTACAGAAGTAATTAAAAAATGAAATCAACTTAATTAATATTTCTACAGTATAAACATTACATCTAGAAATATCAACCACGTTTCCAACAGTTCAGTTGGCTCAGTGCGTTGGGCGTTCGATTGTGGACCGGCCTATGCTAGGTTCGCGCCCGTCGTAGGTCTATTTTTTTTATTTCATCATTTCTCTTCTTTTTTTATATCTAACTTCACACTAGTCAAGGATATTTTTGTAGAATTCTTTTAAAAGCAATATTGAAATATTTAAAAAGTATTTTAAGGTAAAATACACCAAATATAGTAGTTGTGTCTAAGAGAGTCGTAAGGCGAGTAAAGAAAAGAAAAGGTAAACGTATAAAGGTAAACAAAGGTAAAAGTTAATGAAACATCAAAAGTTTGTCATTCTAAATATGCTTTTATAGATCCGTTAGTTTACTTTGACAAGTATCGGAACATCTGCTTTCACTGTGAAATATTTCATTAGCAACCCTGAGTGGTACATACACAACAATTGTGTGCTGTTCCGCATAAGAGACGAGTTACCAAATTGAATGTCTTAAAAGAAGTAAACAACAATAGAGCCATTTCTACAACTTGAATTTCTTTCTTTCCTCTATAACAAAGTATTTAAAACTCGAAGACACATAAATGGAATTACTTCTGAAAATGTCGAGTACTGCCAGAAGTTCCTCCAATTTTCAACATAAATAAATCTTTCAATTCATCGATAAAATAAAATATGCTTTACAGAAAACACGATAAAATGAAACTGAGATAATTAAGATCCGCACAAGCTATGTATTATAATTTTTTTGCGAATTTCACCTTAAAATATTTTTTTTGAATATGTAGATATTGCTTCTAAAATAAATCTACAAACACACCATTGATTATTATACAGAGTGTTTACCTACAGGTGGGAGAAAATTTAAGGGGTGGTCCTGGACGATAATATAAGACGAAAATGAAGAATCAAAAAATTGCGATTTCGGCTTCGTTATTTAGTTATTAACCATTAAAAATCCGCCTAAAATGCTGCAACACTTCTAACAAAAGTATACGTTGCGTACGTCACACAGCCGCGCGACAGTCTCGTATCAAGTGACAAACGCATGCATACCTTGGTTCTCATTTGGGGCTCCAGCGAGGTGAAAATGTTTAAAAAATCGTTGGACGACACTGAACCTACCTACTCGTTAAAATCCACAAGGGCATTTCTAATATCCGCCCTATGGAATTATCGAGTAGAACGGGTCAATGCCCTTTCACTTTTAAATTCTTCTCACACATATCCACACAAATCCTTATCCTGCACTATAATTGTTCATAACACCGTACTTATACTGGAATAAACGCTCTAGCACAATTTACAATATCATACACACACACTACGAGTTTACAGAGAGTATGTACAAGTTTACTGAGGGGAATGAGGAGAATGTAAAGAACTGGTAATCCTTTAATGTTGAAACACTGCACTTTATTGAACTTGATTTACGTCGCGAGACTCGCTCACAGACCGAACGGACATCTTGAGGTCGTGTGATTTCTGGGAACGGAAATCTTCGACGCGAGCGAGAAGAATCGTGCGTACCCTCTCGCTGGAGCCCCAAATGAGAACCAAGGTATGCATGCGTTTGTCACTTGATACGAGACTGTCGCGCGGCTGTGTGATGTACGCAACGTATACTTTTGTTAGAAGTGTTGCAGCATTTTAGGCGGATTTTTAATTGTTAATAACTAAATAACGAAGCCGAAATCGCAATTTTTTAATTCTTCATTTTCGTCTTATATTATCGTCCAGGACCACCCCTTAAATTTTCTCCCACCTGTAGGTAAACACCCTGTATAGTCAGACATAAAAAAAAGAATTAATGAAGTAAAAAAAATGTATACCTATGCCGGGAGCGAACCTAGTATAAGTAGATCAACAGTCGAATGCCTAACGCGCTGAGCCAACTGAACTGTTGGAAACGTGATTGACATTTCTAGATGTAATGTTTATACTGTAGAAATATTAATTAAGTTGATTTCATTTTTTAATTACTTCTGTAGAATGCTCAAGGTTTATCAGAGCCTGATAGACTTACAGAATAAATAGAACGTAACAATTTTAAGGTTATCTTAGTTAGTTCTTCACGGAAAAAACGTCGACAAAATCGGTTTTTATTTTTTTTAACAATGGCGCATCAAACCGAAAAATCTGAAAAAATTCATGAACAATACTTATAACAATATACTGCTACTGTAAAAATATAAAAGTGGACACTCTAGAACTTCCATGTGAAATCTGCATTTTTTCGATTTTTTTGAGGTTTTTGATTTTTTACAAGCAGGATTTCACTTTTAAAAATCTGAAACTAATTGCAAAGTATGTATTTGGGTTCTTGACATGTGTCAGATTTTTTTCAGAATTTCTAAACGTCATTAACTAGGGAAAATAGGCCAAAAACTGATTTTTCGATTTTACCCCATAACTACCCTCCCGATCGAGATACAGGGTTGAAATTTTGCACAGTATGTTTTTTCTTGGTGCTCTATCGAATCGTCGATAAAATTCGGTTCAAGGGCATTTTTGACTATCTTATCCGGATATACCCTTTTTCGGCATTTTTGTAATAATACAGGAAGGGTTTTTATCGATCGAAATTTAGTAATAATATTTTTTCGCGGCGCTACGGTTCGATCAAATTCTACTATAATGTTCTGCTAGAATGTTGGCGAGAGCGGCTGCTTCTTTGGAAGAAGCTTGAAAAAGGTTTCGCAGTTCCTTGTCAGCACCGATGAAGTTGGTGCCACAGTCACTGCTGAGCGTTGCACAGATGCCTCGTCGACTTATAAAACGTTTATAAGCGGTGATGAAGCCGTTGGTGGAATAGTCGGTAGCTATTTCCAAGTGAACAGCTGAAGACGAGAGACAAACGAAGAGGACGATATAGCCTTTGTACGTCTTCGCGCCTCGACCGCGAAACGTCCGAAGAGTTAGAGGGCCAGCGTAATCAACTCCTGCGTGAAGGAATGGGCGAGACGGGGTCGCATGAGACTGGGGTAGCTGCCCCATTAACTGTTGTCCAAGAGTGGCTCGTTGTCGTGTACATTGCACACAGCGATGGATGAATGAGCGAACTGGAACACGACCGCCGACGATCCAATATCGTCTTCGCAGGGTTGTGAGTGTGAGTTGGGCTCCCCCGTGAAATGCACGGCGATGAGCCTCGTCGATGATGAGGGTTGTGAGCGCCGATTCTCGTGGTAAAATGAGAGGATGTTTCTCGTCATGATCGAGAAGAGAGTTTTGGAGCCGTCCTCCAACGCGTAACAAATTCGATCCGTCGAGGAAGGGAATGAGACGAAGCAGTGAGCTTGATCGTGAGATGTGCTTGCCTCGCCGTAATTGATTAATTTCAACTTTAAAGAACGCTGTCTGAGTGAGCTTCACCCAAAAAAGACGTGCGTGATTAAGTTCTTCGGGAGTCAGCGACGAGGATTGATCTGCGGCGCCCTTATTGCGTCGAAACTTTTCGAGGGCGCGAAAACACCATGCTGTGATGCGTAGAAGAGTCCTTAGACTCGAGAACCTGTCCACGAGATTCCAGACTACTGGAGGTTCGTCCTGATTCGCGATTGTGACGGGAACTTTGCGAAATTCAAGGGCAATGTCTGGATCTAGCGACGGGGTGGAGCGCGGCCAATGCGTTGAGTGCTGTGAGAGCCACGCGGGACCATTCCACCAAAGTGCGTGCTCTCTCAGCTCGGTAGGAGACAGTCCACGCGAGGCACAGTCGGCAGGATTGTCCTTCCCTGAGATGTGATGCCATTGACAGTTCGAGAGTTCTTGAATTTCGGTTACACGGTTTTGAACGAAATCCGCCCACCGACGGGCGTCACCACGAATGTACGCGAGCGCGACTGTGGAATCCGTCCACAGATGAATTGGAACCTTTCCGAGATCAAGCGTTTTTCGAATTACCGACATATGACGAACCAAGAGGAGTGCGGCTGAGAGTTCGAATCGAGGAACTGTAACTTTGTTGAGAGGAGCGACTCGGGTCTTAGCGGTGACAGGCGTCACGCGTGCGTCATTCAGATCTGTAATCACGCGAAGGTAAATTACTGCACCTAGCGCCGATTGAGAAGCGTCAAAAAACCCGTGCAACTCGACTACGGATGAGGAAGCGATGTACCCGAGCCACCGAGGCACTGAAATTGAGGAAATGTCTTTGAGGTCCTCTTCGAATCTGTTCCACTGTGACATACGTTCCCGATGTATTGGCTCATCCCAACTGAGCTTCGCTGACCAGAGTTTCTGGATAAAGATTTTTCCGCGAACAACCACAGGTGCAATCTATCCGAGAGGATCGAACAGCTGAGATACACGTGATAGGACGGTGCGTTTGGTTGTTCGAGACTGTGCTGCTGGAGTATTACACGATGTAAATGCAAACGAGTCTGACTTTGGATGCCACAGAATTCCGAGCGCATTAAAAAATTGCTCGGTCTCAAGTGACACTGGCGAAGTATGCTCACGATTCTCGAGAGGAATGTGTTTGAGTAATTTTTCGTCGCTGGCGGGCCATTTTTTGAATATGAAACATCCGGATTTGAGACATTCGTCGACTTGTCGAATCTTTTCTTGAGCTTTCAAAATGGTGTCCGCTCCTGAGAGCACGTCGTCGACATAGATTTCACGTTGGATGATTTCAGTAGCTAGCGGAAAGCGATTCCCTTCGTAAGTGGCGAGTTGTTGAAGCGTACGGATCGCGAGATATGGAGCACTTTCTAACCCGTACGTCACGGTGTGAAGATGATACGAGAGCGGAGTCTTTTCAGGATGAGCTCTCCATACGATTCTTTGCAGATCCCAATCGTCGGCATGCACTCGAATTTGTCGGTACATCTTTTCTATATCTGCGGTGAACACATAGAAATAACGACGCCATCGGGTTATGACGTCAGCGAGATCAGTCTGCAATTTTGGCCCAACGTGCTGAAGGTCATTCACTGATATTCCGTAGTTGGTTCGATTTGAGCCGTTGAAAACAACACGGACTTTCGTAGTTGAGCTGGACTCTCGAATAACTGAATGATGAGGAAGATAAAATGCATTTCGAGGCAGTGAGGTTTTAGTCGGAACGAGAGCCATGTGATTGAGAGCTTCATACTCATCCATAAACTTTGAGTATGCTGCTTTGATAGATGAGTCCAGAGCGAAACGATTCTCCTGACGTATGAGAGCGCGTAATGCCGGAGTATACGAGTTTCCGAGATCTTCTGGCTTATACTTCAAAGGTATGCGTACGATATAGCGTCCGTTCGAGTCGCGAGAGTGCGTTTCCTTGAAGAATTGTTCGCACTGATATTCCGCTTCGGAGAGCGTGGTGCGCGGCGCGGGAGTAGCTTCTTCTTGTTCCCAGAACCGTTGGACCAAACCATGGAGTTCGAGGTCAACGGAACATTGTAACCCTTGTGCTGGATGCTCACCGAGATCTGAGTGCGGCTGAGATGAGACGGAACCAGAGAGAATCCATCCTAGAGTGGTTTCTTGAGCGATAGGGCTGCCGGGACCGCCTTTGCGGATTCCTTCCTCGAGGATTGCGCTATAAACTTCCGTGCCGAGAATCAAGTCAATTCTCGCCGCTGAGGAGAACTCTGGATCTGCTAGCTCAAGACTTTCGAGGTGTGGCCATGGATTTCTGACAACTCTGCTTGGTGGTGTATACGGTGGTGTATTACGTTAAACAATCTCTTCGCGTGACTCTACACTTATAAATAGTTACAACGACTATGTATAAAAATATAGGAACTCGAAATAAATTATATTACTCTATTACAGTTTTTGAACTTTTTATTGCGCTATACTCTGTCTGGAAATCTTACCGGAGGTCTAATTGTTCTTTTTACGCGCGTTGATACAGTGGGCTGTACGCTGTCATTCGTACTACTTGGCTTTTCCTCGTTACAATCTTCTCCTGACTTCAAAATGTACGCTGGTTTGAGTCGGTCTATCGAAATATTTACTTCCTTCCCTTTTATAACTATTGTGAAATACTTGTCATGCCTCTGTGATACTAAAAACGGTCCGTCGTATGCTGGCTCCAATGGTTTCTTAATCCTGTCCACCCCTAGGAAAATATGAGAGCAAAATTTTAAATCTTTATGAATAAATACCTTTTGTTTCGTGGCTCTCTGCGACTTGATGGGTTTTAACAGGTCCATGTGGCTTTGGAGTTTGCTTACGAAGGACTCGAGTTCCGCCTCGTGCTTCGATTGCCCGAAAAACTCTCCTGGCAGTCGTATATTTGTTCCATATACCATTTGCGCCACCGAATGGTTGGTATCCTCCCTTAGCGCTGCTCTCAACCCCAGTAGTACTGTGGGTAGGGTTTCCGTCCATTTGTTGTTGCCGTGTGCCTTTATAGCAGTTTTCAAAGTTCTATGAAAACGTTCAATTTTTCCATTGCATTGTGGATGGTACGGAGTCGTATGTAAGACTTTCGCTCCACACATTGCCATCAGATTTCTGAATACCCGTGATTCAAATTGTCTTCCTTGATCTGTTATTATACTGCTTGGCACACCAAAACTATTATACTAACCCAGTTTTCATAGAATGATTTTCCTACAGTTTCGGCTGTAATGTTCTGTAACGGAATTACTTCCATCCAACACGTGAATCTATCAATGCACGTCAAACAATATATGTTTCCTTCTGACGGTGGTAATGGGCCAATAATGTCAATGTGCACTACTCTAAAACGTGCATCTGGTTTTTGAAACTCTGCAATTTTAGATTTTGTGTGCTTATTTATTTTCACTTTTTAGCAGTTTATGCATGTTCGTGTCTACTCCTGCATGTGTTTCCTAATTCCTGACTAAACGAATCGGTTGGTCATCTCCTTCACCTTAGTTTTAATGCCTTGATGTGCTAATCCGTGGATTTGGTTAAATAGATCTTTTCGAAATATTTTCGGTATATATGGCCTTACCAAATTTTGCGATGTATCGCACCATAAGGATTTCCCTGTTGGCAGTACGTACTGCTTGAATGTTAGCGATGAATTTTCCTTTAATTCCTTTAATTCGGCGTCCCTTTCCTGCTCCTCGTCGGCTTCCTTCGTCGCTTATCCGTAGTAAACTGTGAAATATATTGGAGCTGGCGCTGTTGCCTAGGAGATGCCCTCTCATATTTTTGCTTAAATGCAAATATTATTGGCTTGTGGTCTGTGAATACCACAAATTCTCTCCCTTCCAACATGTATTTAAATTGTTTAATAGACAAGTAAATACTTAATAACTCACGATCATACGTACTGTACGCTCTTTGCGCATCATTTAGTTTCTTCGAATAAAATGCTATTGGTTTCCAGCTTCCTTTCTCGTACTGTTGAAGTACCGCTCCCATAGCCCAGTCCGACGCATCCGTGCACACAGATAGTGGTAGTTCTGGTCGTGGAAAACATAGAAGGGCGGCATTAGCTAAATCGATTTTGCACTTTTCGAATTTCTTTTTCGATTCTTCCGCCCACGGTACTTTTCTCTGGTCTTTCTTCTTTGCACCTCGCAGCATTTCATGAAGAACTGCTTGCGTTTGTGCTGCATCTTTTAAATATCTCCTATAGAAGTTGATCATACCTAGGAAAGTGCGTAAATCTTGGATGGTATTAGGTAATTTATAGTTCAGTATTGCGTGTACCTTTTCCGGGAGGAGACGTGAACCTTCAGGGGTTATTAGGTATCCCAAGAACTCTATTTGTTCCACTCCGAATACCGAATTTGATAAATTTATACGAAGGCCAAATTTTGACAGTATGTCGAAAACTAGTTTTAAATGCTCTCGATGTTCTTTCTCCGACGTAGAAGCTATGAGTGCGTCGTCTATGTAAAGAAATACAACATCTATGCCTCGAAATACCTCATTTATGAACCGTTGGAACATCGAGGGGGCATTCCGTAACCCGAAACTCATAACATTAAATTCATAAAGTCCAAACGGTGTGATAATAGCTGTTTTACATTTGTCCTCCTCTGCGATTGGTATTTGATAATATGCCTTTACTAAGTCTCTTTTGAAAATACTGTTTTGTTTTGCCAAATCGTGTGGACATCTTCAATTCGCGGTATTGGATAGCGATCTGGGATCGTCAGTGACTTAACGTACCATCCTTTTTCTTCACCACGTGAAGTGGACTTGCCCATTCCGATTTCGAGGGTCTTATTATGCCGTTATCAAGCATGTATTTGAATTCTTGCTTTGCCAATTCCATCTTTTTAGGGTCTAATGGTCGTACTTTTGAATACACTGGTTAGCCCTGTGTAATGATGTGGTGATTGACCTCGTGCCCACTCGTCTTCGTTAATATTCCTGGTTTTGTGATCCCTGGATATAAGCAAAGAAGATCTGAAGATTTAGACGAGTGTTTAATTGTACTCACTTTATTGTCTTCGTCTATTGACATTATTTCACTTTCTATAGACAATTTAGTAGTGTCGTCAATCAATCGTCTCTTGTAGATGTCCACTAATAATTGGAACTGATTCAAAAAATCGGCACCTAGTATCCCTTTATTAATTTTTGCTACCACAAACGGCCACTGGAATGTGCGTCGCAGTCCTTCTACAGTGAGGATTTTTATACCATATGTTGGAATTTCCGTTCCGTTTGCTGCATATAATTTATAGTCACATGGAATCTTTGCCTCTGAATCTGCGAGAATTAGCGAAATATCCGCTCCGCTATCCACTAGGAATCGCATCCCTGTTTTTCTGTCCTTGACGAACAGTCGGTATTTGCGGCAATCTTCTTCTGGAAATGTAGCAGACCTTACCGCATTATCTACTGCAAGTTGGTTTTCCCGGTTGTTCCAGCTGCACGGCTGTTTACATTTTTCTGGATTGCATTTCTTCCCGAATCTAAAATGATAATAGCAGAATTTTCCGTTAGGATCAAACGCTCTCCTTGATCCGCTCTTGCTCCTAACTCGATTGCGATTGAAACCCTTGCTTCTGGATCGTGGTCTTCGTGACACATTTATTGCTGCAATCTGTTGTTCTAGGGCAGAAATTTTTAACATAACTTCTTTCCACGGTGCATCCTTACCGATATTAGCAACTTCTGTATTGACTGTCGATTCCACCATCTTATCAGCCATTCCCGCCACTTTTTCAAGTGTTTCGTCGGTAACTACGAGCACGTTTCTCACATGATTTGGCATTTTCTCGAGGCACAGGGTTCTCAAAACTTTTTCTGATACATCGTCTGTGCCTTGTAGTGTTTTCATCTTGCGAAGTAACTGCGTGGGTTTCAAATCTCCCAATTCCATTCCTGTAATTAGCCTTTTAATGCGTTTATTTTCGCTTTCCTTGAATGTGCTTAGCAACCTTTGTTTTGCCGACGTATACTTATTTTTTCCGATATCTTTGATAATATCCCATAAATTTTCTATGAACTTTGGTTACAATTGAGCCACCAGATAATTAAATTTAGTGTCTTCTTGTGTAATATTACAAATTTGGAATTGGGCTTCTACTTGATAAAACCATATTTCTGGTTTGTCTATCCAAAATGGTGGAATTTTGATACTGACCTTATTGATTTCGTATTCATTACCGGTCGTTTCATTTTCAGTCCTACTTGACCCAGCTTCCATTTCCACTACGATACGGGGTCACCAATTGTCAAGACTTAGTTTATAATAAATAATTCAATAGTTTCCTGACTCTGATATTATATTTTATTGAACAAACTCTTTTGACTGTTTCGCTTGGCGGTTCGCTTCTATCTCAACATTTTCACAAATCTCGCATTTATTTATTTTTTACTTCTTTTGTTCTCATACTTTCCTTCAGGTCATACATGTTAAAAATTGAAAAAGACTCGTTCGCTTCGAAGGTTCTGGGATAAGCGCCGTGGGGTCTAACACAGTCCTCTCACCAAAAGGCACCCTTGCCTTTCCCACTCCGTGGCCAGATCCTCTTGGAACAAAGTCCCAATTCTTTAGGGAAGCGTGGCCTTGGGTTGCATACCCTCGGCAAGTTTCACTCGTCACATCCTCATAAACATGACCTCCCCGAACGATAGCTGGATGGCCCAAAGTGCCCACCCGCCATCGTCCGAGGACGGTTCTGTTTATTCTCATCCGTCTCTATTCAGGGCATCACGTACGCCCAGGTACTACCATAAATCCTTCCAATCTTAAGGGTCGCCTCGACATCAGCCCTTGACTTTGCTTAAAACACGTTGACGCTAACACGGCCAATTCTGACCTGCTTCACGTTCTCGGGAAGCAATATTCCGTAGTTTATGACATATTTAGTGTCCCTCGTCTTACGATATTAGTAACAATCAGTCTACAGAACAGAATAGCGCTGCGCGCCAGAACAGTACGAATGTTTTTCAGACGTAGCAAATCTCCATGACTAGCAGTCACCAATAACAGACAATATTACAAAATACTTCTGAGCAGCGCCACACGCCACAATGTTCCAATTGTTTTACACACGTAACACGTCTTCATGACTAGCAGTCACCAATAACAGATAGTATTGTTACGGATAGAGAATATATACCGTTCGTTTTCTCACAGGAATCTCTTCCAGATCGTCTCTGGCGGGAAGCGTCCTAAATAACCTTTTGAACCCTTTGATTTAGGACCGAGCTCTGGCTCCGATTTCGTTAGAAGTGACAAAAATGAGAGTCTGGCCCTAAGCCCTAATCTCTAAGCGCGATTAGATAATGAACAAAGTATTCCATTCATTGTAGGGGTATATAAACCCTTAGATTCTCACTCTCGGGGGTTAGTACTGCAGTAGACACGTATCGCGTCACGTCGTGCTGCATTTCGGAAAGTTAACTTCTAACGAGATCGGGCTAAAGTACCTTTCGGATCAAAGTCTAACATTATAGATTCCGTTTGTTCGGTTTATAGTCTATTGGTCAGTGTTGAAGTTGTTTCCGAGTCCCCCGCATTGCCAGTGCGTGAAAACCGAGCACCCTAGTTTAGGTAAATTCTTTCTTTCACATTTCATATCTTTTTCTCTCATTTCCAATCGCGACACATACACACTTGTACTACAGAATTTTATAAGTAGAATATATTTGTGTTATTGGTAATTAGAGCAAGTTCATTGAACCTATAATTATCGTCCAAAATCCTTATATAGTAATTGAACGTTCCCACACGATACAACCTTACCGCTCGGGTTGTATCATTTAGATTATATTAGTTACGAGGTCTACTAACTATCCTAGCGACTCCCTGATTTCGCATCAGGTTCGTTCGCGCCTTACCAATTATCAAATAGAGATTTTTCCTACCTAGTGGCTCCCCGATTTCGCATTGGGTTCGTCCACGAAAACTATACCATCCTAGCGGCTCCCTGATTTCGCATCAGGTTCGTCCGCATCCTAACAGCTCCCTGGTTTCGCATCAGGTTCGTCTGTGCTTTTATCCAACCTCCCAGCGGCTCCCCAATCTCACATTGGGTTCGTCCGCGCTGTTCTACAACCTCCTAGCAGCTCCCCGGTTTCGCATCGGGTTCGTCTGCGCGTCATTTCCTAGTGACTCCCAATTTCGCATTGGGTTCGTTCACGAAGTTTCACCTTCCCAGCAGCTCCCTGATTTCGCATCACGTTCGTCTGCGTCTGATTCCATTCCTGGAGGCTCCCTGATTTCGCGTCAGGTTCGTCCTCACTGTCTACATTCCTAGCGGCTCCCCAATTTCGCATTGGGTTCGTCCGCGTACCTTAACTAACAAATTGATACCATTTTCCTGGGTTTATAACCCTTCGCCGGCCACTCGTGCTACTCGCGGCCCTGGCTCGTAACAGTATTACAAAATACTTCTGAACAGCGCCACACGCCACAATGTTACAATTGTTTCACAGACGTAACACGTCTTCATGACTAGCAGTCACCAATAACAGACAGTATTACAAAATACTTCTGAACAGCGCCACACGTCACAATGTTCCAATTGTTTCACAGACGTGACACGTCTTCATGACTAGCAGTCACCAATAACAGACAGTATTACAAAATACTTCTGAACAGCGCCACACGTCACAATGTTCCAATTGTTTCACAGACGTAACACGTCTTCATGACTAGCAGTCACCAATAACACAGTATTACAAAATACTTCTGAACAGCGCCACACGCCACAATGTCCCAAATGTTCTTCGGTAGGAAGTCTGTAACGAATATATCAGAGGCGCGAGACTCCTTTCTCTCCGGCTCGCGATCACCGCGAGATGGCCGCCGCGAGCACACACGGTTTCTCGCAAGTACCGCGGCGCCGACCGGGAAGGCTGCAGCCACGACCGCGAGATGGCCACCGCGGGCACGCACAGGTTCAAGCGAGAACCGCGGCGACGGCCGCGAGATGGCCACCGCGGATCCGCGGTTTCTCGCGAGAGAAAGTGTACCCGCGCGGGTATAAATACGCGCCGCGGACCCAGAGAGAATCAGTCGGGATCTCCGAGCAGTGAACGATCGCTAATAGTGGCTACTCCACGAACGCAGTCTGACGCAGCAAACGAGAACCAGGCTTCGTGTCCGCTTTCCGCAGCCTCCGTTCCTACGATCCGCCATTCCTTGTGGCAAACGCCTTTGGAATCCGTCCGACCTGACAAGAAGTATTCGTGGCCGACGCCCCTATAATATCGTACTCCGATCCTTGTGGCCAACGCCCTTGGATATCCTCCGACCTGGTGAGACGTATTCATGGCCAACGCCCCTATACTATCACACTCCGATCCTCGTGGCCAACAAAGGCGGATGAGAGCCCCAGAGGTGAAACACCGACGGGAGTCCCTCCACCTCAGTGGCGTAACGCCGAGCAGGTACCAATCCAGCCCCAGTGGCGAAAGCCGAGTGGGAATCCGCCCCTCCACCACTACGCCGCTAACGCCGAGCTACAGCGCCTCCGCTACACCGAGCAAGCGCTATTACCGGCCGTCAACCGCAGCGTAGGTCCACCTTGGCTGTTCGAGGTTCCGCGACCTTGGACAGCCGACTGACGCGGCAACACCTTCCAACGCACCGAGTAACCGTTACAGACTTAACTGCGGCTTCCCACAGGCCTCCGAAATGAGGCGAACGAGGGGGAGAAAACGACCAACTGACCTGCTCATTGGTCAAGTATCTATTTAAATTTCCCTTGTATTCGTCAGAATTTACAA
Source organism: Lasioglossum baleicum (assembly GCF_051020765.1). Classification (NCBI taxonomy): domain Eukaryota; kingdom Metazoa; phylum Arthropoda; class Insecta; order Hymenoptera; family Halictidae; genus Lasioglossum; species Lasioglossum baleicum. The sequence continues at coordinate 1,165,021 of NC_134946.1, forward strand.
ATGCTTGAATTTCGAGGAATTCGTTCTTTGCCCCAATGAAATTACTACCATTGTCGGAATATAATTTTCGAGATTTTCCTCTTCTTGCGAGAAAACGTATGATCGCGGCTGTACAAGCTCCTAATCTGTGACGAGTTCCAGATAAGTGGCCTTGGTAGCAAAACACACAAATACGATGACATAATACTTAATTTTTTTCAAATTTCTGTGTCACGTCTGCTGACGTGTTGCCATAGGTTATAAGTATAGTTAATAAGAGTAGGATATTGTAACCGTAATTATTAATAATATTCATTAGTTATAAGTAGTCATACTTCGCTCCGATCATCACATCTGATTCTCACCTCATAATACACCCATTCTTATCTTAACCCTTGTATAATAATCATATCTTAATGTATTCCCCGTAGTCATTAATCGCGCATCTCATAACATCCGTAGCGTTATGTCTAACGAGACTTCGCGTAGAAGATAAGACACCTATGTATTCGACCTCACGATCCTAAAAAGGGTTCAGTTAATTCAGTTCAATTCGGACAGCCAGTCTGTCACGTTCGTTCAAGACTCCAGCGAGGCTCGTCGCCTCCTGGATGTCCCGGTCCGGACTCCGACGAGTCCTCGCTCTTATCCGCCTTCAAGTGGTCTTACTATATCACGCGATTCTAACTCATTATAATTCCACTTCGTACGTTACAAATATATCCCCAGTTATTAATTTAATAAGTGAGTCTCGCTTAGTTCTTCTCCCTACATTCTCGCGCTTGCGACACTCTCCTATTCAATTCGCGTCATCACCGACGACGTGATCTTCCCAGGACGAGTGAGGATCATCGTCCTCCCTACGACGATCCAGCCTGATTCGACTGCAGCCGTCAACGAGCAACGAAAGCAGTTCGCATAAACGAAGCCTGCCTGTATTCACCGATCGCTATACTCAACTGTCCGACAAGTCGCTAAATATTTCCCTGCGAAGATTCGCGCCGTCTGTTATCTCTGTTCTCCCCACCGCTTTGGGCGAATCTACTACCTGTAAGCGTTAAGTAGTATACGCATTAGGGTGCGCCTACAATGCATCCTACGACCGACAGACATGGTGACCTCAGAGCCGTCTGGCAGACATTTCAAATGTGTGGGTAGGCCCAGGTAGGCCCGTCTGTGAGGCCCTTCTAGTTTCGTCCTGCATCAACCGACAGGACGGCCCTCGCGCCATATATTTCGGTGCAGCGTTCATTTCAAATAATTTTCATGTCGCTAATTTTGAAGCATCCGTATTTTTAAAAATGGGTCAGTAAAGAGGACACTTGGGGCTATATTATTATTATTTTTATTTTTTTTATTTTCTGGTGCTTTCATAGCAATGCACCTGTTTAAAACAATTGCAAAATAAACTATGAAAACAAATATTTTCTGAACTGAAATAATTTTTATTAAATACTCTGATGGTTTCACTATGAGTACCCAAAACTAAGTTTCATCAATTTGCTAGTTTAGCCGTTATAATTTAATGAAAAACTTGTGACACACACCTCATATTACACGTCCGTAAAACCAACAGTTTTCAAGATTTCAAAGTATTCTTTGAGATAAGTCTATATTTTGCTAAAGACTGCAACATATTCAAATTTGAACAAAATTCGAAACAGTAGTCCTATCTCGCATGGAAAGAAGTGCACTAATTGTATATAGATTAACTCTCGTGGAAGTATGGATACTCGAAAATAATTAAAAATTAAAACAATTAGAAGAAACTGCGATTTACATAGATCAATCGTAAGCAAAAAATTCAAATTGCAATTTTTGAGAGAAAATCTCTCTTAAATCCATTTAGTTCGTTATTACTTTATAACAGACCTACATAACGTAGGCCTGTTACGAACAAACCCCTGTCACACCTCCACCGGTTATACACGACGACGCGAATCTAGTAACGTACCACCGGCCTCCTGTAATAACAACAACACCGCCTGTACCGCACGTACCCCGCACCCAGGCCCGTATTCCAACGGGAATCCAAATCAAACTTCCAAAATACCGTTCAGAAGAAGGTATACGTCACCATCAAAATACCGCACCGCACCACCGTCCCTTACCACCGAACCGTTCCTATAAAAGCCGTCGCGAACAGACTAAAATCACCTGAGTCTACCAGTAGCCATCCGGAAATCACCTCGTGCGATATTCCAGTGCTCTGAGTATTCTACCTGTAACCGTTGTCCACGTCTCCGCCGTTATCGGCATCCTGGTTCCACTGGTACGAGCCGTGCTCTACCTCGAACACTCGGTGTGTCACCGGTCTCTTTCGCTAGGCGCGTCGCCTCCGAGAGTCGACGATTAAGAAGTGGTGTGTCACCCTTCGACCTCGTCGAAACCCTGTCGTCCTGCCAGTCCGCCGGTGCGAGCCGTGCTCCACCTCGAACACCCGGTGCGTCACCGGTCACTTTCGCTAGGCGCGTCGCCTCCGAGAGCCGACGAACAAGAAGCGGTGCGTCACCCTTTGACTTCGTCGGAGAACCTCCTGTCCAGTTATCCCGTCGCTTCGCTGGTGCGAGTTGTACTCCACCTCGAACATACCCGGTGCGTCACCGGTATATTTCGTGATACGCGTCGTCCACGAAATCGGCCGAACTAGAAGTGGTGCGTCACCCTTCGACGTCGCCTAAAAAAAAGTCACCCTCGTGAGGCGAGTCGCCCACGAGGCCAGTCGAGCCAGACAAGGTGCGTCACCTTGATCGAACTCCCTGAACGACTGTCCGGAGGGACTTCGATGACCCGTGCGTCACGGCCATCGAAGGACCACGACAACCCGGCCTAGGTAGGGAGATCACGACGACAGTCGTGATCTAACTCTACTCCTGTCCATCCTGCCCGCGTCCTACGCCACATACAGGTTCAGGTAGCACTCGCACGGTCACACGTTCTAAAGTCACGGGCACCGTAGTATTTCCACCTCGCACTGTATCCTGAGGCACCGTAACATACGCGACCGAAAGGCAGCGAGTATAATTTGTTTAACCGCAACCGAATCGTCTCAGTTATTTCACCCGCATCGACTCCGTTCCTCGCGTCGACACTCCACTTGTCGTTTAGAACCCTGGGTCGGCGAGCTGTTCAACACCAAGGAGCCCGAACGCGAGGAAGCCGAACGACGACGAAACACACCTGTTACATGGCGCCCGAACAGGGACTGAAGGAAAGGCATCCGCGTCGCGATTAGAGACAATTAGCTTTTCAAAATAAACAATCACCGGTTCAACACGGTAACGCGCGCGTAACCAGAGGACCAGTACGCCGCGTAACATTCCTGAGCCGCGTTGAACCGTGACCGCGCCGGCACACACACGCGTTGCGTACCCCAGACGCCATCTCTGGATGCGCACCGGTATTACCTGCCCTGAGAGTCGAAATTTCAAACACACCGTCGCAAACCCCGGCCGAGGAAATCGGCCAACCACCAGGACTACGGACGAACGCCGTCAACAGTGGGCCGATCTAATTAAACTAGAGATCACCAACCTCTTCAACATGACCGAACCAAAGACCCCGCAATTTGTAAACACCATGCAACCAGGCACGTCCCACCAAGCCGACACAATGGCCGGCGGCAATAGAGCGGCCGCAAGCGAGCAAGACGACACCGGAAAGAGAATGGACCGGATGCGCAAGTGGGGATGCACGACGGACGGCAAGGACCCTTTCCGGTTTCTCGAACGGATAGGGGAACTAGCCCATTCATATCACATCTCCGACGCAGAATTATTAGAGGGGGTACCGGAACTTTTGCGAGGAGACGCCCAAGACTGGTACCGGGATAACCGCTACCAGATCAACACATGGGAGGAATTCACCGCAGACTTCCTGATGGTCTACGCCGGACACAAGACCCCGGTGCAACGGGCCCGCGAAGCACGAGCACGCGTACAGAAACCCGGAGAACCGTTCCATGAGTATATGAACGCGCTCACCACCCTCATGAGACGAGCGCTCATCCCGACGGACGAATATCTGGAAACCATCTATGAAAACATGCTACCAGATTACACGGCCATCATCGATCCAGAATCGATTTCCAGCATCCGAGACCTGCTCCGACACGCGCAACGCATCGAGAGAGCCATAGAGCGGAAAACCCAAATGCAACGGACTGCCAGCCGGCCCCTCGCCGCCGCCATCAACGAGAACCAGGACCACACGCCAAGCCAGACACGCGCCGATCCAATCGAGGCACGACCCGCCCGACTGAGCAACACACCCCGTGGGGAAGGGGAAGCCAGTGCGATTCAAGGTGACAACACCAACAGCTACAGTCGAATGACACACTGCTGGCGGTGTAAACAAAGGAGCCACACCCGTTTCGAGTGCAGAAACGCCTACCGGAAATTCTGTTCGCGATGTGGTCGAGACGGAATACTCACGAAGGAGTGTCATCCACCGGGACTCGTCGCACCCGATCGCTCGGGAAACGACGCACGGGGCTCGCCGCGAACGGGCGAACGCCAGCCCCAGACATAAAGTATACGCCCCGCCCCTTCCTACCGATTCGAATATTAGGAAGGGAAATCGACGCCTTGCTCGACACCGGTGCCCAATTGTCTTGTATCAACGCCGAAGCGTACGAATGGGCGCTCGAACAAGGCATTCAAGCATCCGAACCGAGCACGCTAATCAGCCTAGCAGACGGCACGAGCGTGCAACCCGCCGGCCGCATACGACTGTCATTCACCGCACTAGGCACCGAAAACCAGCAGGACTTTACCATACTGCCGAATATGGGTCCGCCAGTACTACTGGGCATTCAAGCTATCGCGGCACTCCGAATGAACCTGAAGCCGCCATACGACATAGCAACCTGGCCCACCGCCTGCCTGTCCGAACCATGCCAGCAAATGGGCCTCCGCGTACCAGATGAAGGTGCCCGCCGACAGTTCGACGACTTCCTACAAACGGAAATGAAACTGTTTGAAACGGTACCGGGACGAACAAATCTCATCGAGCACCGTATCAAATTGCTCGATGAAACACCGCTCAAACAGCGCTACCAACCCAGAAATCCGGCAATGCAAGCAATAATAAACGACGAAATTGAGAAAATGCTCAATGACCGAATAATAGAGCCGTCCAGCAGCCCGTGGAGCTCGCCGGTGGTAGTTGTGAAGAAAAAAGACGGAAAGCCCAGGTTCTGCGTCGACTTCCGTCGACTAAACGACCGATCCGAAAAGGACGCGTACCCATTGCCACATATCCAGGCAACTCTCGACAAATTACGAGGGGCGAAGTATCTGACTACCCTCGATTTAAAAAATGGGTATTGGCAGGTCCCACTCGAAAATGCCAGCCGACCGCTCACCGCCTTCACGGTACCGGGAAAGGGTTTATTCCAGTTTCGAGTCATGCCGTTCGGTCTACATTCGGCACCCGCCACATTTCAACGGCTGCTCGACCGAATAATCGGTCCTGAACTCGAACCATACGCGTTCGCGTACCTGGATGACATAATCATCGCCAGTAAGACCCTCGAGGAACACCAGCGACATTTGCGAGAAGTCTTTCGACGCCTCCGCGCAGCCGGACTCCGCCTGAATCCCGATAAATGTCGATTCTGCGTTAGCAGCCTCCGCTACCTCGGACACATTGTCGACCAGCAGGGGATACGAACCGACCCAGAGAAAACGAGCGCGATCGCAAAGATAGCTGCACCGAAAAACATACGGGAAGTTCGACGTTTTCACGGCATGGCCTCATGGTACCGGCGGTTCGTACCAAACTTTGCGGAAATAGTAGAGCCGCTCACGCAGCTTACACGGAAAAACGCAAAGTGAAGCCGAGGAGAATGCATTCCAGACACTGAAGGAGAAACTGGTCACCGCACCAGTGCTCGCCTGCCCGGACTTCGAACAGCCGTTCACCCTCCAGACCGACGCCAGTGACCACGGCCTGGGAGTCGTGCTCACACAGGGCCCCGCCAACGAAGAAAGAGTTATCGCATATGCCAGCCACACGCTGAGCACCACAGAGCGAAACTACAGCGCAACGGAGAAGGAGTGTCTGGCCGTCGTCTGGGGAATTCGGAAAATGAAACCTTACCTAGAGGGTTACCATTTCACGGTTCTCACAGACCACCAGGCACTCCGTTGGTTGCAACAAATCGACAGTCCAACCGGACGACTGGCGAGATGGGCCCTCGAACTACAACAGTACGATTTCGACATCCAGTATCGGCCAGGAAAGCTGAACCATGTAGCCGACGCATTATCCCGCATCGAACCTGTACCAGGCGTCAGTCTCCTCCGCACCAAACCGCGTAACGACTCCTGGTACGAGAAGAAGATGGAAACCGTGCAGCACGATCCCGCCTCAGTTCCCGATTTCCGGATTTACGAGGGAAAACTGCAACGACGAATACCGCATCAGCTCGATTACAACGAGCCAGATTCCGGAAACGCATGGAAAATATGCATACCGGCGATCGACCGAGAGGCAGTGCTACGGCAATTTCACGACGACCCCACCGCGGGACATCTAGGAATCGCCAAATCGAGCGTCCGCATTGCCCAGAGGTACCACTGGCCAGGGATGTTCCGAGACATCGCACGACACGTTCGCAGCTGCGTCAGCTGCCAACAATACAAGTCACCGCCTGTACCGCCACCAGGACGCCTCCACGCTAATCCCGGGACACAACCGTGGCACACCGTGTCCGTAGATCTGGTTGGGCCACTGCCGCGATCACGCCGCGGACACATCTGGCTACTCGTCGCACTCGATCGCTTTTCGAAGTGGGTCGAACTTACACCCCTTCGAAAAGCCACCAGCACTGCTGTCGCCGCGGCGATCCAGAAGGATATTATCCTACGTCACGGAGCGCCACAGATCATTATATCCGACAACGGACGCCAATTCATTGGAGAGGCGTTTACCAGTCTACTACAGGCAGCCGGCATCACGCACCGCCGTACACCTCCGTATGCACCACAGTGCAACCCGGTCGAGAGAGCAAACAAAGTCGTGAAAACAATGCTAGCTCAGTACGTCGGGAAAAACCACGACCGCTGGGACGAAAAATTAGATGAGGCAAGGTTTGCCATCAACACCGCATGGCATGAGGCGACCGGATACACGCCGGCATACCTGAACCAAGGCCGAGAGTTAAGAGTACCAGGACAGCAAGCAGCAGACGAGCCAACCGCCACCCCGCACCAACGCTGGAAAAACCTACGAGAAGCCCAGGAACTGGCCAAACTCCACTTAGCGCAAGCCTTCGGCAGACAAGAGAAATATTACAACCTGCGACGCCGCGAGTGGAGACCGGCCATAGGGGATCGCGTTTGGAAAAAGGAACACACACTGTCCGACAAGGGAGCGGGCATAGCTGCTAAGCTAGCCCCAAAATATAGCGGTCCCTATACGGTACAACGCATAATATCGCCAGTTATCGTTGACCTCCAGGACGGAAGGAGAAAATGGATTCGACACATCCATATCCAGGATCTCAAACCGGAACACAGCCCCGAAAACGACGCTCGCCCGGAGAGCACCGAACCGGACGCGCAACCAGATACCCCCGCAGAACAGACCAGGGTATCCGCACCCGCCCCTGCCCCGACGGCTACTCCGGCCCCACGCGGCCGAGGCCGACCCCGGAAAATAATCCAGAGCATTTGTCCAGTTCACAGAACCAGTTCAGTTCACCAGCAGCCAGGCACACACAGCCCAAATGAGCCGCGAAGCAAGGAACCAGGGAACGAAGGTTTCCCCACACCCACAGACCACCGCGACACACTGACGCCAATACGTTACCAAAGGAAAAACGCGACGTGCCCAACAACGTGGTACCTACTACCAAATGGCCGACGCATTGAGGTACCACTACGGCTGACCACCTCCAAACGCTTCCTGGCGTCTATAGGGGACGAGAGGTGGGTCCTAAAATTCGATCGAGCCGGACGACTGAGGCGATGCCGACAACGAGAGGGGAACAACAACAACGCAGCACCACACTGACACTACATACACACACACACCTTTTGTTTCTCTGACACCAACCAGTATTACGAATTTCTTTTGTAACAATGTATACCAAACCTGTTTCTTCTGAATAAATCAGTCTCGCCGCCTTTCGCTCGTCACCCCGAAGAAGGAGGGGGGTGTAACAGACCTACATAACGTAGGCCTGTTACGAACAAACCCCTGTCACACCTCCACCGGTTATACACGACGACGCGAATCTAGTAACGTACCACCGGCCTCCTGTCATAACAACAACACCGCCTGTACCGCACGTACCCCGCACCCAGGCCCGTATTCCAACGGGAATCCAAATCAAACTTCCAAAATACCGTTCAGAAGAAGGTATACGTCACCATCAAAATACCGCACCGCACCACCGTCCCTTACCACCGAACCGTTCCTATAAAAGCCGTCGCGAACAGACTAAAATCACCTGAGTCTACCAGTAGCCATCCGGGAATCACCTCGTGCGATATTCCAGTGCTCTGAGTATTCTACCTGTAACCGTTGTCCACGTCTCCGCCGTTATCGGCATCCTGGTTCCACTGGTACGAGCCGTGCTCTACCTCGAACACTCGGTGTGTCACCGGTCTCTTTCGCTAGGCGCGTCGCCTCCGAGAGTCGACGATTAAGAAGTGGTGTGTCACCCTTCGACCTCGTCGAAACCCTGTCGTCCTGCCAGTCCGCCGGTGCGAGCCGTGCTCCACCTCGAACACCCGGTGCGTCACCGGTCACTTTCGCTAGGCGCGTCGCCTCCGAGAGCCGACGAACAAGAAGCGGTGCGTCACCCTTTGACTTCGTCGGAGAACCTCCTGTCCAGTTATCCCGTCGCTCCGCTGGTGCGAGTTGTACTCCACCTCGAACATACCCGGTGCGTCACCGGTATATTTCGTGATACGCGTCGTCCACGAAATCGGCCGAACTAGAAGTGGTGCGTCACCCTTCGACGTCGCCTAAAAAAAAGTCACCCTCGTGAGGCGAGTCGCCCACGAGGCCAGTCGAGCCAGACAAGGTGCGTCACCTTGATCGAACTCCCTGAACGACTGTCCGGAGGGACTTCGATGACCCGTGCGTCACGGCCATCGAAGGACCACGACAACCCGGCCTAGGTAGGGAGATCACGACGACAGTCGTGATCTAACTCTACTCCTGTCCATCCTGCCCGCGTCCTACGCCACATACAGGTTCAGGTAGCACTCGCACGGTCACACGTTCTAAAGTCACGGGCACCGTAGTATTTCCACCGCGCACTGTATCCTGAGGCACCGTAACATACGCGACCGAAAGGCAGCGAGTATAATTTGTTTAACCGCAACCGAATCGTCTCAGTTATTTCACCCGCATCGACTCCGTTCCTCGCGTCGACACTCCACTTGTCGTTTAGAACCCTGGGTCGGCGAGCTGTTCAACACCAAGGAGCCCGAACGCGAGGAAGCCGAACGACGACGAAACACACCTGTTACAACTTTATTGTCAGAGCCACGAAGAAAGACTCGGACATCTCCCTATACCTCAATAGCAATTATGTGCTATAAACCTTGCAGACCTCCACGGTCAGTTTTGGGCTGCAGCTAATCATCTTGGGGTTTCCCGTCAAACCCGCACACCATGTGCAGTGACTCTTTTATCTGTCTTCCACTTGGAAGGCACCTTTGGCCAAGTTGAGAGGGGACACCTTTCATGTAGTGAAAAAACATTTTCAATTTGTTTAGGTCCAACAAGTAGTCCAATACAATGCCCGTACGAAGCGATAGCGGAACAGCAGTGGGTTCAAAGTTGTGCAGAATTACAATTGAATTACTCGAGGAATTGAAATTATTAGGCCGCAAAGAAAATTCTAGCGGTTTTAATTAAAATCAAAATAACAAAAACCGTAATGACTTTCTCTCCGACCTAATACAAACTAATTGATTACATTGTAATTCAGTCATATTGTAATTTATAATTCATATCTTCATTCAATTAAAGTTCAATGTAATTCGTAATTGCAATTGGAGTACAATTATAAAATAGCGGTACGTATTGTGAAGGAGGACGAGGAATAGAAACTACACCGCATGGACAGCAAACAAGAGCATATGAAAGAAAAACATAAAAATATATCCGCACTTCTTCAAAGTTCTGGACTATAATTTGAAGGACTGTATTTTAATGTAATATGTAATTCAGTGATGATGTAGCTGAATTACTATATAATTGAAATACAATGTAATTCAATTGTGTAATTGAATTAGCAAAACTCTGAGAGGGTTAAGATATTACACCGTTACCGCACACTACTACACGATTGTAGGGGGTGGCAAGGCGCCATCTCGTATGGGTCCGAATTGGCGATATTGTATTGATGCGAGCGTGAGAAGAAGGTTCCTAAATAGGCAGGACTACGGTGACGTGTCTCTAGGTACGATGCACGCCCGCTTGGATCAGAGCGGAGAAGGCAGACCTTGTTTCACACGCATTTTCGGCTGTCCACGAAATATTGGCTACAGCGGCCACACATACCATGTAGAGTGCAACCTCGAAGTCAAAGCATTGGGACTACGGGCGCGGCTGTGGTGGGGATAGGCAGACCTAGCGATCATAGGCTCGATTTGTTTATGTGACGTTCCCGGGGCTGTTCTCTATGGAGAGGTTTATGACAGGTCATTACTATTGAGCTGGAAGTCGACACTTTCTCGGACAACACGTGTTGACTTATGTTAACTTAAAAATTACTTTACAGTAAAACATTATAAACAGGACGCGCTAAAAACAGCTTTCTGAAAAATAGCTTCGCTGTCGATCGCCCAATAATGACCCGACCATTTGCATGCCCAATGTTTTATAGCCGCTACGCTATCGTACGTCGCACAGTGGTGCAAAATCCCCAAGACATGGCAATAATTCGTTTATTATGTCATTTTTAAAAATCTATGTGTATTGAAATACATTACAGTATTAATGCATCGATCATAGATTGTAATAGAACCTAACCCAAACACTGACATTGGAAAGAACTGTGACATACATTTGAAGGAAAAAATTTTGTCTCATTTCTTTGTTGTTTTTGTGTATATGCACTCCTTGATTTTCGAAAGTTTCATAGTGTAGATATTATTCAGTGCCGTGAGTACATTACTTTAAATTATAAAAAATATAAAGCTTTTTATTTGTTTATAATCCAAAAGTTCGCGACTTTTTGTGACTTTCCGACAAAATAAAATCACGATGGTTTTGGAAAGAGCGACGTAAACGATTATTTCGAATCCACATTTATTAAGATTAAGATTTTTAAAACTAAGAAAATATGAAAACACTATCCGAATACCCAAAGTCACAAGTTTTTCATTAAATTATATCATAGTGTAACCATAAGAGTATTTAATAAAAATGATTTCAGTTGAAAAAATATTTGTTTTCATAGTTTATTTTGCAATTGTTTTAAACAGGTCCATAGCTATCACAGCACCAGAAAATTGAAAAAAAAATTATGATAATATAGCCCCAAGTGTCCTCTTTACGGCCCCGTTTTTAAAAATACGGATACTTCAAAATTGGCGACATGAAAATTATTTGAAGTGAACGCTGTTTCGTCCTACGCCGGACGAAAATCAAAATTATTTGATTTTCCTCCTACGTCGTCAGACGTCGAGGCCCCATGGGGTTTGTCCATTGTTACCCTTCTCGAAGTACCTGAAAAAGGTTCGGCTCCCCGTGATTTTGACCATTTCGTCAGACGACGGGCCCACTGTAAGCACATTTTCCGGCAAAGTCGGCCGTACTGGCACCAACACATGCCTCTCGAGGCGCTCGAAACTCTCGTCTGTGTGGTCGGTTGTAGGGCGAAGGACGAAAACGGCTCCACTGTAGGCGCACCCTTAGGGTGGACCTTAGTTATACTTGGTGAAAATTATTTTGTCGAATTCTTTTCGGGACACCCCCTAAAATTGTGGCACTTGACGCAAAAATAATGTGTGCAAAATTTGAAATCGATCGGATAATGGGAAGTGCTGCCGCTTCGACATTTAAAATTTTTTAATTTTGTAACTCGACTTTCTCCACTGTAGTATATCATTAGTATATATTTTTATATATCGTTCAATTTGTCTTTTTACGCACTATAATAATGTAGAAACAAAATGTAGCATTAATTTTTAAAAAACATTCGTGACCTTGAAATCTCAAAAATTGACTTTTCAAAAAAAATTTTTTTTACATTATATTTAATTTAATAAACAACTTTTGTCTAAGAAATCTTTTTATATTTTTATAAATATACATTATACATATAATACAGTACATTGTACAAAAAACTAAAATTATTTTAGAAAATTTCGTTGAAATAATTTATTTATCTCGTAATGACTTTTTTGATACATCTGGATATTGTTTCCTATTTTCGGAAATAATTTGTAAAATATATTGTTTCTCCTCTTCATTTTTTGATAATAACTGATTATAGTCTTGAATAAGCTTAATACCGCGCTCAGCAGTGTCATTAACAACTTTTAAGTTTTGTACAATGTTTAGTCCAAATTTGAAATCCTCGTCATCTTCCCATGAATCGGGATCTTTTTTAAAAAATTCTATAGGAATTGAAATCTTTGAAATCTTTCAAAAAATCGTAGTGTTTTGTGGGAAATAAAATGTTCAATTCCTTTACCAGCATAGTTTTTTAAGTCTTCACGAGTTATTTCATATTTCTTACATGATTCGTCGGTTTCAATGTTATCAGATTCGTCGATTTCAGTGGTAAGTGCCTCCACCATTCGTAATTTTGTATTCTTCTCCGCGTTTTTGTATATACACAATATTATATACCGTTCTACTGACGAAAAAATAAGTTCTATGGCATTAAAAAAATTTTGTAACCCCTTATGGTATTTATCAACAGAAGCGGTAGCCCTAGCATTCTTTGATAAAACCGTGTCGATGCGGCAGCACTTCCCGTTATCCGATCGATTTCAAATGTTGCACACATTATTTTTACGTCAAGTGTGACAATTCCAGGGGGTGTCTCGAAAAAAATTCGAAAGTCGAAAAATAAGGTCCACCCTAATACGCACGTTCGCGGAAGTCGAGGTTCCCAATCAGACGTCGGACGTAACGTGCCGCGTGGACAAAAGGTTGTATCGCATTTGAGAGCGTCCAGTAAGGGGAATGGGTCGCGGAACGATAGTTTCGTGAAAGTCAGACTCCGGGACGTAACAGAGGAAAAAGCAGTTTTTCAAAGGAGTGACACAACAAGAAGGTCTCCGCAAGAAGTTAAAAGAGAGGAGGGAGGTGCATTTAAGGGAATGGAGGAAATGTTAAGAAGGTTAATGAGGGAGGTGAGGAGGATGAGGGAAGAGATGAAGGGGGAGAGGGAGAAAGGGTTAAAAAGGGAAAAGATAAACAAATGGATAGATTGCATAGAGGGAAGGGTAGTAAAAGTAGAGGGGAGAATAGAACAAATGGTAAGGGGGGAGGAGGAAGAGTGACAGAAACGTAGTGAAGGAGGGATAGGAGGAGGATTAGTAGAGGATAATAGGACGAGAATTAGGAGAATAGAAATCATGCAAGATAGGAGAGAAAGAGAAGAGAACAGGAATAATATAATAATTAGAAGGATGCAGATAGAGGGAAAAGATTTGAAAGAGGAAGTAAGGAGGGTGTGGGAATCAATGGGAGTAAAAGATGAGGGAATAAAAGAGGGGGAAGTTCGGGAAGGTAGGAAAGGATGGGAGTGGGATGGTAATGGTTAAAATGGTGGATATGGAACCAAAAAGGAAAGTAATGCAAAGAAGGACAAATTTGAAAGGTAGGAAAGAAAGGTTAAGAAAAATGATGACCTAACGGAGGAAGAAAGGAGGGCAAGGTGGAAAATAGAAAGGGAAGCGGAGAAGGAAAGAGTGAAAGGAAAGAATGTACAGGTATAATACATGAAAATGTGCGTGAATGGAAGGATGAGAAGTTGGGATGAAATAGAGGAAGATTGTATTTCTCTCTCTCTCTCTCTCTCTCTCTCTCTCTCTCTCTCTCTCTCTCTCTCTCTCTCTCTCGATATCGTAGGTTAAGGTAGATATAAGTTACAACGTAAGGTAGAATTAAGAATAGTTGATAAGGACGATTGGGCGTGTGCGTGTGTACGCGTGCGTGTGCGTGTGCGTGTGCGTGTGCGTGTGCGTGTGCGTCGGCGTGTGCGTGTGCGTGTGCGTGTGCGTGTGCGTGTGCGTGTGCGTGTGCGTGTGCGTGTGCGTGTGCGTGTGCGTGTGCGTGTGCGTGTGCGTGTGCGTGTGCGTGTGCGTGTGCGTGTGCGTGTGCGTGTGCGTGTGCGTGTGCGTGTGCGTGTGCGTGTGCGTGTGCGTGTGCGTGTGCGTGTGCGTGTGCGTGTGCGTGTGCGTGTGCGTGTGCGTGTGCGTGTGCGTGTGCGTGTGCGTGTGCGTGTGCGTGTGCGTGTGCGTGTGCGTGTGCGTGTGCGTGTGCGTGTGCGTGTGCGTGTGCGTGTGCGTGTGCGTGTGCGTGTGCGTGTGCGTGTGCGTGTGCGTGTGCGTGTGCGTGTGCGTGTGCGTGTGCGTGTGCGTGTGCGTGTGCGTGTGCGTGTGCGTGTGCGTGTGCGTGTGCGTGTGCGTGTGCGTGTGCGTGTGCGTGTGCGTGTGCGTGTGCGTGTGCGTGTGCGTGTGCGTGTGCGTGTGCGTGTGCGTGTGCGTGTGCGTGTGCGTGTGCGTGTGCGTGTGCGTGTGCGTGTGCGTGTGCGTGTGCGTGTGCGTGTGCGTGTGCGTGTGCGTGTGCGTGTGCGTGTGCGTGTGCGTGTGCGTGTGGATAAAGAAGAAGGAGATTATGAGAATTGTAACCCTAAGGGGAGACAATAAAGTTATATAGAGTGTTTCGTCTAAAACAGGACACCTAAATATCTCTTCAGGTTATAGTGATGCAAAAAATATTTGTTACGTATTGTGTATGGTGTCAATGGACCACAATCTGACACGAATATTTTTTTCCGATCGTCATTTTTTTGGAGTCATCTAGGTCATTGATGTTTTTTGATACATAACTACATTTTTATTTTATTACATCGGATAACTGATCGAAAAATACATTCAGATATGTATAATAACATGACCTTGAAATGACTTTGATCTTCGAAAATTAAAGTTTTAACTTCAGATCCAGCTCAAGGTTACCGCTTACGGCTTAATCCACCCTTATATGTATATTTGAATAAACAGGATAGTTACTGGACAGTGCTATGGATACAAGAGAGCGATGTTAAAGGAGCAAGAGTTTGATATAATCTGACGAAAATGGAAAAGAATCGGAAAAATGTTGACTAGAAAAATTCCCTCCACGGATAGGATTCGTATAGTGGGGGTCAACCTTATATATATACATTCTTCGCTACGAATAATAACAATGACGAAAATCGTGGGGAACTACCCTGTATAAAACAAGCTTTCAATTTCGACATGCTACTGACGTATTTTGGGTTTGAACTTTAATTATTTTCATCATGAGTCTAAACATAATCAATACCTCAACCGATACCTCTACCGACACCTCAATCAATATCCCAATCGATATCCCAACGACATGCTGATAAGAAAACCATTCGATAGACAATTCACCTGAGACCCAATCGATACCCCCCACTATGCGCCGATAAGACCCATTATACATATATGCCCGATGAGCCACTGTAACAATGGTAATAAAAAGATTGTCTTTTCCCACGAACAAATCTCATTTCGCTTCACCTCACCTTTTAAGAGTCGTAAGATATATCTTTTCGCGGGTTAATCTTTCTTTTATTTCAATCGCGGTAAAGTACGATTGTTAGTTCGATGACTATACGTTAGTTTTCTTCTTTCCTCGATTGTGCCGCGTGACACTGGCATTTCTGCTCTTGTATTTCAACTTCAACTCTTCAATTTCCATTTCAACTCGTCAATTTCAACTTCAACTCTTCAATTTTTCAAATTTCGATTTTAACATCAATTTCAAGTTCAATTTCTACTCTTCTATTTCAACTTCAACTCTTCAATTTCCATTTCAACTTCATTTTCAACTTCAATTTTTTAAAGGCTATAGCCGGGTTTGATGGTGAAATCTGCCCCCGGCGGGATTTTAATCGGACTTGGACCATTCGATGGTCTAACCAAAAAACCCATATCTGCCAAGTTTCAGCCCCTATCTCATCTGTAAGGGTAGTTATCGAGAAAAATCGAAAAACCAGTTTTTGGCCCATTTTTCCTATTTATTGACAATTAAAAATTCTGAATAAAATCTGACATATTTCGGACACCATGCCACATAGTAGGTATCACTTTCAGATTTTTCCGCTTTCGCCACTGGGGTTGGATTGGTACCTGCTCGGCGTTTCGCCACGGAGGTGGAGGGACTCCCGTCGGTGTTTCACCACTGGGGCCAGTGTTCCAATTGAACCCACCGTAACTCGCGCATGCGCGGCAATTTCAGCCTCAGTACCGTAACTATTTCGATGAAATCGGGTGGCTTGAACACCCCACAGACTTTTTAAAAGTCTTTCTTCACAATCAACTGCCATTGTATAATAAAATATTAACGTTCCGCGTCACGTCTCTCGTCCATCAGTCGTCCCGCTAATAACACCGGTACATTCCCGCCAATATAACTGCCTCAAGTCATCAGGGCCCTGGCCGCTCTGCTGCGTCATTGTAGATACGCTACTGTCTTGGCCGCGCATGCGCGAGTTACGGTGGGTTCAATCGGAACACTGACTGGGGCCGGGTTGGTTCCTGCTCGGCGTTTCGCCACTGAGGTGGAGGGACTCCCGTCGGTATTTCACCACTCGGGCCGGGTGGTTCCTACTCGCCACTGAGGTGGAGGGAATGGTCGGTCGGTCGTGGACGGAGGATCGGGAACCGGGGACCGAAGACGACCCCGAATTGACGTTTGTCCGGGGTATTTATCCGCGGACCCGTTCGCCTTTACACGCGAGAAACCGGTTCGTCGCGGTGGCCCTCTCGCGGTCGCGGTCTCGCGGCCGGCTCGTAGGCGCGGAGTTCCGACGGTGCTGTATTGGTGGGGATAGTTTCGCGCCAGGAAGGATGTAACCGTCACAACCTTCTTAGAGGACCGTGTCAAAAATAATTTTTTTACACATTAGCGACAATAAATAAAAAGCGAGGAGCGCTAAACTGACACGGCCCCTTCTTAAAGATCGTCTGCGACACGGTCCCCTCTTAAAGATGTTTAAGAGGGGACCGTGTCGCTGTTTCCGTCTGCCATCGCCATCCAGCTATCGTAAACACTCATTTGAACTGAGTTCGATTTCTTATCGATGTCATGCAAGATGTAAGAGGACCGTGTCACTGTTTCTGTCTGCCATCACCATACAGCCAGCTATCGTAAACGCTCATTAAGAGGAGCGTTTCAAATCATTTCTTCCATCTTCTTATTGTAATTGGTGGGGATGGTAAAAATGAATGAACATGACGCGATGGAACGCGAAGTCTTCGCGAACGTTCCATTAATGATTAACTGCTGGAACTTCGAAATGAAATACGGAATCAAAACTGTATGAATACTGAAAAAAATGTAAACTGAGTTTTTCTTGAGATATATTTCTGTCAATTCTTCATCTCCGCTCTCTGTCTCTATCTCCCTGGTTATTACAATTTATGGATAGACCGTATGGCGATTATTAACTTCATCAATGGATTGAATCAGTCTTCGATTTTTCCATGATTTCTTCTTTTAATCGTACACATTAATCAATCTTGACTAAAATTTTAATCGATTAATGCCCAACTCTGGGGTATTTGGCCGAAAATCTAGAAAGAAGTCAATTTCTAAATTTTTCCGTTTGTCATGGAATTTTTTCTATCCAACGTAGTTAAAGGTCGCTTGTAGTATACTTCATTGAAAGCCAAGAGACTTTACGCCACGGTTTCTGAAACTGCGTCCGTTCATTGGCAATTTTCAAGTGTTTTGAGGAAAATTGTGTAAATTCTTGTATTACAGAAGTTTTTCAGTTAGGTGTACAGAGCACTTTCGCACAGATTTCATTTTGTTATGATCTAAATTAGTATAGTTATTAATATTTGTGAACATAATCTATCATTCTGTAAATTTTTTTACGATTGAAACAGGTGTGTTTCGTCGTCGTTCGGCTTCCTCGCGTTCGGGCTCCTTGGTGTTGAACAGCTCGCCGACCCAGGGTTCTAAACGACAAGTGGAGTGACGACGCGAGGAACGGAGTCGGTGCGGGCGAAATAACTGAGACGAGTCGGTTGCGGACAAATAAATTATACTCGCTGCCTTTCGGACGCGTAAGCTACGGTGCCTCAGGATACAGTGCGCGATGGTAATGCAACGGTGCCCGTGAATTTAGAGCGTGTGACCGTGAGAGTGCTACCTGAACCTGTCAGTGGCGTAGGACGCAGGCAGGATGGACAGGAGTAGAGTTAGATCACGCCTGTCGTCGTGATCTCCCTACCTAGGCCGGGTTGTCGTGGTCCTTCGATGTCCGTGACGCGCGGGTCATCGAAGTTCCTCCGGACAGTCGTTCAGGGAGTTCGGTCAAGGTGACGCACCTTGTCTGGCTCGACTGGCCTCGTGGGCGACTCGCCTCACGAGGGTGACTTTCTAGGCGGTTCTTAGGCGACGTCGAAGGGTGACGCACCACTTCTAGTTCGGCCGATTTCGTGGACGACGCGTCTCACGAAATGTACCGGTGACGCACCGGGTATGTTCGAGGTGGAGTACAACTCGCACCAGCGGAGCGACAGGATACCTGGACAGGAGGTTCTCCGACGAAGTCAAAGGGTGACGCACCACTTCTTGTTCGCTGGCTCTCGGAGGCGACGCGCCTGGCGAAAGTGACCGGTGACGCACCGGGTGTTCGAGGTGGAGCACGGCTCGCACCCGCGGACGGGCAGGACGACAGGCTTACGACGAGGTAGAAGGGGTGACACACCGCTTCTTAATCGTCGACTCTCGGAGGCGACGCGCCTAGCGAAAGTGGCCGGTGACGCACCGGTTGTTCGAGGTAGAGCACGGCTCGTACCAGCGGAACCAGGATGCCGATAACGGCGGAGACGTGGACAACGGTTACAGGTAGAATACTAACAGCACTGGAATATCGCACGAGGTTGTTCCTGGATAACTGCTGGCAGACTCAGGTGTTTCTAGTCTGTTCGCGGCGGCTTTTATAGGGATGGTTTGGTGGTAAGGGATGGTGGTGCGGTGCGGTATTTTGCTGGTGACGTATACCGTCTTTCGAACAGTATTTTGGAAATTTGATTTGGATTCCCGTTGGAATACGGGCCTGGGTGCGGGGTACGTGCGGTACAGGCGGTGTTGTTGTTGTGACAGGAGGCCGATGGTACGGTACTAGATTCGCGTCGTTGTGTTTAACCGGTGGAGGTTTGCTAGGGGTTTGTTCGTAACGGACCTACGTTATGTAGGTTTGTTACACGATTATAAAGTTTATTGACGATTTTGTTATCGAGCGGAGATTTCGACGAACGTCTAATCTCGCGAGTTCGATGAACGTCTTGTTTAATTTCATAAATATACAACGGTCCCATCTGAAAGATCTTATCGATGTAATGCAAGTTGTAAGAGGACCGTGTCGCTGTTTCTGTCTGCCATCGCCATACAGCCAGCTATCGTAAACACTCATTAAGAGTAGCATTTCAAATCATTTCTTCCATCTTTTTATTGTAGTTGGTGGGGATGGTAAGAATGAATGATCAGGACGCGATGGAACGCGAAGTCTTCGCGAACGTTCCATCGTTGCAAGTGTTTGTCGTGTTGAGATTCAAAGATCAACCATTTTTCGCGTACTGCCCGTTGGACTTGTTGCGTGTGTGTGGAATATTATATGGACATATTTTTTACATTAGTGGTAGGGGTATCCATTATAAATTGCTCGTAACAGTCGTCGTATGAAGTTATACCATAAAAAAAAACGTCGACAATCAGGGTCGCTATACGAAGTTACATCGCGTGTGTGTTTTTATCATCCGACCAGCCAACTTCACGCATCCCCCTTTCTTCAACGGTAAGTACAATAAAAAATTAATAAACGATGTAAAATCTAGTGGAAAAAACTTTCTTTATTTAGATGAATCGTATCAGTCACATCATTGACATGGATGGGTTCATTGTTGGGATAAAATTTATATGCAAAGAATTAGGCATGATCGATGTTTGTCACGACGGCTCGTTCGAACTCTCCGAATTTCGCTTGGGGAAGAACGTTGTTTATCCGACGCTGACAAAAAGTCTGCATGGTATGTCAGCAATTTCATACACGGGATTCCATTTCAAGATTTCGGCTATGAAAAATATCAACAGCACGATATATTCGAAGTAATTCAAAATTTTGTGCGCGATTACGCGAATCCTGTCGTAGCGTACAAAGGTGGATGTTCCGAGAGAGAGAGAGACATCCTTCGAAAAATGAAAATAAACTCGATAAATTTGGACGATTTCAACTGTCCGAAATACGATGTACTATTTCGCGATCCCGTGTATGAAATTGCCAACGACAAACCGTGTCGACTTCACCGTTGACGACCGACAAAAACGTCACATACCATTGCGTCTGCGCGAAGTACAAACATTTTGAGCACGAGTTAACAATTATTAAAAAAACATGTAAAGTATCAGTTATAAAGACGCGACTTTGAATTTTTTTCCCCGCGATTCAAAACCACAAACACGACACCTCTTTTTACGTTTTTTTGATTTTTTTCACACAGTGTTTCACAATGATTGCGAAATTGGAGATTGATCCTGGACGAACTGCGGTATGGACGTCTGCGGATTCGTTAAAGAATCGCCGCTCAAAGGTAAATAAATTTTCAAGGAAAAAATATCCCAAAGTATACAGGGTGTTTACCTACAGGTGGGAGAAAATTTAAGGGGTGGTTCTCGACGATAATATAAGACGAAAATGAAGAATTAAAAAATTGCGATTTCGGCTTCGTTATTTAGTTATTAACAATTAAAAATCCGCCTAAAATGCTGCAACACTTCTAACAAAAGTATAAGTTTGCGTACGTCAGACAGGCGCGCGACAGTCTCGTATCAAGTGACAAACGCATGCATACCTTGGTTCTCATTTGGGGCCCTAGCGAGGTGAAAATGTTTAATAAATCGGTGGACGACATTGAACCTACCTACTCGTTAAAATCCACAAGGGCATTTTTAATATCCGCCCTATGGAATTATCAAGTAGAAGGGGTCAATGCCCTTTCACTTTTAAATTCTTCTCACACATATCCACAAATCCTTATCCTGCACTATAATTGTTCATAACACCGTACCTAATATACTGGAATAAACGCTCTAGCACTATTTACAATATCATACACACGCACTACGAGTTTACAGAGTCATGCGATTTCTGCGAACGGAAATCTTCGACGCGTGCGAGAAGAATCGTCCGTACAAGCTAGTATCCGTATGCACACTGATTCAAGACAGCTAATGTGGTCAATGCACACACATGAGATATTTCGCGGTCACAGACAGAATGAGAAAGAATCACGAAATTCGTGAAAATAGGATAGACAATGTATTGGTGTAGCAACGCGCGATGTTTGGGCGGTAGTTTGCTGTAGATCTTCATTTGTCTTATCGATCTGGCATCGACCTCATCAGCTGTCTTGAATCAGTGTGCATACGGATGCTAGCTTGTACGGACGATTCTTCTCGCACGCGTCGAAGATTTCCGTTCGGAGACATCACACGACCTCAAGATGTCCGTTCCGTCTGTGAGCGAGTCTCGCGACGTAAATCAAGAGCAGTGTTTCAACATTAAAGGATTATCAGTTCTTTACATTCTCCTCACATACCCCTCAGTAAACTTGTACTCTCTGTAAACTCGTAGTGCGTGTGTATGATATTGTAAATAGTGCTAGAGCGTTTATTCCAGTATATTAGGTACGGTGTTATGAACAATTATAGTGCAGGATAAGGATTTGTGGATATGTGTGAGAAGAATTTAAAAGTGAAATGGCATTGACTCTTTCTACTCGATAATTTCATAGGGCGGATATTAAAAATGCCCTTGTGGATTTTAACGAGTAGGTAGGTTCAATGTCGTCCACCGATTTATTAAACATTTTCACCTCGCTGGGGCCCCAAATGAGAACCAAGGTATGCATGCGTTTGTCACTTGATACGAGACTGTCGCGCGCCTGTCTGACGTACGCAACGTATACTTTTGTTAGAAGTGTTGCAGCATTTTAGGCGGATTTTTAATTGTTAATAACTAAATAACGAAGCCGAAATCGCAATTTTTTTATTCTTCATTTTCGTCTTATATTATCGTCGAGAACCACCCCTTAAATTTTCTCCCACCTGTAGGTAAACACCCTGTAAAACATGATATATAACTGTCTATCTGTCTGTTCGCAGGAAACAAAAATAATGAAGACAAATGACAAGAAATTCGCTGCAATAATTATATTTTAATTATTTTTTAATACTTGTATATTTGTATAATTAAAGAGTAGATAAAAGTAACTTTTCACTAATGTAAAAAATATCTCGCTGTATGGGGAGGGGGCGATATTATTACTGTAACTGTTTTCTTTTTAATAAGTACGAGTTAATTGTATGAGTAGGAGGAGGAGGCGGAGGAGGAGGATTGGTTTTAAATAAAAAATGAGATCTTTCTTATAATTTTTTTATTTGATAAAGTATGAAACAGCTAACGAATGAACAGTGCGAGGCACTTATCAACGCAGCGCATTGCAACATTTGCGAAAAACCATGTGAGGAAAACGATATACGGGTGCGCGATCATTGTCATCTAACAGGACGATATAGAGGCCCCACGCATCAAGATTGCAATTTAAATTTCAAAAATTCGTTTTGCATTCCCATAGTTTTCCACAATTTATCCGGGTACGATTCACATTTCATTATCGAAGAAATAGCTAATGCGTTTGAAGGTAGTGTCAACGTAATACCAATAACTAAAGAAAAGTATATTTCATTTACAAAAATGTTGAAGATCAGCAATCAGATTCGCGTAATTGTATTAAATTACGATTCATCGATTCGTACAAAAAATGTTTGAATACAAGTCTCGACAAATTAGCATCTTTCCTCGACACAAACAAATTGACAATTTTACGCGTTCCGAATTTCAAAATCTTTCCATAGAAAATTTCATGTTGTTGACGCGAAAGGGTGTCTCTTTCCATACGAATACCTCGATTGCGTAGATAAATTAGACGATCTTTGTTTGCGAGTCATTTTACAGTTCGTTGACAGGCGAAACCGTATCCGAACGTGATTATTAGACTGCGGATCTTTATGAAAAATAAAAATTGTCTTCATAAATTGCACAACATAGGAGCCAAATAGAAATATAATTTTTTCTCTAATGATATTAATTAGCTGAAACGAGTACATTGATATTTTTAAATCCTGTTAACCTGTCCACTGCTTTAAACTGCACATACTCATTTCGCCATAAATGTATCAAATCCGCAGTCTAGTGATTATGCGCATGCCGAGAATGTGTGGAAGCGTTTCAACACAAACACTTTGGGTGAATGCAGCGATCTGTATTTGAAAGCTGATGTTTTGTTACTGGCTGATGTTTTTGAAAATTTTCATAAAAACTTGCATCAAGAGCTACAGTTTAGATCCACCATATTATTACACTTTACAGTAATTTCTCGTTCGTTGCGAAGAATCTACTACGCGCTCGTTGCGACGTGCTTACCCACTCCACTGCCTGTCAACGCCGAGTCGGCCGAGTCGTTCCCCACGGCGGCGACGACTGTCCGCGCGTCTCTTTCTTTCCCATACGCTCTTCTTCGTTGCGTTCGAAACTTTCATCGTCGATTAAACCACTAAATATTGGCCAAATTATATCGTGTTTGGTATCATTTTAATCAGAAAAATGCCAGAAATGAGTTAGTGAAAGTCCCATAAAAGCCTAATGGAAAATGAACAATTCCATCACTGCCATTACATACATTGTAAGAACTCACGGGCCTTTAAATTGTGCCGGCGACGGCGACACGCTTCGGTCACCCGATCCGTATTTCATTCTGTCCTTCTCTATGTTCGGCTCCCTATTGAAGTCTCGCTCGGCGCGGTCGGCGTGTATCTGGACGCAGTCATAAATCACAAATGGCTTCCCTATTTGCTCGTTGCGAACTCAAACCCCCGGCAGTTTCGCAACGAACGCGAAATTACTGTACCAGGTTTCACGTGGGATGCTATGCTAAAATATATAAAATTAGGTTTCAATTATTAACACAGTGGGCTGGATCGAGAAAGGGCACAGCCGGATAAGATAGTCAAAAATGCCCTTGAGCCGAATTTTATCGACGATGTACCATTTGATAGAGCACCAAGAAAAAACATACTGTGCAAAATTTCAACCCTGTATCTCGATCGGGAGAGTAGTTATGGGGTAAAAACGAAAAATCAGTTTTTGGCCTATTTTCCCTAGTTAATGACGTTTAAAAATTCTGAAAAAAATCTGACACATGTCAAGAACCCAAATACATACTTTGCAATTAGTTTCAGATTTTTAAAATGGAAATCCTGCTTGTAAAAAATCGAAAACCTCAAAAAAATCGAAAAAAATGCAGATTTCACATGGAAGTTCTAGAGTGTCCACTTTTATATTTTTACAGTAGCAGTATATTGTTATAAGTATTGTTCATGAATTTTTTCAGATTTTTTGGTTTGGTGTGCCGTTGTTAAAAAAAATAAAAACCGATTTTTTCGACGTTTTTTCCACGAAGAACTGAGCTAACCTTAAAATTGTTACGTTCTATTTATTCTATAAGTCTATCAGGCTCTGATAAACCTTGAGCATTCTACAGAAGTAATTAAAAAATGAAATCAACTCAATTAATATTTCTACAGTATGAACATTACATCTAGAAATATCAATCACGTTTCTAACAGCTCAGTTAGCTCAGCGCGTTAGGCGTTCGACTGATCACTGCCTCGAACCTTCAAGGGAGACGGACGTGCCGACCGCTGTCCTGCGAGCTACCTGTCAAGATCAAAATCGCTCAACTAGAATCAGTGAAAAGTTTTTCTGTAACCTGGCATTTTTCTAAAAGAAAAAATTAGTGAAAATACAGATAGTGCACAGGGGGTTTACCCCCCGGACCCAGAAGTGATAGAAGAAGAAAATAAAAATAAAAATAGAAACACGGAAAATGTGATAAACAATAAAGTGTTCCTCAACATAATAAAAACGATCAAGGATGAAGAGAGTCTCGTCAACAGTCCCTCCGTCCTTAAAAACAAGTTAAACAAAATACTTAAAACAAAGAAAACGATTGAAATATCACTACCAAAGCCTAACATAAATGGTAAAAAACGACTCCATTTAAATAGCAATCCTAAAGTATTCGACGAAAAAATGCCAAAGACACCTAGTACAAAGAAAAAACAGAAGGAGAAGTCTTCTACAGAAGGAGAAGAAATAAACAAAGAACTATTACAAATGATCGATAGTCTAAAAAAAAAAATTGAAAATATAAGCAAGGAGCTGGAGGAGGAGAGAGCCAAAAACGCATCGAGCTCTGCGCAAAATAGCATAGCAGAAAGCCCAAAAAGAAAATCTACAGCAAATGGCAATGAAGAAAAGAAATCACCAAGTACCGTTAGCCGCACGACCCCCAACTACGAACAAGGGAAACAATGGCCAGAAGGTCATAGCACAAGCAAGAAAAGATGTAACGGAACAGGGGCAACCCAGGAGTACCTGAAAGAACAAAACAACACCGCACCAGCCGACGACAATATGATGGACCTCGACGAGCCACGGGACCCCAACCCAAAGACAAAGACAACGAAACCAAACGTAGACAATAAAGAGGTACAAGAAATAGTAACGAAAGAACGACAGGTAAAACCGCCGATAATAAATATTTTCGAATCTTCCCAGCAAGTCACGTACAGAATTTTTAAAGAGTCCCTAAATATTAACAAATTCAGCATTAAATACATTAATAATAATAAACATTATTTACAACTTGAGAACCTAGAAGACCATGCAGCAGTCAGTGTTGGGCAAAATTTATTTCGACTAACGAATAAAGAATAACGAATAAATCCCAGGATTTATTCGAGAATAACGAATAACGATTTTATTCGCTGGAAATTATTCGTAGCTAACGAATAACGCTTTATTCGTTATTCGTTAGTCACGAATGAATCCCGGGACTTTTATTCGTTATTCGTTATTCTAAATGACGGCAGCGAATAAGAATAAAGGCCGGAGAATATGCGCAGCGCGCAGCCGGCGCGGCGCCGGCGACAATCGACAATCGACACCCGACACCTCGAGGCTGAGGCCGAGACGAGCTATGGATTGATGTTGACGATTGATATAACTAAATAACAGTGATTCTTTTTCACACAAGCACACAGTGTGTCGAGTATATGGTAATTCGGGAAAAAAGTCATAACTCTTAAACTATGCAATTTTCGAGTAAAGTACCTTAATACTTTTTGAAATAAAATGCAAAGACGAATTGATTGGTATATAAAAAAAAATTATTTCTAATTATTAAAAAAAAATTTTTTTTCTAATTATTAAAAAAAATTTTTTTTTCAATTGCGATAACTTTGTTTTTTATGTTTTTTTTTATTGACTTATTTTCGATTTACTGCGACATATTGTAATTAATTTTAACTAAGCAACTGCCTAGATTTGCCTAATGGCAACCGTCCCAAGATTTTGAGCACATTTTATTTCGAATAACAAATAAAAAATAATAAATAAAATATGAGGATTTATTCGTGAATATAATAATGATTTCATTCGGTAAACAATTATTCAGTAGTAAATTATTCCAAATAACGCTTGACGCCTAAATAGTAGTGGTTAGTGGTTAGGTTAGTAGTGGTGACCGACCCTAGGTCCGGGACTGGGACCTTCGTTATCTTTACACATACTTTGTTGCCACGATACACATACACGTCGCTGGTGCCGACTGCCGAGCCGAGTGCTGCGTGCCGCGTGCGATGTCGGTGACGCGATGTCATTCGACACCATTATTCGCTGAGCTATGCTATGCTATTCGAATAAATTTTTATTCGCTGGGTTTTTACGAATAAATTTTTATTCGCTGGGTTATTCGACTAAAAATTCATTCGAATAAAAATTTAGTCGAATAAAAATTTATTCGAATAAAAATTTAGTCGAATAACCCAGCGAATAAAAATTTATTCGTAATTTTTATTCGATGGTTATTCGAATGAAATTTCAATCGAATAACGCCCAACTCTGGCAGCAGTTATTAACATACTAACAGCAAGAAAAATTAAATTCTTCACATATACACCGAAGTCGATCAAACCAAAATCCATACTTTTAAAGGGTATTGATAACAGCTTTGTCCCGGATGAAATATTAGAAGAAATTAATAACCTAAATCTACCTAAAGTTTCGATTATCAAAATAACCAAATTCAGCACGCAAAAATCTATCAAAAATAACAATCCATTACCATTCCTACTAGTACAAATCACCCCCGACAGTGATATCGGAACCCTAACAAACATAAAATACATTCTAAATCAATCGGTTAAATGGGAAAGACTAATAAAAAAAGAACCAATCATGTGCCTTAGATGTCAAACAATAGGACACTCAGCGTCAAATTGTAAATTAGACTTTAGATGCGTCAAATGTTCCGAAAACCACGATCCAGGTAACTGCGAGATCAAAAAAGATAGCTTGGTAGAAAAATCAAAACTCTTTTGTGTAAGATGCAAAGAATTTGGACACCCGGCATCGTACAAAGGTTGTCCAAAGTTCAAAGAAATAAAAGAAAGATACACACACAACTTAAAAAAAAAAGACCGAAAACAAAATTACTACTTTACTACTAAATTACTACTTTTAAGCTTTGTCTCGTTTAGTAAAAAAACAACTGAGAATATCCCAAATCTAGAAACCGATAACAACTATGATATTTTAAAAGACGCGAGAATAGACATAAATTCAACACAAACAAACAGCACGGGAAAATATATAATAACTAATAATAGGGACAAACTAAATTTAATAAGGGCTAACTTCGCAAAAGTCTACACTCAAAACAAAAATCTGGGAAAAAATAGATAATCTGAAATTATCGATAAACACCACAATAATCTCATGCAGAACATAGAAGAGGATTTGGCCAATAACAAATACCTAATACAGTTCGACGATAACAATCAAGCGAGAAACCCAGAATGGGAAGAGGACCCAAGCTACTTCACAAACATAGCACTAACAACCAGCCTCTTTAAAAAACTTAACAATAAATGCTCCTCAGGGCTAGACGAAATACCAAATATAATACTCAAAAATCTTCCACTCCACATCATATACGACTATAACACAATTTTCAATAACTGCTTAAACAACTGTTATTTCCCAACAAATTGGAAAACGGCAAAAGTAATCCCGATTGCCAAGAAAGGTAAAGACCCTTCTTCTCCTCTTAGCTACAGACCAATCAGCCTTCTCCCCAATATCTCTAAAGTATTCGAAATCCTAATAAAAAGAGCTCTAGAAAAATTTTACGATGATAACAACTTAATTCCGGACACACAATTCGGGTTCAAACATCAACTAAGTACAATACATGCAATACATAAACTAACATCTGATATCCACGCAGCTATTTTTAATAAAGAGAATGTGGCAGCCTGCCTTATAGATCTAGAAAAGGCCTTTGACACAGTGTGGGTCAAAGGTCTCTTATACAAAATGAAAAAAAAGGCTGCGAATCACACCTGTTAAAAATACTAAAGAGCATGTTACTGAACAAAAAATTTTACACAAACACACACGAAGATATTCTATTCGAAATGGAAGATGGCCTGCAACAAGGAACAGTTACAGCTCCGATTCTTTTTAACTTTTTCAATGCAGAAATTCCGAACCTATTTGATATACCGGATTCAACAGACATAAAAGTCATATTTTTCGCAGATGATTTAATAATATACGTTACAGGAAAAAACGTCAAAAATCTCCAAGCCAAAATGCAATCAATAGTTAACAAAATAAATGAATACTATAAAACCTGGAAGTTAAAAATAAACCCAACAAAATGCGAAACTATTTTATTCAGGCCAAAAATAGACAAACAGAGCAAAACTTTTAGAAACTCCTACAAATCATTCCAGATAAAAATTGACGATACAACAGTTCCGCACAAAAATCTAATACGATACCTCGGAATTTACTTAGATAACCGAATAATACTAAACGAACACATAAAAATACAAATGGAAAAAGCTAGAAAAGCATTCATGGCTAACAGCAAAATATTCCATTCCGATTACCTAAATCCGCAAATTAAAAAATGATGTTACATGCTCTTGATCAGACCTATAATCTCATATGGTTGCCCTATTTGGTTTAACACGAGCCCACATATAATAGAGTCTATTAGAAAATTCGAACGTAAATGTCTAAGAGCGTGTACGCGTGTATATAGGAGTAGAGAATCGAATTTCAAAAAATTCGAAACATGTAAAAAACTATATGACACGGCAAATATACCAAGGATAGATAGCTTTATGATAAAATTAAATAGAGATTATTTCGCAAAAATTAGACATATAAGAAACAACAATTTAATTTCTAGTTCGCTATACCCAAATGACGAATATTACACAAGAACGTGCAATACTGGAAATATCCCTCCAGAAGCTTTCCTATTATTAGACAAAACGGGTAGAATCACAGATTCAAATAATATACCTATTATATACCATATAGAGAGGAAATCTAGTGATAAAAAGATCCTATATCCACATAATCCTAACAGCAATGACCTTTCTCTCAGATCAAAACTAGTCTATAATATGTCTCTCCCTAAGAGAGATATCGAAGATAAATACTACAAAAACACCAAAATATATTGGTGGGTAAAAAGCGAGTAAATAATAAGACTGATGCAGGCTGCGACAGCTAAAGTTTGTTACTAAATATATATAAATAAGATAATCTAGATCTAGATAGCAACATCTTTAGTATACCATATATAGATATCAAAAAGTACAAGATTGAATGAATGAATGAATGAGTATGTAAATAATAGTGTGCAAGTGGTAGTCAGATAAGTTATCCGCATTGTTCTGTATATATGTATATATCCCGCAACCCGATACATAGAGGTTAAGAAATTAAAATTCCGTCTTTTTCCTGTTATTTTTTTTTTACGGAAGAATTAGAACGCGCAAAAAAAAGAATCCAGAATTATGGATAATGCTAAAAAAATAGTTATAGATATGTATAAGACCAGCCTTTAAGACATAGAATAAGTTAAAGTGGTTGTGAGCGTTAAATTATATTGACCATTCAACTCGTTTATATATTTTTTTTGTCTCCGATATGTGTTGTAGTATATTCTCTACATGTAACAATGTGCAATCTTATTTATCATTGTTTCCTGAATAAAGCTTTTAAAAAAAAAAAATTGAGCGTTCGACTGTGGACCGTCCTATACTAGGTTCGCGCCCGTCGTAGGTCTATTTTTTTTATTTCATCAATTCTCTTCTCTTTTTTTTCTAACTTCACACTAGTCAAGGATATTTTTGTAGAATTCTTTTAAAAGCAATATTGAAATATTTAAAAAGTATTTCAACGTAAAATACACCATAAATAGTAGTTGTGTCTAACAGAGTCATAAGGCAAGGAAAGAAAAGAAAAGGTAAACGTATAAAGGTAAACAAAGGTAAAAGTTAATGAAACATCGAAAGTTTGTCATTCTAAATATGCTTTTATAGATCCGTTAGTTTACTTTGACAAGTATCGGAACATCTGCTTTCACTGTGAAATATTTCATTAGCAACCCTGAGTGGTACATTGGTACATACCAGAGATGGGCAGTATCTAAATACAAAATTATTCGAATAAGTTCTAGATAAAATAACCTGTATCTTTTGCCTTGTATTCGAAGTCGATTGCAGCGCTACAATGTATCTGTAACTTCATCTGTCGAGCGCTGCGGTTTGGAGAGTTTATTCATCTGTCTCTCCGACGATTTTCTGGTTATCTTCGACTTGTATTTGAGAGTCGAATACAGCGCCATGATGTATCTTACGGTTGTATCTGTCGTTAACTTGCTTGCAGAGTTATCCGTCAGATTTTATTTGAAGAAATAGATTCGTAATCATATGGATTATTTGAATCCCCAGATGTCGCGCGAGATTTATCCGTCATCTTTTATTCGTTATTTGAAGCTGGATTTAGCCAGACGATTTATTTGACGCTTGTATTTGTGACGAGTAACTGGAAGAGATGAAAATCACATGTATCTTTATTTGATATCTTTATTTGATTTCAAATACACTGAGATCTTGATGCGACGTTGCCACGTCGTAATACATATGTAATGTAATACGAGGAACGTATTTACATTTACAGTGACTTTCATTATTATTCCATATTCGGATACTCTAATAAGGACTATAACAATTGTTTAAACAAATACATTTGTATTATTTAAACGATTGGTTAAACAAACAATTTTTATTATTTAAACACATGTTTAAACAAATAGAGTTTCATTATTTGGACGATTGTTTAAACAAGTACATTTGTATTATTTAAACGATTGGTTAAACAAACAATTTTTATTATTTAAACACATGTTTAAACAAATAGAGTTTCATTATTTGGACGATTGTTTAAACAAGTACATTTGTATTATTTAAACGATTGTTTAATCAAACAAATTTTTATTATTTAAACACATGTTTAAACAAATAGATTTTCATTATTTGGACGATTGTTTAAACAAATACATTTTATTATTTAAACAGATGTTTAAACAAATAACTGTTTATTATTTAAGCAATTGTTTAAACAAATAAATTTTTATTAAAAAAAATATAAATATTTATATTTTTTTATTTTGTACATACTTATATATATATATATATATGTATATATATATATATATATATTGCGACGTTGTCCCTTTTTCGAACGGTTTTATGGCCGACGACAAACGGTCAACCCCGAGATTTTATAGGCTCTGAGACCGGGCCGTGCGCGGCCATGCGGACACGGTCCTCTCGGTGCAAAGGCGGAACTCGGTGGAGGCTTGAACGAACAACGCGACGATAGTTCGGGCGCCAGGTATTTAGAAAATACCACGCGAAACACGATGGTGACCTCGAACTCGGGGAAGCCGAGTCCGAGAGTCAAGCCCCCCACGAAACGCGGTCTGAAATAATGACGCGAACGGCCAGATGATTCGAGCGCAGGAGATAACGGGGACAGCCCTCACGGCAGGACGGATCTCGCAGGTGAAGAATCAACAAACGGAATTGGCTCTTAATCTTTAATGGTCACGAAAGTAAAAGATACAGGCGAGCGGCCACGAGGCCGCGAACCGGGAGCCCGCGCTCCTTGTACACTTTAGCGGAAGATGACCGTTCGCTGAGCGCGTTAGTCTATCGTGATTCTATCGCGGACGTACGATGCTACGGTACAATATACGATTTGTTCGTCGATACAAGATTCCACGAGGCGCGGATGAACGGCGCAATTCCTACGACTGTCGCGAGAGTCCGAGGCGAAGCGAAATTGCCGACGTGCGATGGATAATCCACGGCCGTACGCGGGATTCGAGGCGCGTAGACCGCCGCGGTTCACGCGTAATTCCGCCTACGCTCCTACCGTCGCCGACTATCCGAACCGAATACTATTCGAGACTAATTCGATACCGACACGACTCCCGAGGAAGACTTCCGATTTACGAAATTAAGGGAACTCTTGTCGCGAAGGCTCACAGCGTCCTTGAGAAGGACGCGAGCGAAGGCTCGAGGCGCCCTGCGCCTCGGCTCTTACGAAATCTCCGAGGACGAGACGAACACGTGTCGTCCTCGCGCGAATAACACGAGCCACCACGATTAACGAATCGAGGAATCACAGAATCGGCTTACCGTTGACGATATTCACGCTAGCCGCTACCGATGGACTTCGTAGGCTTCGCTGAAGGTTGCCCCTCGACCGAAATTCCGAGCTGGATCCGGAAAAGCCACCCGCGACGCGAAACTAACAAGGAGAGGCCGCGGCCTTCGGGTCACCGATCTCGTTGAGACTTCGCACACTTATAGAGTTCGTTCTCCTGTTTACGAATATATACCATTATAGGGTCAGACGCTCAATAGTTTTTGAGATATTGACGATTAAAGTTTTATTGCTCACCTTAAATACAATATTTTTTGTAGATAATACCAAGAGCCGGCGTGGCGTGATGGTAGCGTGTGAACTTCTCACGCGGATGGCCAGAGTTCAAATCCTGTCAAGTGAATCGATTTTTTTTTCATTTTACTTTATTTTTTATTCATGAAACATTTACCCCGATGTATGTGTATGATATTAATTTCAATCAATTCGAATTCACGCATAAAATTGCATTATCTCTATTTTTTAAATAAAATACTCTAATTGTAAATCGGTACTTATTATTATACGCGTTGAAGAAAAAAAATTCAAATGCAATCTTCTCACAAGAAAATTCAAAATTTATCACGGCGAACACCAATGGGTAAGTATTGTAACCCGATGTTTACAAACCGCGTCGTGCTCTCAAGAGTTTCGCCGAACTCGAGAGGTTCCCTGATCTCTGTTTATGTTGACTGTTTATATCCAAATGATGCAATTCACTAGTTCCGAACTGCATCTTTCGAGTCAGTTGATCAGTCTGTTTTGTTCCACAGTGAAATCGAGAGGTTCTTATAAAAATGAATACGCGAGCGTCTACATCGAGATGTTCATCTCGTAGTGTTTCTGGCGCGAGTGAAAATGCATGCATAAGTGATACAAGTGCGATTCTTGAAAATCAGAAACAATATTTAAAGGATGCTTTTATATATGCGGAAAGCCTCCTGCGAAATGAAAATTTAATTGCGGCGGAAGGATCGTCTGTAATTTCTCATGCAGCGATAGCAATAGGCGAAAAAATATTTGAACTCGTTGTCGATATGATACAGCAGCATGAAATAGTTACAGAGGAGGATCTCATTTGTAATTATGAAATAGATAGGGAAAATGTATTTACGAAAATTACACGTGACGATTCTATTGAAGATGAGTGGTCTGACACGGAAGAAAAGATGGAGAAAACAGAAATTGTGCCGCTAGATGTGAAAATAAAAACAGTTACTATTGCTCGTCGTCATCCATTATGGTCTTTAAAATCACTCCGATCAAAAGGAAGTAGATTGTTGAAAAGAAAAGAAGATCTACTTCGCTGGGAGAAACAAATTAAAGAAGGAGGGACCATATTTGAAAAATATTATGCGATTGATAAGTGGACGTACGACCGATTTCAAGAAGCTCGTGCAAGTTGTCAACAGGTAACTACGAGACACCTCCAAGAATGGGCACTGGCAGGAGCACATCAATATCAATCCACAAATTTTCATTTTAAAGCTGGTCACACTTGGGTAACGAATTTCAAATTAAAACACGATATCCGACAGAGAAAAATCACGAAGTACGTTACTTCACAAGAAGCAAAAAATTTTGACGAAATACTGCAGGCCGCCGAAAATTTTCGTAAAATAGTAAAGTGTATGACCCCGCAATTTAATTTAAATTATATAATTAACACGGATCAAACAGGATGTCAATACCAGTCAACATTCGGAAGGACAATGACATATAAGGGAGAAAAAACTGTAGTTGTAAATAAAAGAAATATCTCAAAAACCACGCATACATATACAGCGCAGTACAGCATCACAATGGCAGGAAAACTGTTACCGCATGTATTCTTATGCATGCAAGAACCTTCAGCAAAATTCGGACCACTTGTACAGAAAAAAGTAAATGAGCTTACGTCACATCATAAAAATATAATAGTAACTTGTTCAAAATCCGGAAAATTAACACAGGATATATATAAAGACTTCCTAAAATTGGTATTGCAACCTTATGTAGAAGAAAACAAATTTCTCTTGTTAATCGATTCCTGGGGAGGACAGACAAATGTGGGAATGTATGACGATTTATTTGTGACGGAAGAAGGAGACACCACCTGTACTCTACGAATAATTCCGCCTAAATGTACACCGCTAGTACAACCTTGCGACGTGTACTTTTACAGGCAAATTAAAAATTTTTTAAAAAGAATACAAAACTGTACCTATTTAATCGAAAACAATCGAGAAATTTCAAGAAGAGAAGATGCCATTAAAATACATTCCCTCATACACACCCAATTGTCAGCAGTAATTTTTAAGCCTATGTTGCAATACGCATGGTTCGCCGCTGGACTATCCGACGATAGAGAAATTTTTGAAAACGTGAATCAGGTGTGCTTCCCAATGGAAATGTTAAAAAACAAATGTTCATGTGGTGAAAGTGCATTAATACGATGTGCAAGATGCTTTGCTTTTCTATGTTTTGTTTGCTTCTACGACAAATACCACTGCTGCACATAACAATAACTGTAAGTATTCTATTATAACTATTCTACTTCTGTTAGTATTATAGAATTATTGTGCGTGAAATCGAATTGATTGAAATTAATATCATACACATACATCGAGGTAAATGTTTCATGAATAAAAAATAAAGTAAAATGAAAAAAAAATCGATTCACTTGACAGGATTTGAACTCTGGCCATCCGCGTGAGAAGTTCACACGCTACCATCACGCCACGCCGGCTCTTGGTATTATCTACAAAAAATATTGTATTTAAGGTGAGCAATAAAACTTTAATCGTCAATATCTCAAAAACTATTGAGCGTCTGACCCTATAATGGTATATATTCGTAAACAGGAGAACGAACTCTATAAGTGTGCGAAGTCTCAACGAGATCGGTGACCCGAAGGCCGCGGCCTCTCCTTGTAAGCGGTATTCGGTAGTTGCAAGGACGAGATTATTTGAAGCGAAACGCGACTATACTCGATGAGCCTCTGTGCGACAGTGGTTCCTCGATCCGCATCGACGGAACGCATCGATCCTGGTTCCCCCCACTCCGAGCGTATTGCCGAATTTTCCGATAGGTGCCGTACGCAACGCAACTAGGTTGTCGCAGGATCGCAACTACGAAAAAGTCCTAGGGCCCCAGACTTTACGCGACCACTTAATTTACCGCGACCTTTGAATTCCCGCTCGCCCTCGGCGAGCGGTTCGCATAATCCTCGGCAGCCAATTCGACACACCACCCACGCTGAGATCCTAGTTGAGCGGGATGAGACGGCGGCGGGACTCGGGC
This sequence comes from Lasioglossum baleicum, assembly GCF_051020765.1. Lineage (NCBI taxonomy): Eukaryota > Metazoa > Arthropoda > Insecta > Hymenoptera > Halictidae > Lasioglossum > Lasioglossum baleicum. Next base: position 1,201,217 of record NC_134946.1, read on the forward strand.
ATGCTGTTGTTCGCTATAGGATCTCTTCGTCCCACGACGGCGCCTCCGGGTTTGTTCGCCCGTGTGTGATGACTTGTTTTGCTGCTTCCGGCGCCGGATTTGTTCGTTGGCCATCCTTTTATTCGGTCTTTGATCCTTCGGCACCTTTTCGGACTCGTACGCTTTCTTTATGATCGATAATTGCCTGAAACGTCGTACTCCGTACGCACAACAGATGGCATTAGTACGGTGCACGAAATCGGAAGATTTTCCTCTCGGAGTGCTCTTATGGCCTGCGGGTGGCTTACGTAACCGAAAAAGGTCGGTCCGGTCCACACGTAATTCGGCTGTTTGACCGAGTTCAAACGGCGAAGTGACGTCGCACGCTTGCAACGTCACAACTCCCCCCCCCCCCTTAAAAATGGACCGGACTGCCCCGTGGCTTGTCGACTCTGTGACCTATGGCTCGCCAAATAAGAGCATTCCCTTCGGAAGTCAACCTTTACAGTAGAGCCTCCACCAGTGGACAAACACATACCCAATTCTTACCCTTCGATAACCGCTATCTTCTTCATGCTTTTTCCTTCTACTTCGGACGAGACCTGTTCACAACACAATACTGGAGGGGGAAGGTTCGCAAACATACAATAAATCGTGTTGCCTTTTGCATAGAAAATTATAAACTTTATTTGTCCCGACCGACTGTCGGAACTTCTAAGATACCGCTGTTGCGGAGTTACAATCTTTTTTTTTTTCTTTTCGGAACTTTGAACCTAAGTTATCCGTATCGTTACGGGATTTCCTAATAATCGGGCAACAACTTAAATTTTCCTTCTTTATGGTATTGATCGAAACTAATGCAACCTAAATTAAATTCTTTTACTTTTAACCCCGGTCTTAAACTGGCTACGGAAGTACAGGTTTGGTATCTTTTTTTTTTTTTTCGCGATTTCTACAAATCGTCGAAGTATTCCCTCTTCGGAGCCCCTATCTTCTCGCGGTATTCCTCGTTCATCTTCCTCCACTCGGGCCCGCACGTCGGGCACGTGCGCACTGATTTCCCCGGTTGACCGCATTTGAAACAGTGCTGCTCCACCTGCTTTACGCACTGGCTACGAACGTGTCCGTATTCCCCACAATTCCAGCAGGCATCGGGATCTTTCGCCTTGCTGGTAGCGGTTTCTTCCAACTTGGCCTCGAACTGTTTCCAGTTCGGGAGATGGCGGCGCGGCTTGTGATATTCCGGTATTTCCGCCTTTGCCTGCTGGAGTGGTTGTTCGTGTCTTGGTCGTGCCGACGGTGCGGGTGCCGAGACCGGTAATTCCTCTCTTCGGTGCGCGGCCTTTCTTTCCTCGCAGACGGCGCATTTCGGTTCCGTTTTCGGGACTTGTCGGAAGTACTGTCGCAGGGCCCGGATGTGGCTCATCAGCTTCCGGAAGTCCTTGGTTACTGCTTCGTAGCAATCCTCCAGCTCGATTTGGACTTCGAGCGCTTCGGCCTCTGGATTTTGGTTAGCGGCTTTCGGTATTCCTTCCGTCATGGTCGCCTTTTCGCTCACCACCGGTTCTGGCGTGAGTAGGAGTTGGAGATTACTCTCCTCCTCTACGAGTGGGCCTAGCAGGTCGTCCACTGGGACGTCTGGTACGCTCTTGGCTGGGGGTTGGAGCGCCCTTTCGAGATTCTCGAGACTTTCCTCGAGTGCCCCGATATCCTCGTCGATCACCCGATACTGCTCCTGCACTTCCGGATTCGCCTTGCGATCCTGCATCTGTAATTGGTTCAATTGTCGTATCGAGTTGTTCTTCCTCGCTCTGCTTCGGCGGGGTGTACGTCTTAAGGTCTGACACGTGTGCTTTTCCTACGTCTTTGCCTTCCATTGTGGTCAGGCCGTAAACTACCGTCGAAAGTTTTTTCGCAATTCGCAACGGTCCGGCGTATTTCGGACATAATTTCGCAGCTATGTTCTGCGCTGCGGATGACAATACGCGATTTCGTCGCAGCACTAAGTCTCCTACCTCAAAACGCGTGTCCCTATGCCGTAGATTGTAATACCGCGATTGCGTTTCGTACGCCCTATCCAGATTTTCGGTTACCCAATGTCGTAGGGTCGCGAGGTGAGTCATGCGATCCCTCCACTCTCCTGTGAACGATACTTCGAGATCTACCGGCGGTTCCTGTTCCGCTCGACAACATTTTGCAGGTCTCGGCTCTCGTCCGAAGTTTAGGAACGCTGGCGATGTTTGCAGTACTGTGTGGTGTGCGGTATTGTATGCGAATCGAAATTTCGAGATATTCGCATCCCAATCGCGATGGTCTTTTCCGATATACGCGACGATCATTGTTTTCAATATCCTATTAACCCGTTCGACGGGATTTGCTTGGGGATGGTACGGCGGAGTTGTCGCGATTGTTATCCCGTAATCTTCTGCCAATTCGTGAATGGCCTTATTGACAAATTCGGTACCGTTGTCTGTTAGTAATACGTCGGGGGTTCCCCATCGCGAAAATATTTGATCTTCTAATACTTCGGAAATTTTCGGTCCCGTGGCTCTACGGAGGGGGCAACATTCAACCCATTTCGTGAATAAATCTTGCATTACTAATAGATACGAGAATCCAGCACGACTGGGTGGAAGCGGGCCCATTATATCAGTGGCTACGACCATCCATGGTGCTGCGATGCGACGCCTTCCCATGAGCCCGGAGGGGAGGGATTGTTCCACCTTCGTAGCTTGGCACGTAGGGCAGCGTCGCACGTATTCCACGGCGGTTCGAAACATCCCCGGCCAATAATACTTGGTCGCGATGCGATGATATGTTTTCTCTACCCCTAGGTGCGCCGCTTGCACTTCGTCGTGTGCCTCTCTTAGTATCTCGGTTCTTTCGGCTAACGGGACTACGAGTTTCCACTCATTTAAATCTCCCCCAAGAATTTCCGAAATCAATGGGTCGGTACGACGGTGATATAGCCTACCCTCGCGAATTGACCAGTCGGGGTATTTTTCCGGATTCGATTCTACTACTTTGAGTCTCTCGTCATGCCAGTCTAACTGTGTCGCGGCTACTGTCGGAATCTGTTCCCCTTCTCCTTCTGTTCCTTCGAACATTCGCGAAAGTGCGTCTGGTACGTGATTTAACGCTCCTTGTCGGTATGTAATGTCGAAATCATACTCTAGCAGTTGTAATGCCCACCGCGCGAGCCTTCCCGAAGGGTTTTTCAATTGCCGTAACCAACGCAAACTACTATGATCCGTAATGATCGTAAAATGATACCCTTCGAGGTATGCTCGAAATTTTTCCACGGCCCACACGATAGCGAGACACTCTAATTCCGTCGCGGAGTACTTTCGTTCGGCGGAATTCAACGAGCGGCTCGCAAACGCGACTACCCTTTCCTCCCCCTCGATTTCTTGAACCAGTACTGCACCGAGCCCTACCGTGCTTGCGTCGGTCTGCAGGACGAATGGGATGTCAAAATGTGGACAAGCGAGAGTTGGCGCGGTTGCCACTAACAATCTTAATTTTTCGAAGGCGGTTTGTTGTCCGTCCTCCCATTTCCACGTCTTGCCTTTCCGTAGTAAGATATTTAAGGGCTCCGCTACAGTCGCGAAATCCGGAATAAATCTTCGATACCACGAAGCCATTCCGAGAAATCGTCGTAATTGTTTTAAATTCTTAGGAGCTGGGAAAGACAAGACGGGTTCAATTTTATCCGCGTCAACTTTTAACCCTTCGCGACTCACTACAAATCCCAGGTACCGAACTTCTTCCCTGCAGAAATCGCATTTTTCGGGATTTATAATTAATCCAGCTGATTTTATTTTATTTAATACCCGACGCAGCCACTCGAGGTGCTTTTCGAAAGTTGTTGTTGCGATAATTATATCGTCCAGATACGCAAAAACATGTGGCTCCATTTCTGGACCGATCAATCGATCCAACAGTCTCTGAAATGTTGCCGGTGCTCCTGTGAGTCCGTACGGCATTCGCTTAAATTGAAATAGCCCTTTTCCGGGGACTGTAAACGCGGTAATCTCACGGCTGTCTTTCTCTAGCGGTATTTGGAAATCAGCCTGGCTCAGATCGAGAGTGGAAATGTAGCGCGCGGCGCGTAATTTATCGAGAATGCTCGTCATTATCGGTAGCGGGTACGCGTCCTTCTTGGAAACCGCATTGACTTTGCGAAAATCTAGACAAAATCTGTATTTGCCGTTGGGTTTTTTCACCATTACTACCGGACTGGACCATTCACTTTCAGATGGTTCAATAATATCGTTGGCCAGTAACGAATCTACCTCCTTGTAAATCGCTTCCTGTACCATAGGTGAGACAGGATAGTACCTTTGTTTAATAGGCCTATTCTCTCCCACATCAATTCTGTGAGTAGTCAAAGTGGTTAATCCCGGTACTTTGGCAAAGTCACTGAGTTCCTTTTCCAAGAATTCGCATAATTGTTCTTTTTCGCCGCCCGATAATATTTGCAGGCCGCAGCAAAGTTGCTCGTTCGAAATTGAACCGAAAGGGAATTCGATTCTCGGTCGCGACGCGAAGTACCAGCTTCCCCGGTGGTATTCGACAACGATACCGAATTGCGCTATTACGTCAATCCCTAGCAACAATGGATTCACAAGGTTATCGAGAACGCGGACGAAAATTTTTCGAGTTTCGTTCCGTATTGTTATATCTAATTCGGCCTGTTCCGAAGCTCTATCTACGGCCCCTGTTGCTAACAGAAAGTAGCAAGGTCTCTCCGAGATTGTTAACTTCGCGTGATTTCCGACAGCTTGTATTAACGCTCGATTAGCAAACGAAATGGATGATCCGGAATCTATTAACGCTCGTGCCCTGTACGTGCCGATTTGCGCGTCGATTATTAATAAAGACGGTCGAGACTTGGAATCGTCCTCCGCGTTAGTTTCCGAAATTCGGGCCGAGATTATCATTTGGGAAACCGTTCCGACCCCTACGAGCGGTTCCGTCGGTAGTTTTCCGACTTCCGATCGCATTTACGACAGTCGCGAGTTGTTACGTCCGGTTCTCCGCAGCGATAGCAATGAATACACGGTTTTTCCTTGCAATTCCTGGATCGATGACCAGGTTTAGTGCAATTCCAACAAAGCTCGTTGCTTCTCGGTTTGAATTCCGAGGAGCAGATAGCGCAGATGGTTTCGTATTCGACGCGTTTGCTATTCGGCTGATTTCGGGAGTTCCCGCGCCTACTCGGATTTTCTCTCTGGCACGCGTGTCGTGTTACCGGACGGGACTGTTCGCGGAAACGGGGATTCCCTCCTCGGCAACCTCCCTTACATTCGGTCTCGGCGATGGCGTTTACCGATTCGTAACGTGGATTTCGATAAAATCTACCGCGACCAGATTCCTTCGACTGATTACTATCCTTCGGCGGTTGATAGGCATAAATTTTATTGGCGATCTGCTGCGATCGATAATTATCTGCTCTACCGGGCGACACGTTGCTTTCCGCTTCGCGTAGTTTCTTTTCTACCTCTTTCATCGTTTTGATGTTATCGATCCCTAATACATTTCGAAGCTTTTCCCTCGCGTTCCAGATTATTCTCTTTACGCACTTTTCCTCCGACCACGGTTTATCTAATCGGCTCATCATAATTTCCATGCAAGCAAGATAATCTCGTACCGGTTCTTCTTCGCCCTGTTTCCGTACTCGTAAATCGTGTTCTAATAATTCCTGATAATCGGGATCGAAAAAATTTTGTCGCCACTCGGAGACGAATTCGGCCCACGAGGTTAATCTTCCGCGAGTCTTATACCAGAAGGCCGCGTTTCCCGAAAAACAAATTGGTAGACAGTCGAGGAGGTCTTCGTCCTCGATTTTCGAACTCGATCTCAAATCCTCTAAAGTGGAGAGAAACGTTTCCGCGTCCTCGTCCGCTCTCCCGGCGAAATTCAAACGCCACTTTCTAATGGTGTCGAATGCTGCTGAGGATTTATCTCGCTCATCGTCTGATGATTCGGAACTATCGTCTGTCCTTCCTCCTCGAATCTCCGGTACTTTACGCGATCCGTATTGACGTGGGGACGGGCGTGGTGGCCGAAGTCTCGTATTATCGCTAGCTTTCGTTTCGTTTACGGTCTCTTCCTGTATGAATGGACCGTGCGATGGAGGATCGCGAGACGTCCCTTCTCCCGGATCATAATCGCTATCGCTGTAAGCGGAGCGATAGTCTCTGTCCATTTTCGAGTCACCCGATATTTTCGGTACGAAATTCGGATGTTTATTTTCCTTACGATAGCTAGCGCGCGGTCCTTCGTCGCCAAGGCCTTCGGTCGCTCGCGTTGTTTACTTTCCGCGTCCGGACGCTCTATCTCCCCGTACGAGATCTCTTGTTACGCTCTGTCGCCACGCGGCTCGAAATTGTCTCTCGAAAGTCTCTTTGTTCTCGATAACCCTGACTCTCGAATTTGAAACCGTTGCCACACAGTACGCCTATGGTTCCTATTACCTTGAAGCGTTCTTGCTTCAACAAGGTCGCGAAGAGAAAAAAAAGAATTTAACCGATCGCGTAAATATTCTGTTCACGAACAAAGACGTGTACGACGAAATTCTAGGCTACGAAATTCTGGCCCAGCACCGTAAGACGTACACTCCCGTAATACAATTTATTACAATTTCACAATTATTACACGAAAATCAGTAAATCATGGCAATAAAATTGCTCGTCAATTTTGTACACAGAATATTTCGTGCTGGCTCTTCGGAATCTTCCCCGCCAGACTCGCAACGAATCGAAATCAAAATTTTTCGCTTTCGAATTGAGTGTTTCTCGTGTCTCACTGGGTCTCTTTCGAACGTTCGCGATTTCACGATTCTACGAGAATACGACCTCGAGATTCCCGTAATTTATCACGATCAGGTAGTACCGTACGCTACCTGCGAGAGTCACCCGTTATTTTCCTGTGCCTCTCTCCGTTGTCGGGAAAAACCCTTGCGAGAGAGAGGTCCCTGTTCGGGCGCCAATTTGCGACGTTGTCCCTTTTTCGAACGGTTTTATGGCCGACGAAAAACGGTCAACCCCGAGATTTTATAGGCTCTGAGACCGGGCCGTGCGGACACGGTCCTCTCGGTGCAAAGGCGGAACTCGGTGGAGGCTTGAACGAACAACGCGACGATAGTTCGGGCGCCAGGTATTTAGAAAATACCACGCGAAACACGATGGTGACCTCGAACTCGGGGAAGCCGAGTCCGAGAGTCAAGCCCCCCACGAAACGCGGTCTGAAATAATGACGCGAACGGCCAGATGATTCGAGCGCAGGAGATAACGGGGACAGCCCTCACGGCAGGACGGATCTCGCAGGTGAAGAATCAACAAACGGAATTGGCTCTAAATCTTTAATGGTCACGAAAGTAAAAGATACAGGCGAGCGGCCACGAGGCCGCGAACCGGGAGCCCGCGCTCCTTGTACACTTTAGCGGAAGATGACCGTTCGCTGAGCGCGTTAGTCTATCGTGATTCTATCGCGGACGTACGATGCTACGGTACAATATACGATTTGTTCATCGATACAAGATTCCGCGAGGCGCGGATGAACGGCGCAATTCCTACGACTGTCGCGAGAGTCCGAGGCGAAGCGAAATTGCCGACGTGCGATGGATAATCCACGGCCGTACGCGGGATTCGAGGCGCGTAGACCGCCGCGGTTCACGCGTAATTCCGCCTACGCTCCTACCGTCGCCGACTATCCGAACCGAATACTATTCGAGACTAATTCGATACCGACACGACTCCCGAGGAAGACTTCCGATTTACGAAATTAAGGGAACTCTTGTCGCGAAGGCTCACAGCGTCCTTGAGAAGGACGCGAGCGAAGGCTCGAGGCGCCCTGCGCCTCGGCTCTTACGAAATCTCCGAGGACGAGACGAACACGTGTCGTCCTCGCGCGAATAACACGAGCCACCACGATTAACGAATCGAGGAATCACAGAATCGGCTTACCGTTGACGATATTCACGCTAGCCGCTACCGATGGACTTCGTAGGCTTCGCTGAAGGTTGCCCCTCGACCGAAATTCCGAGCTGGATCCGGAAAAGCCACCCGCGACGCGAAACTAAGCGGTATTCGGTAGTTGCAAGGACGAGATTATTTGAAGCGAAACGCGACTATACTCGATGAGCCTCTGTGCGACAGTGGTTCCTCGATCCGCATCGACGGAACGCATCGATCCTGGTTCCCCCCACTCCGAGCGTATTGCCGAATTTTCCGATAGGTGCCGTACGCAACGCAACTAGGTTGTCGCAGGATCGCAACTACGAAAAAGTCCTAGGGCCCCAGACTTTACGCGACCACTTAATTTACCGCGACCTTTGAATTCCCGCTCGCCCTCGGCGAGCGGTTCGCATAATCCTCGGCAGCCAATTCGACACACCACCCACGCTGAGATCCTAGTTGAGCGGGATGAGACGGCGGCGGGACTCGGGCATGCTGTTGTTCGCTATAGGATCTCTTCGTCCCACGACGGCGCCTCCGGGTTTGTTCGCCCGTGTGTGATGACTTGTTTTGCTGCTTCCGGCGCCGGATTTGTTCGTTGGCCATCCTTTTATTCGGTCTTTGATCCTTCGGCACCTTTTCGGACTCGTACGCTTTCTTTATGATCGATAATTGCCTGAAACGTCGTACTCCGTACGCACAACAGATGGCATTAGTACGGTGCACGAAATCGAAAGATTTTCCTCTCGGAGTGCTCTTATGGCCTGCGGGTGGCTTACGTAACCGAAAAAGGTCGGTCCGGTCCACACGTAATTCGGCTGTTTGACCGAGTTCAAACGGCGAAGTGACGTCGCACGCTTGCAACGTCACAATATATATATATATGTAGATATATATATTGTCACGTCGTTTCTCGTTTCTTAGCGAAACGATAGCGACTCCGGGTATTTACGAGCGATACCGCCGGGCCACGTTCGGCCGCGCGAAACGTGGTCCACCCGGGACAAAAATTGTACGCAGGCCCGTCGTCTCTCGGGATCTCTTACGTAAAGTTCGGGCGCCAGGCACAGAAGATGCCACGCTAAATTCGCTAATACACACGATGAGAGACAACCATACGAGCCCGCGACAATCGATATTACGCGAAGATGAGATACGAATGGTCGCAGGATTCTACGCGGGTCGAACACGAGGCATTCCCCGCGGCGGGAAGGTTTCTCACGCAATAAACACTCTCGTACGATCTGGGTTAACGCAGTTTATTATTCCGATGTTACACTAACTATGCCGGCAGCGACCGGCAGCGTTTCACGGTTAACCTACGCGTAACAGGTGATCGGCAACGACAACTCGTTGTACGCGCGCTTCGACCTTTCCTGGTCCTTCTCTTTACGCTACGAATCCGGCAGCAACGTGATGCTAAGGTCGGCGCTCACGATCTTCGCGTTCTACGCCCGGATTCGGATGGAGTACACGTTATTATAAGCTTCTCGTCGGCAGAACGAATCGCGGAAATACGACGAGAGCACGTGGCGGCGTCGCACCGTGGGACGACTCGAGGTTCGCGTGAATACGACAACGACGTGCGAAGTTCGCGAAAAGAAATATGGCTCGTCTCCGCTAACACCGTCACCGCGACTATCGAGGTCCGGATATCGCGGATCCCTACGTCTGACCTCTATTGAGACTACTAACGCCCGCTAAACGTATTTTCTTCGCACGCCCGTTGACCGACGGGTTCCTCCCGTTCGCGAATGGAATCGTATCCGTCACAAATACCGGCAGCTACGAAGCCACGTCGGTGATTCGACGACGCGATCGCGGACACGACACACTACCGAGCCAACGCGAGAAAGATCACTTCACGAAATTAGATCTGACAGAAGCTTACCCAGGGCAACGATTGATGGTCTCACGTTCTCGTCCCTCTGTGTCCGGCAGCTCGCTTCGCAAATACCATAGTTCTTATGCAATAATTAAGGTTCGAAATTCGCAACTAGTTTTCGCTAAAGCCAACGAAGAAGTGATCTTTCGCGGTGTGACTCGGGAACGCGGAAGCGGAGCGTCCCCCTCTTGCCGCTCTCGTCCCCCCGCACGCAATTCGACCGATCGCTAATAGATTTTCGGACGGGGCCTAGCCCTGCGCGACGGTCCTTGGCGTCCTGCGATTCGATGATTCTCCGGCAGCGATGTGTGTCGATTCGCCGCTTCCTTCCGAGGTGATCGACGCGAGCCAATCCGGCAACTGATCAGGTTTCTCTTCGGATGAGGCGACGGCGAGACAGCTGAGATCCCTTGCTTGGCATCGCCTGTCCTCGTCGGCGCTTCCAGGTTGTCTATCCTGGGTCGCGTTGATCCCTAACTTCCTTGGTGTGGGAGTTTACGCCGGTGCCGATCCTTTCTTTGTTTTTCGGCGGGAGAGGTGCTTCGGGTCCCCCCTTGGGGCCCGACTACGGTCCTGCAGATACGCGTCGCGCAATTGGCGCGACGCTCCAAAAATATTAGAACTCGCCCATGGGTCTCGTTCGCACCCAGGGCGAGCGCTCGCCACGCGCCTCTCGCGTATTAGGCTGCCAGAGGGTGACCCGGTCTTCCGATAACCGGCATCGGGTGACGTTGGCAAAACTGCCACGTCATAATATATATATATTTATAACAATATATTAATTTATGTATATATCGGGGACCGTACAAATAAGCTTACGCGACAGGTGAGCGACCGTCGCGTTGCATCGCCGCGCCGTGGGTTTACGTCAGTTTACGTGTAATGAAGTTAGTTTAGCACATGCTTGTGCACGTGTTTGTAATAAAAAGCGTGTGTAAGTGATTCGGTAACTTCAGCCACCTGTCACGCGATTGTGTTGGTGAAATTTGTCACTGTCACAGGTAAGTTTTTATTTTATTGATATGATATATAATTTCCATTATTTGTAACAATATGTTGACATTTTCAGGTAACCTGTCAATTCCTGATTTCCGATGACTTGATATTGTGTTGGTGAAACTTGTCACTGTCATTTCAGGTAAGTTTTTATTTTATATTTATTTTCAGACATTGAAAAGGAAAATTCAAAAATATTATTAGGTTGGAGAGAAAATTCTAGCGTATTTTAACTTTAACACTAATCCTACCAACAGCGGGCAAGATGACCAGTTCCAGATTTTTTATTTTACAATTAGAAAAGTAATAATACTGATTTCATAAGAAACAATTGTATAGATATCTTTAGTAGTGCACATATTACAATAGGAGCCGTACAAAGTCTAAATAAAATCAATCTTATCATTTTTATAAGGGAACATGTGTGTACCAGTTACTTTTGAGGCTCGGTAGGTTTAGCGTTAAAGAAAACATTTGATTCAATTTATAAAAATACATGTTTAATATTATTCAATTATATAATTTTCATTATTTGTTACAATATGTTGTCATTTCTCAGATAACCTGTCAATTCCTGTTTTCCCATGACTCGCTAGTTAACATGTGTTTTTGATTTACAAGCAAAATTACCTGTTTATTTAAAATACGACATAGCTTTCCCTCCAACTTAATATATTCATGCTAAAAAATCTTCTCGTTTATTGGACAATGCTTTTCACCAAGAAATTCTAATTTTTAGATGCAGCGAAGATATCCAAAACAGAAAGAAAATAGTGTTTCCATACAGATGTGGCTTACATTAGCGGAGGACCATGGAAAGAAACAAAACAGTTTCAAGAGATTTTTAATAATAAAATTTAAAATTTATATTTTATAATTATATAAATAAATATATTGTTATAAATATACATATACATATAGGTAAGTATATTGTTACAAATATATTGTTATGTATTACTGTATACATATATTAGTGTTATATGTATACGCGCAATTGTATTGTATTATACTATGTACCTAATGTGTTTGTAATAAATGAAATTTTGATTCAATTTAAATTTTAAATAAAAATTAAATTTAAATATCCTATAAACGTCCTGTAAATGTCTTGTTAACACTTTACCTACCGGAAGCCTATTAATAGGATTTTCAATCATTGTGCTGTACCAAAAGAAAGCATAAAAATTTTCTTTTACATTGCAATCTTAAATGAAAGTATTATGATAGATGACGATATTGTGGGTGACTTGTTAGTTCTCAATAAAAATTGCTGTTGCCATTGAAAGTTCCATTAAAAAGTGTTTAGCCATATGTCATAGATTTCTTAAAATTATGCATTAATCACCGGTTGGTAATGTGTTAACGTTCTGAATATGTCTAGCCGTACATCCAAATAACGTCTGTATGTCCCCAGATACGTTAAACGATTTTTTATAAACAGTTAAATTTTTATTATTTGATCAAATGTGTAAACCAATAATATTTTATTACTTAAACGATTGTTAAAACAAATAAATATTTATTATTTAAACAATTTTCGTCATGTACAACAAACAAATATAAACAATTATCATGTTATTTGACGAGAAAATATTGTTTTAAATATTACTGACAAATATAAACCGAATTACTTTATTAATAACATATTATTTCTTTCTTTTACCAATTCCTTCCCTTACTTATGACTTGTATGTATTTAGTTAAATGCATCTATATGGTGTGAGGTACAAAATTAAATATTGACAATACTTCACAACTTTGACAATATTTCGTACATAACCGTGGTAACGTATAACCTTCAAAAATAAGAAATTTTAGGAGCCTACAAGCTCCCCTTGTTCTATGAGCTCCACAGTTTTTAAACCGTTCATTTGTACATTTAGTATTACGATTTGGCAACGTCGCATCAAGATGTATTTGAAATCAAATACAAATTACGATTAAAGATACATGTGATTTCATCTCTGAGAAATACTCGTCACGAATAAAAAAATTGAATAAATCATCTTGCTACGTCGAGCTTCGAATACATCTGAAGGTTAAGATGAAATCGTCCCATTGAAATCTCACAGATACATTTCCAATAGCCAAAATGTGACGGATACAACCGCAAGATACATGGTGGCGCTGCTTCGACTCTCAAATAACTGTGAAAGATACACTGAAAATTCTCACGCTGTATCTTACGGATAGTGCCTCTTGAATAACTTCTCGCCGCTAGAGGCGTTGAATACGCATACGCAGTTACTTCGAGCTCAGATAACCTACAGATGTCAAATGAAATTTTTTGGAGAGTATCTTACAGATAAACTGTGTCGAATATGTATTTCAGGAAAATAACTACAGATAAAAGATAACTTTCATTTATCTTTTATTTGAAAATTTTAGATCAATTTTTGCCCACATCTCTGGATTTTACCCACTGTGCGACGTCCCCCGCGAGCGCCACGGGTGGATTGAGCAGCTCGGGCCTCGCGGCCGCAGAAAGGGGAGCGGACGCGGTGGATCGACGCGCCAGTGATGCCAGAGCTGTGGTTCTGTGGTACTAAACCATACCCCCACCATAGCCTACTATTGCCCCTACGTTCCTTTCCAACGCGCCCGCGCGCTACACTCGCCAGCGTCCCTCTACTGTATCCGTGTGCGCTGCTTGTGCGCTTGCGCCAGCCACAATCTATTCGGCTGTCGAGCCGTCGCACGTCGTGCGTATGAATCGCAATATGGATCTAGCCTTCGAGTCCCCGTGCAGCGATTCTTTTTTTTTTACAATACTGTTTTAATTACATTATTTAACCTTTCAGAAAATTAAAAATGTAAAACCTATGTTAAAAATATGTTTTCATTTTAAATAGACACGTTTTATTGTTATTATTCATTTTTATAGAAACGTTGTATTTATTTGGAAACAATTTGTAGATTTATTAGTTGTCAAGCAAATAATAAAATAAATTGTATAATATAAATTAATTTTACAAGCATACATGAGTTTATTTGATCTTCTCTGTCTTCCTGTAATAAAAAATACAGTCATTATAATAGAATTTCATAAAATATATATATTGAGGTTATTGCAAACTCATCTTTTTTCGCAATGAAGCTGTAATTTCTTTGCTTCTCTCGAATGTCCATTTCCTTCCGGGACAGTGGCGTTTCTAGGTGTAAACAAAAAATGTTGACATAAAATGAATCATAATTAAACTACAATTATTCTAATAACGTGGAATGTAGTACATATTAAGTTTTAGTTACCTGGATTTTCTTCTTCGACGTTAAGCACCCTTTACTGCTTCTCGTAATTTGCGTATATATATGTACATATACGTACAAGTCGTCTGAATCCTGCGGAGTGAAAAGAAAACGATTCCTAAAAAGTTTAAGTAAATATGTACATACATATGCATGTGTCAGAAAATACTTATACAGGGTGTTTACCTACAGGTGGGAGAAAATTTAAGGGGTGATTCTCGACGATAATATAAGACGAAAATGAAGAATAAAAAAATTGCGATTTCGGCTTCGTAATTTAGTTATTAACAATTAAAAATCCGCCTAAAATGCTGCAACACTTCTAACAAAAGTATACGTTGCGTACGCCAGACAGTCGCGCGACAGTCTCGTATCAAGTGACAAACTCATGCATACCTTGGTTCTCATTTGGGGCCCCAGCGAGGTGAAAATGTTTAAAAAATCGGTGGACGACATTGAACCTACCTACTCGTTAAAATCCACAAGGGCATTTCTAATATCCGCCCTATGGAATTATCGAGTAGAAAGGGTCAATGCCCTTTCACTTTTAAATTCTTCTCAAACAAATCCACAAATCCTTATCCTGCACTATAATTGTTCATAACACCGTACCTAATATACTGGTATAAACGCTCTAGCACTATTTACAATATCATACACACGCACTACGAGTTTACAGAGAGTACAAGATTACTGAGGGGAATGTGAGGAGAATGTAAAGAACTGGTAATCCTTTAATGTTGAAACACTGCTCTTGATTTACGTCGCGAGACTCGCTCACAGACGGAACGGACATCTTGAGGTCGTGTGATGTCTCCGAACGGAAATCTTCGAGGCGTGCGAGAAGAATCGTCCGTACAAGCTAGCATCCGTATGCACACTGATTCGAGACAGCTGATGAGGTCGATGCCAGATCGATAAAACAAATGAAGATCTACAGCAAACTACCGCCCAAACATCGCGCGTTGCTATACCAATACATTGTGTATCCTGTTTTCACGAATTTCGTGATTCTTTCTCATTCTGTCTGTGACCGCGAAATATCTCATGTGTGTGCATTGACCACATTAGCTGTCTTGAATCAGTGTGCATACGGATACTAGCTTTTACGGACGATTCTTCTCGCACGCGTCGAAGATTTCCGTTCGCAGAAATCGCATGACTCTGTAAACTCGTAGTGCGTGTGTATGATATTGTAAATAGTGCTAGAGCGTTTATTCCAGTATATTAGGTATGGTGTTATGAACAATTATAGTGCAGGGTAAGGATTTGTGAATTTGTTTGAGAAGAATTTAAAAGTGAAAGGGCATTGACCCCTTCTACTCGATAATTCCATAGGGCGGATATTAGAAATGCCCTTGTGGATTTTAACGAGTAGGTAGGTTCAATGTCGTCCACCGATTTTTTAAACATTTTCACCTCGCTGGAGCCCCAAATGAGAACCAAGGTATGCATGCGTTTGTCACTTGATACGAGACTGTCGCGCGACTGTCTGACGTACGCAACGTATACTTTTGTTAGAAGTGTTGCAGCATTTTAGGCGGATTTTTAATTGTTAATAACTAAATAACGAAGCCGAAATCGCAATTTTTTTATTCTTCATTTTCGTCTTATATTATCGTCGAGAATCACCCCTTAAATTTTCTCCCACCTGTAGGTAAACACCCTGTATATTTCATTAATCGAAGTCGGCCGAACACATAAAATTGAAGCTGCATTGATAAATAGAAATGTACCCGCCTCCAGATGGGAAAATTAATGCAAGTAAATCACAACCATTACAAAACAACCACACAAAATTACAACCCTTACAAGTTAGCAGGTGCGTGCGATGTCAACTTATGAAAGTTTTGCACAGCGTGCGCACTTGCATATAAATGCTTCCCTGACATTAAAGTTAAAAGTCTATCATCGATAGATATGGTGCGGCTAGACATCTGCCTAGCTTTAAGGGATGTGCGTATCACAAACATGGAATTTAGAAGATCAGTTCCTAATTTATTTCTTTTCTTAGATTTTATGTCAGGGTGCATGGAAAAAATCCTCTCTGCCTCGGCATTGGAGTGTGGGAGACATCGGACAGCGTTCATCAACGATGTTAATTGTGGAAAAATGGGACAGTTGTTCACATTCCGTCGAAAGAGAGCAGTGCCCAACGGTCTTTTTGGGATTGGGAAGTGCCGAAATACAAAATGTCGCACTCATTCTGTAAAGCTTCGGCACTACAATTTCCCAATTTTTGAGCTACTGCAGCGACATTGCGGAAAGAAGAAGTCCTGTCGCTACTAAACAATGCAATTAACGGCTTGGAGGCTGTCAATTGCGTGAGAAATTCGTCGTCATGGGGAAGACGGTGTCTAATTTCATTGCTTACAGTGATAAAAAATTGTAAGCAATTTTTCCGGAAGGAGTTTAACTCGTCTTCGGACATCCCATGACGTAATGCCTCCTCCAAGTATATTTCCGTTTTGGATCCAAGATGCACTTTATTAAGTGGAACTTGGTTTGATTCTGAAGAAAAATTAATGTTCCGAACATATTGGAGGTATTCTAACAGGGGACTTTTCAGGAAATGTTGTAGGAAGAAGCGGAGCAGCCTTGCAGAAGAGGGCTGCAACTCTTGCACCAGGGTATCTCTATGGTAGCTCTCATATTGTGCGGCCTACTTTCATACCCTGCAAGACGGGATTGCATGAGAGCAAGATCTTCTTTTAAATCTTTTGAAGGGTACACGATCTATTTTCTATACAGAAACAAGTAGTTGAAAATATTATATGTAATTAAGAATAACGAAACGCGTGGCACTATCCCGGCTATGAGTTTGAAATCTAAATCTTTTTAACTAAAATGAAACTAACAAAAACCGCAAGAACCACTAATAAGTATGTAAAATTTATGGATCTGCGCGATGGTAGCGGCGAACATTGGAGCGCGCGGTGGTAGCGGCGAACGTAGGCAGACAAGGAAGGGAATACTTTTTCTCTATGCTCTCCTCGCCGTTCTAATCGCTCACCTAACTGCTATCTTCTATACTTGCCACTTCACTATTATTACAACCTTAGATATTTATTGATATAATAAATATCCCGCCTTTATCACGCACATGCGTGAAACGAATCGTCAAAAACAATTGAAAATCAGCGTCACTGGATGCGCGCGTTGAATACCACAACGCGTGACTGACAAAAGACGCAAGTTTTTGGGACGACTGCAACACGTGCAACAGTTTAGTTTCGACAGGCGACAGGTTCTCAAAGCAGTTTTATTTAAACTTTGAATATCGTGCGCGAGTTTCAGTGGTTTTCGTTAGACATTGTTATTCTTAATTACATATATTATTTTCAGCTAATTGTTTCTGTATAAAAAATGGAGCGTGTACCCGCCAAAAGATCTAGAAAAAGATTTCAGCGTCACTGGTTCGATGCTGAAGAAACTCTAAAGGTTTGGTTGGAAGAACTTCCTTCCGACGAATCGAAATGCGTCTGTAGAGTCTGCAACAAAATCTTCGGTTGTGGACTTACAGAAATACGCAAACATTCGTCCACACAGGCTCATAAAAAAATAATATAGCACTTATTAATAACACCCTTCCGTGTAATGAGCCCGATATAGAGGATAACCAACCTGAAGAGTTTCACCAGGAAGAGACATCATCGCGTCACGATATAAGAACCGCTGAGATCCGATATGCGGCTTTCTTTGCCGAAAACAATATCGCGACCTCATTGGCCCCGAAATTTCTTGCTCTCATGCAAGATATCGGTAAATACCCTGCCGTCTTGCAGGCTAAGAAAGTAGGCCGCACGAAAACTCTCCTCTAAAAATTCTTAGATTAGCCGAGACACGCTGGCTGACAAAGCACCCGTGTGTCCAAAGGTTTCTTGAGACGTGGGACGATCTTTCCGGTTTTTTCTCAGAGCATTCATTTTCAGAAAGATCGGCAACTGCTGAGCGTTTTTCTTTTCTGCTCAGCAGATCCGACATCAAAGGATATTTTTATTTTTTGGAATATGTCCTGAATGCTCTGAACGAGTTAAATGCCTCCTTCCAAACTAGAGATACCCTGGTGCAAGAGTTGCAGCCCTCTTCTGCAAGGCTGCTCCGCTTCTTCCTACAACATTTCCTGAAAAGTCCCCTGTTAGAATACCTCCAATATGTTCGGAACATTAATTTTTCTTCAGAATCAAATCAAGTTCCACTTAATAAAGTGCGTCTTGGATCCAAAACGGAAATATACTTGGAGGAGGCATTACGTCATGGGATGTCCGAAGTCGAGTTAAACTCCTTCCGGAAAAATTGCTTACAATTTTTTATCACTGTAAGCAATGAAATTAGACACCGTCTTCCCCATGACGACGAATTTCTCACGCAATTGACAGCCTCCAAGCCGTTAATTGCATTGTTTAGTAGCGACAGGACTTCTTCTATCCGCAATGTCGCTGCAGTAGCTCAAAAATTGGGAAATTGTAGTGCCGAAGCTTTACAGAATGAGTGCGACATTTTGTATTTCGGCACTTCCCAATCCCAAAAAGACCGTTAGGCACTGCTCTCTTTCGACGGCATGTGGATGGATATCGGCATGCAAAAGAATTCGGACAACAGTCCCATGTTTCCACAAATAACATCTTTGATGAACGCTGTCCGATGTCTGCCAAACTCCAATGCCGAGGCAGAAAGAAATTTTTCCATGCTCCCTGACTGTTAAGATCTGAATGAGCTTAACAGGAAAATGCTATGGAAACGGTTAACAGGATGAGTGAAATGACTTGAGGAATGATTGAGGGCAAATGTGTAACGAACAAATTTGCATGGAAGTGAGAAAGGAGTGAAAATGAGTGAATGTTTGGATTCACAATAATTAACTTGTATATTATCACTTTAACTAACAAATTAACTAAAGTCACAAAAGGTACAAAGAGTGATTGAAATAAAGATCGCTATATACGGAAATTTGACAGAAGTCAGCTGCTTGATAGTAAGACAAAGAGTGCATGATGGCGGTTGTCTCCGTCCTTTTTATTATCTCGATCCTTCTGGAAGTTCGTCACGCGTTGGTGATTCCGGTTTTGCGTTCGAGAACTTTCCAGAAGGATCGAGAGCGAATTCGGCGAATCACGAGAACGGGATCGTGCCCGCGCGAGCCTCGACGACAGGTGGTCATTGATGGCTGTTTGGCGGTGGCCCCTTTGGCAATATGGCGCTCGAGCGCGCCAGTCTCAAACACTGACATCAAATCTAAAAAAAGGAATAGATTAGGAATTGACCTCCTAAATTGCATGTGTGTGGTGCACACATCTCTCAAAGCTAGGCAGGAGTCTAGCCGCACCATGTCTATCAATGATAGTCATTTATCTTTAATGTCAGGGAAGCATTTATATGCAAGTTCGCAGGCTGCACAAAACTTTCATAAGTTGACCTTGCACGTACCTGAGAACTTGTAAGGGTTGTAATTTTGTTATTTACTTGCTGGTTCACTGCTACTTCTCTTATTTACTTGTTTTCCCTTCTGGCGGCGGGTATATTTCTATTTTTTAATGCAGCCGCAATTTTGTGTTCGGCCGACTTCGATTAGTGAAAAATATAAGTATTTTCTCGACACATATATATGTATACAGGGTGTCTCAAAATTAGGTCCGGAGCCGAAAATGGGAGGTTCCTGAGATCATTTCAAGCGACATTTTCCTTTGAAAAAATGTCGTCCGCGGCTTCGTTAACGAGTTATTAACGAAAAACACGGACCAATCAGAGCGCGAGCTAGACGCGTGCAGTCCGGCGCACCGGCAGCCGAGTGTCGGTGGCACGCCGCGATGTCGTAACGAACAAAAGTTTCTCGATGATGTGAATCCTCACCAATTTCAATAAGCTTTGGATATGTTGTCAATACCATGATTCTGAACAACATTTCCCTTCACAGTTTCTGTCGATCGGCTTTAGTTTACGACATTATTGTAAAAATTTGTAATTGTAAATCGATCGATGTACTATTTCCTATCCGATTTCGATAATCTTTGGATATGTTGTCAATACCATGATTCTGAACAACATTTCCCTTTACAGTTTCTGTCGATCGGCTTGAGTTTACGATATCATTGTAAAAATTTGTAATTGTAAATCGATCGATGTACTATTTCCTATCCGATTTCGATAAGCTTTGGATATGTTGTCAATACCATGATTCTGAACAACATTTCCCTTTACAGTTTCTGTCGATCGGCTTTAGTTTACGATATTATTGTAAAAATTTGTAATTGTAAATCGATCGATGTACATACTATTTCCTCGCCGATGTCGATGAGCTTCATTTCAAAGGAAAAAGATATTTAAAACATCGAATTTATAACATATTTCAAAGTCATCGAAATCGGTGAGGACCCACATCATCGGCAACTTTACCCGAACGATAGAAGAAGCACAAACTTATTGAATTAAAAACTCACTTATTCAGCCGTAAATCCATTTGACTACCACATACAACCACCACACTTTTACATAATCTTCGAATCGGTGTTTTCGAGAATCATATGATTCTCGAAAAATCAATATCTCCTTGGGAACGATTTCATTTGTTTTAAACGACGCCTTCATCGAATACATTGTACGCTGGGAGAGCACAGTTTCGCGCGGCATCGCGAAGAGCATCGAACTCTTTCCGCGTCGGAGTAAGTAATTTCGTTCGATATCGATACGAGTTATAAAAGTGTGCTACGAGTTCAACAATTATGTAAAAGTGTGGTGGTTGTATGTGGTAGTCAAATGGATTTACGGCTGAATAAGAGAGTTTTTGATTCAATAAGTTTGTGCTTCTTCTATCGTTCGGGTAAAGTTGCCGATGATGTGGGTCCTCACCGATTTCGATGACTTTGAAATATGTTATAAATTCGATGTTTTAAATATCTTTTTCCTTTGAAATGAAGCTCATCGACATCGGCGAGGAGATAGTATGTATATCGATCGATTTACAATTACAAATTTTTACAATAATATCGTAAACTAAAGCCGATCGACAAAAACCGTCAAGGGAATTGTTGTTCAGAATCATGGTCTTGACAACATATCCAAAGCTTATCGAAATCGGACAGGAAATAGTACATCGATTGATTTACATTTACAAATTTTTACAATAATATCGTAAACTAAAGCCGATCGGCAGAAACTGTAAAGGGAAATGTTGTTCAGAATCATGGTATTGACAACATATCCAAAAATTATCGAAATCGGATAGGAAATAGTACATCGATCGATTTACAATTACAAATTTTTACAATAATATCGTAAACTAAAGCCGATCGACAGAAACTGTAAAGGGAAATGTTGTTCAGAATTATGGTATTGACAACATATCCAAAGATTATCGAAATCGGATAGGAAATAGTACATCGTTCGATTTACAATTACAAATTTTTACAATAATGTCGTAAACTAAAGCCGATCGACAGAAACTGTAAAGGGAAATGTTGTTCAGAATCATGGTATTGACAACATATCCAAAGCTTATCGAAATAGGCGAGGATTCACATCATCGAGAAACTTTTGTTCGTTACGACATCGCGGCGTGCCACCGACACTCGGCTGCCGGCGCGCCGGGCTGCACGCGTCTAGCTCGCGCTCTGATTGGTCCGTGTTTTTCGTTAATAACTCGTTAACGAAGCCGCGGACGACATTTTTTCAAAGGAAAATGTCGCTTGAAATGATCTCAGGAACCTCCCATTTTCGGCTCCGGACCTAATTTTGAGACACCCTGTATACATATTTAATTAAACTTTTTATTAATCGTTTTCTTGTCACTCCGCGGGACTCGAACGACTTGTACGTATATGTACATATACAGTGGTCGAAATTTCTATAAAGTCACTGTGTTTTGTGCCCGTGCAAAATCAATACGGGCCGATTTATGTACTTCTTTAAGGCCTGATTTACGTTGTATTTTTGTCCAGAAGAATTTAAAAGTTGTTGCATACGTCTTGTTGTTACTGGGAGCTCCAATTCAGCTCGAAATTGTGCTGCATTTTTCCTTTCCTTAGCAGCAGACTTCATTAATATTGAATGTTGTTTCTTTGACTATTTTTTATTACTACCTTTAAGATGATTTTTTCCGCAATTTTCACGTAAATTGATATAATTATTAATCACAGTATATGACCGATTAGTTTTCTTAGCAATTGCGCGATTAGAGCAGCCCATATCTTTATAAGCATCGATTGATGCTTTTTCTTCACTTGTTAGTACTTTTCCTCTTGGCATTCTCGTACACGTGAATCAAATTATAACAAACAGGATTTCTGTGAGTTCTAAAACTAATACTTTTAGAATATTCGCAGTTTTCCGTAGTTCTCTGCTCAGAATACAGAGAAACACTAAGTGACTTTATAGAAACTTCGCACTTGTGTTCTGCACCACACAGAAAAAAATTTAAAAAAACGTAAATAGTAAACATCGCGGTCTAGAGGTCTAGAGTACGCAGTCCCTCTATCCGAGTGTCTACAAGGCACAAGACCAGATACGATAAATCAACAAAAATGGTGATATTTTAAAAATACCTATGAAAAAGAAGATGACTTTATAGAAATTTCGACCACTGTATACGCAAATTACGAGAAGCAGTAAAGGGTGCATAACATCGAAGAAGAAAATCTAGGTACCTAAAACTTAATATGTACTACATTCCACGTTATTAGAATAATTGTAGTTTAATTATGATTCATTTTATGTCAACATTTTTTGTTTACACCTAGAAACGCCACTGTCCCGGAAGGAAATGGACATTCGAGAGAAGCAATGAAATTACAGCTTCATTGCGAAAAAAGATGAGTTTGCAATAACCTCAATATATATATTTTATGAAATTCTATTATAATGACTGTATTTTTTTATTACAAGAAGACAGAGAAGATCAAATAAACTCACGTATGCTTGTAAAATTAATTTATATTATACAATTTATTTTATTATTTGCTTGACAACTAACAAATCTACAAATTGTTTCCAAATAAATACAACGTTTCTATAAAAATGAATAATAACAATAAAACGTGTCTATTTAAAATCAAAACATATTTCTAACATAGTTTTTACATTTTCAATTTTCTGAAAGGTTAAATAATGTACTTAAAACAGTATTGTAAATAAAAATCGCTGCACGGGGACTCGAAGGCTAGATCCATATTGCGATTCATACGCTCGACGTGCGACGGCTCGACAGCCGAATAGATTGTGGCTGGCGCAAGCGCACAAGCAGCGCACACGGATACAGTAGAGGTACGCTGGTGAGTGTAGCGCGCGGGCGCCTTGGAAAGGAACGTAGAGGCAATAGTGGGCTATGGTGGGGGTATGGTTTAGTACCACAGTACCACAGCTCTGGCATCACTGCCGACGCGCCCAGCTGATCGATTAGTTTGTCTATTGACAGTTTTTCTCTTTTCATCTCTCTTTACCTTAGAGTCACGGTAACGTTTTCTTTTGTAAACGCCCGTGTTTCTAAAACACATAGCAACACACACACCGTGCTTGTTGGCAAATTATGTGAAGGAGGACCGTCTATTGACCACATTTACTTACATGTAAAGAGTTCGAAAAAACATATCGTGCTACTATTGCACGGCTTGTAAATTCGACTATAAAAATTTTGTTGTCGCACGGTGGTGATAAAAAAGTATTACTGTTTGTAACGAATTCAATCACATACATGTTAAAAGCTGGAAGAGGTTTGAAATTATTTTATCCCAATATGATACTACATATAACGTGTGTATCACATGGATTACACAGAATAGCGGAGGAAATACGAATGCACTTTTCTTTGGTCAATAAATTAATAGCTTCTGTAAAATAAATATTCTTGAAAGGTCCACGTAGGATAAAAATTTACATAGAAAAGTTCCTTTACCACCAGAACCGGTTGTAACACAATGGGGAACGTGAACAGAAGCGGCGATATTTTACGCAAAACATGTGTATGCTATTAGGGAAGTAAATTAATATATTTGGTAATATTTAAGTTCATTAAGACTAGTTGAATTATTAATTTTGTGCAAAATAGTCAAATTCTCCTTGATTTCCAGATTGTTAAATCCTTCAAAGTGTGGTAAATGAGTGGGTGGAAATGCATATTTGGTTTTCTAGTAATTTAATATACTTAACTATACATATATGCTAATACAAGAATTAAAGAATACACTCTCAACACGTGGCGTCCATAGATCGAATCAAACATAACCTCTAAGCACAAGCACTCCCTCTATATACTTCTGGCCTCTCACTCACTCACGCGTGCTCACACTTCCATCTATACTCTACATTTACAACTCTCACACACAATACAAAACAATCATCACTCACGCAAAGAACAAAGTGTAGCATGTATTAAGACAGCATAAGAACTTATAAAAAATGAAGATCTTATTGATGATTTAGAATTTATTGAAGCTAATTTTTCTATTTTGCCAGTTGCAATAACAAAATTAGAATCGAATACGTTAGCATCTAAAGATTCAATTAAATTAGTTACAGACTTTGCTCACACACAAAATCTAGATAATGTACATATTGGCTGTGGAGAAAAATTGATAGCAAAATATAAATATGTTTTTCAGAAAAATGTAGGATTTGAAATATTGTCTCAACTTAATAATATTTTAAATTAAATGATTCAAATATCGACGGTCCGAAGGAAATAAAAGCGCGATACTGGAAAAGGTATAAATATGACCCCATCACATATTGTGATATTGAAAGGACATTTTCAGCATACATCCTGGTGAGGAGGATGAGGGAAGAGATGAGGGGGGAAAAGGGGGAAGGGAAAAAGTTATTAGAGGAGTGGAGGAAGGAAAGGGAGAAGTGGAGGGAAGAGAGGAGGGAGTAAGAGTTAAATAGGGAAAGGATGAAGAAATGGATAGAAAGCATAGTGGGAAGGGTAGTAAAGATAGAGGGGAGGATAGAGGAAATGGGGAGGGAGAAGAGGAACGGGGGTAGGAGGGAAAATGCAGACAAGAGGATAGATAGAGTAGAGGGAAAATTGGGGAAAGTGGAGGACTGGATAGGAAAAAGGGGGAGGGAAAAGAGTTAAGGAGAGAATTGGTTCAGATGAGAACAGGAGAAGACTTAGGATATTGGAAATTAGGCAGGACAAGAGGGAAAGAGAGGAAAAGAAGAACAACATAATAATGAGGAGGACAAAGGTGGAGGGTAATGATTTAAAAGCTGAGATTAGGAGTCTGTGGGATAAGATGGAGCTGAAAGAAGAGGGAATTAAGGATATTAGGAAGATAGTGAAGGTAGGTAAAGACGGAAGGGGAATGGCACTGGTGAAATTGGCGGACAGGGAAAATAAAAGAAGGGTAATGGAGGGGAAGAAAAAGCTTAGGGCGCAAGAAGAAAGGATAGATGATGATCTTACGGAAGAGGAGAGGAGGGCAAGGTGGAAAAATGAAAGAGAGGCAGAGGAAGAAAGGATGAATGGAAAGAATGTTCAGGTAGGATATATGAAAATATGGGTAAATGGAAAAATGAGAAAATGGGATGAAATAGAGGAAAAATGGGAGGTGGATCAGGGAAACGAATAAGGGAGGAATCAGGGGGGGAACTTTGGGAAAAGAGGAATGGTTCAGTATATAGGATAGGATTCTCTGGAATGTGGCAGGGCTGACTAATAAGGGGGAGGATTTTTGGAGAGGGATAGAGGATTGGGAGGTGATTATATTGCTGGAGACGTGGCTAGAGGAAAAGGGATGGAATAGAAGAAGGTATAGGCTACCAAAGGGGTACAAGTGGGAGGTGCAGTGGGCGAAGAGGGAGGAACGTAAGGGAAGGGCAAAGGGGGGTATGCTAATGGGAGTGAGGAAGGAGCTGAAGAGGGAAAAGGGGGAGATAAGAGTGAAGGAGGGAATGATGATGATTTAAGTGAAATTGGAGGGGGGCTGGTGGTGGGTGGTTGGGGTATATGTAGACGGAGACGTAGATGCTAAATTAGAAGAAATAGGAGAGTGGACAGAGCGGAGAGAAGAAGGAGTAAGGGTGATTATAGGGGGATTTCAACGCGAGAACGGGAAGGGAAGGAGAAGAGATAGAAAAGGGGGAGGAGAAGGGGGAAGGGGATACAAAAGCTCAAAGGATACGAAGGTAAACGGGGATGGGAAGAAATTATGTAGATACCTGGGAGAGAAAGGCTGGGGAATTATGAATGGGGACACAAAGGGGGACGAAGAAGGGGAGTGGACAAGTATGTTGGGGCAAGAGGGAACTCGGTGATAGACTACATATTGGGGAACGAGGAAACGAGGGAAGGAGTAGAAAAGATGATAATAAGGGACAAAGTAGACTCAGATCATCTACCCTTAACAGTGTGGTTAAAAGGTGAAGCGGGGGTGAAAAGAGGGAGGGAGGGGAAAGGGGAAAAGAAGGATAGAGGTTGTTGGTCAGAAGAGGGAATATAGGACTTTAGGGAAAAGTTTGGGAATAGAGCAAATATAGAGGAGGGAAGTCAGAATGATTGGAAGGAATTAAAGGAAAAAATAAAGGAAGTACTGGGGAAGGTGGGGAAAAAGGATAAAGTAAAGAGGAAAGGCTGGTGGGATGAAGAATGTAAAGTGGAGAAAAGGAAAGTGAGGGTGGAATTAAAAAATTGGAGAAGGAAGGGTGGGGAGGGAACAGAGTTTAAGAAAATGGAAAGAGCATACCAGAGGTTATGTGAGGAGAAAAAGAATAGGGAGAGGGGAAAATGGGAAAAGGAGGTGGAGGAAATAAAATCGGAAAGTCAGGTCTGGAAGATTGTGAATAGGGAACGAAGGAGGGGAACAAGGGTTGACGAAAACATAGGGATGGAAGAATGGGAGGAGCATTTTAGGATGGTACTGGGAGGGGTGGGATGGAGAGTAAGAAGGGGCGAAATGACGGGAAGAAGGATGGACGCAGAAAGGGAAATAGAGATAGAGGAAATCAGAAGGGTAATAAGGGGACTGAAAGATGGGAAAGCGGCGGGAGGAGACGGAATTCCGAATGAAGTGTGGAAATATGGAGGATGCGAGGTAGAGGAGTGGTTAATAAGGGTGTGTAACAAGGTTTGGAGAGGCGAGGGATGGCCGGAGGATTGGTCAGAGGGGGTAGTGATACCGGTAGCAAACAAAGGGGACAGTAGTGTGGTGGAGAATTACAGGGGGATAATCCTGACGCAAACTGCATACAAAATCTACGCAGCGGTGTTAGCGGAAACGTTAAGACAAGAGGTGGAGGGGAAGAGCTTGTTGCCGGCAAGCCAAACCGGTTTTAGGAAGGGGTTAGGCTGTATTGATAACATTTATGTACTTAATTATTTAATAAATAGACAGGTGAAGAGAAAGGAGAGGAGAATGATTATTTTGTTCGTGGACTTGAAAGCTGCATTTGACTTGGTGGACAGAGAAGTGTTGATAAGGGCAATGAGGAAAACAGTGGTGAGGAAAGGGTTGGTGAGTAGATGTGAGGAGGTGCTAAGGGAAACGAAAAGTAAGGTGAAAGTAGGGGAGGAGGAAGGAGAAAATTTCTGGACGGCAAGGGGGTTCAGGCAGAGATGCCCGTTAAGTCCGCTATTGTTTACTCTGCTTCCAGCGGACTTGGATGAGGAGTTAGAGAGGGGAGTGGGGTGGCGTTAAGTTGAGAGGAAAAAAGTGTTCACATTAGCTTACGCGGATGATGTGGCGATGCTAGCGGAGGATGAAGACGAAATGAGGGGGATGATAGTGACATTAGAAAGATATCTGGAAGGGAAAAAATTAGAGCTCAACACCGAAAAATCAAAAGTGATGAGGTGCAGGAGGGGCGGGGGGGGCGGGGGGAGATGGAAGAAGGTATCTTGGAGATGGAAAGGTAAAATAATAGAGGAGGTAAGGGAATACAAGTATCTGGGATATACGATCACGAGAGATGGGGGGCAAAGAGCACATGTAGAAGAAAGATTAAGGAAAGGGGCGTCGTTATTGGGACAAATATGGGGAATAGGAGATTTGGTAAGGACTGGGGTAGGAGACTGTGGCTCTTCGATAGGTTAATTTGGGCAGTGATTTGTTACGCTGTAGAAATCTGGGGTTGGAAGGAGAGGGAAGGATTAGAGACTACATGAGAGATATATGAGATGGCTGCTAGGTGTGGGAAAATACACGCCGGGATATATGATAAGAGAGGAGCTACAAAGGGATCTATTGAGGGGGAGGGCGGACATAAGGGCGTGGGGGTATGAGTATAAGTTGGGGCAAGGAAAAGGGGGGAGCTAGCGCGCTTATGCTGGGAAGAAGTGAGGAGAAGAGATAGAAAGGGTGGGCAGAGGGACGGGTGGGAGAAGGAGAGATGGACGGAGGAGGTGATTTTGAAAAAGCTAGAGGAGAGGCAGGATTCGACAAGTGAAGAAATAGTAGGGTGGGAAAAGTTAAAACAGAAAAAAGAAAGATGAGAGAGAATAAGAGGTACGAAATTTAACGAATGGTATGGGAGGGTAAAGGGCGAGGGTTTAACGGGTTATTTAAGGAAAGGGTGGGGGGAGAGTAGATGGAAGCGAGTGGCAAAATTTAGATTAGGTAATGGGATGAGGGGAGAGAGGTATTGGTTGGAAGAGGAGATGAATGAATGCAGAATGTGTGAATGTGAAAAGGAAACATGGGAGCATGTATGAGGATAGATGGGAAAAAGGGTGGCAGGAGAGAATGTGTGAAGTATTAGAGGATGACGGAGGAGGGGAGAAATGGTTGAGAAAAGTGGAAGAATGGAGAGAAGGAACAGATGGAAAGAATGGAATGATTGAGAAACAGCCGAAAGAGGATGTCCCAATCTATGTAAATATGTAAATATGTAAATGGCATCTTTTTGTATATAGATTTCTCTCTCTCTCTCTCTCTCTCTCTCTAAATTAAGTTTAAGCATAAACATAAGGTAGTTTGTAAGTGAGAATAAGTTTAGGTTAAGATGAGAAATGTCGGTGGAAATTGCGGAGAAAATTGTTAAAAAGATTGTAACCCCAAGGGGAGGCAATAAAGGTATTCATACATTAGGATTCTTCCAAGCTATACCTGTGAAAATTTTTTATCGAGATACAATGCACCACACCCTCCAGAATTGTTCCTTTAGGTGAGAAAAAAATTTGTGCAAAGTTTGAGATCGATCGGATAAAAGGATCCCGTGCCCCAAATCAATTGAAAATTTTGAAAATTTTGAAATTCACATCAACTATGGAACATGTAACATCGTTGGATTTGTCTTTTTTTCTGAATAGGAATATGGAAAAATTATATGACCTCCTTTAAATAAAAATAACAATGACCTTGAAATTTCGAAAATATGATTTCCAAAAAATGTTTTTATTTTGCCTTTACATTTACCTTATTGAACAGTGCAAATTTCTCCTTTGACATTTTTACGTACAATCACAAATAACAGAGATATTTAAACATTTCCATGTATTACATGTTATTTATACCTGTACTGAAACAAGACTTTAAGAAGCCTAAAGTGACAGTTTAGTCACATTAGCATTGAACAATAAACAAAATCAACTTGTACTTCGCATTACAAAGTACTTCTGTTAACTGTTAAGTAAAGTTAATAAGTAAAACTATTTCTGTTGCCACAATTTTTTGTCAACTGGCTTTGGTTTGCAAAATATAAGCTGAAAACCACTTTCGCAAGGCAGAAGAACCTTGAAATAAGGGTACGCTCCTGCTAGTATGCTCTGAGCAGTGATCGTAGACTTTTATATTCGATAATTTATGTACACGCCAACGCATCACGATTGCTAAGCCGTAGAGACACGTCAGCCAAAACATCTGAGTCACTAGGACCGAACGGTTGTTTAAGAACCCTTAGACCTTTACTTCCACGACATACCATTCCTACTCCCTTCCACATTTTCCTCTCCAAAACCAATAATATATAGCAGCCCGCCGAAATAGTAGTGCAGCAGTCTGCTATGGGCGAAGGTTTATGGTAGGGATAGCGCTATTAGTCCTTGGTCCCGGGGACTAATAGCCCTCTACTCAGGGAGTGGGACATATGCGACAAGGTACAAGCACTTTCATGTGATACGACCAATATGGGTCACTTGCAAGGTGCGTGTGTAATTTTAGAGCACGTAATCGGACGGTACTTGTTATATTTTCCGTGCAGACACCATATTTACGAAACGGTTTTAAAAGCGGTTTTTGAGAAAAAGATGTCCCAGTCTACGGGTCCAAACATGCCAATTTTTAAACGCTTCCAGTAAGCGTGGCCCCATATGAATAAATTAAACTTCCACTCTGGGGTACAAGATCCATTTGTCAAACAAAAGATAGAAAATAGTATAATACAGCTGATAAATTTTGCGAAACAGACTCTGCAAACGCATCATCCACGGGAAGACTATCGCGAATTTATTGAACTCGTGCTAGTATTTTTAGGTAATACTTCTTCAAAGTACCGTTTTCGAGCTCCCGGAGCTTTCTATCATGCTCGGTGGATGGCGACGGGCATTTACTGTTTAAAAATATTTTTGCTTCGCGAAGAATTCGAGTTAAGCGAAGAGGAGAAAAATGGAACTCGCGATACATGTATATTTATTGCAAAATATTTAAAAGCAGGGGTAGAGGCTCTTCTCCCGATGAAGGCTCCGCAGCAGGATTTTAATTTTATTAAAAATCCTTATATAAATATAAGAAAATAGAAAAATACGTTAGTCATGTAACGTTAGACAAATTTTTGAGATACTTGTGGTATTTGACACCAGAAAATGCTACGTTATCGTTCTTCGACAATGACATTTCCATAGAAACAAAGAAACGAATGGTGGAGGCGTTAAATACCACTAATGGTGGTGGCGGTGATTATTATAAAAAGTTTGTCCTATGATATGAAGAAGGATATTTCATATTTTATATCAGACGAAAGTAGGAAGTTTTTTTAGTAGATTCGGCATATCGACAGAATTTTTAGAAAAAGATCCTACAGTTTGGCAAGATGAACCATCTTATAAAATAGGTTTAGATATATAATAGTTAAAGCTTTACCGGTGGTTAACGATATAGCAGAAAGCTGTTAAATTAATGCAGGACTGTAACCAAATTTAAGCGCGTAGTGAGGAAGAAAAACAGATGATACTACAAATTGTAAAAGATTACCATCAGCAATATTCTGATGTGAACAAAACTACCTTGGCGAAAAATATGTAAATATTACATATAACATCTTTAGAATATAAGAAATAGTTTCTTATTACTATCCTGTAGAATATATTCATTTACAACTGCAATATGTTATTTTACTTGTACAGGATAATACATATGTCCCACCATCAGTCAAAATACGCTACACATTTTGATGTAGATATTTAAATATCTCTGTTATTCGTGATTATACGAAAAAATGTGAGAGGAGAAATTTGTACTGTTCAATAAAGTAAATATAATGGCAAAATAAAAAAATTTTTTGGAAATTATATTTTCGAAATTTCAAGGTTATTGTTATTTTTATTTAAAGGAGGTCATATAATTTTTCCATATTCCTATTCAGAAAAAAGACAAATCCAACGATGTTCCATGTTCCATAGTTGATGTGAATTTCAAAATTTTCAAAATTTTCAGTTGATTTGGAGCACGGGATCCTTTTATCCGATCGATTACAAAGGGTCTAGCCGGATAAGCATGGGCCTGCGGCCCCCGCTCCGATTTTCCTGATTTTTGTCTTAAAACGTCGCTTTATGTCTAAAAAAACATTGTTTAAAATTTCAAATGTCTACCCCTACCGATAGGGGTGATATTGAGGTAAACTCCCCCGCACTTAAATGCAATTTTCTCTAAAACTAGAAAAGATATCGATATGGGATAAACGGCAAATAAAAGATATAGATACACTCTATATTCGAGATTTTTTCAGAATTTTTTGCTAATTATTTATAGTTGAAAATAATTAATTAATTTTTTGGGAATTTTTTTCACTACCTTCCCCTGGGTTGACACCTACCAAAAAATTCTAAAATATTGTTCCGGCCTATCTAGACTCGGCTGATGCGCTCCAAACGACGTCGGGTAGCCGAGCGAATGACGTCACGTCAGCCGCGCGACCCCCCACTTCGCGATACGCCGAACGATTTTCGGCACGCACCGGCGGATCAAGAGGCATTCGTTCGGTTAACGGTCACCGTCTCAGCTGGTTATCACCGCATCGTACGACCGTTGATATCTCGTCTCACACCGCGTTCGCTACACCTCATGGTTCGCACATCGTCTAACACAGTCATTCTTCACCCAGTTGTACAGTTTATACAGTGAATACAGTTACTACAACCATTCTCGTTACGCTAATACAGTGTTCCGTTCTGTCACCCACTAACGATCCCAGACTCTCGATCCGATCTCAAACATTTTTGGTTCTTCGAGCCGGATAGATCGGCGGCTTCAATATATCGATCTGAGATCACTAGTGGGTGAACGTAGTGACCGTCGTGAAACCGCTGCAGTGGATTCGTGTACGCCGTTACATGTCAAGTACAGTCAACGGCCATTATATTTGAACCATTCTGTGACCGTTCGCGCCCGCTCGCCTGTGTACTGTTTGTGTCACGTTCGCATCCCGCGTGACCTCCCGCTCGTTCCCGCAACCGCAGGTTCAAAATGTCAACGGCCAAATCGTTGTTCTACCTGCAATTCGAACTGTATACGCTCATCGGCAGGGCTGTAGCTACTGCGAAAAAAAAGGGAATGGCCAACCTCACTGAGGCCTACATCCAGGCACGTTCGGATGCAGTCGTCCGCAACTGGGACGACTTCCGTGCGAACCATGCACAACTCCTCAAGCTATGTACTGCCGATGAACGAACCGATGACTATTTCGTCCGGAATCTGCGTGATGAGTGCGAGACACTGGTCCTCGACACTGACGCCGCTCTTCGCACCATGCTCAAGGAGCTCTCAACCCGCGCATCCGACTCGAACAATGAGTCGAGCTTCGACTCAAAATCTGTCGCGACAACGCAGAAGCCGCGACTGTCCAGCGCTCATTCGCTACAACCTACGTCGCAGCACGGAGCATCCAACGTCAACCCCGCATGAACATCCATGGAGTCAGCACCTACAAACGAGCCATCATCCGTAGCCGCTCATCAGGTCACTCCAGTGTCGCCCAAGGGTATTACTGCGTCGTCCGATGTCATCGCCGCCAGCGGGGAACGACCACCAGGCTCACGTCTTGGCTCGCATCGTTTCCGCCTACGCTCTCGCACTCTTGCGCCTCCGCTCTTGCGCTGTCGCGCCTCCGCGCTCGCGCTCACGCGAGATCGTGTCTTCGCGCTTATGCTCTCGTGCGCCCACGCGCCTGCACTCTCGTGCGCCCACGCCCCTGCGCTCTCGTACGGTCACGCGCTTCCGCTCTCGTGCGCCCACGCGCTTCCACTCTCGTGCGGTCACGCGCTTCCACTCTCGTGCGCTGACGCGCCTCCGCTCTCGTGCGCTGTCGCGTCTCCTCTCTCGTGCGCCCACGCGCTTCCGCTCTCGTACGGTCACGCGCTTCCGCTCTCGTGCACCCACGCGCCTCCGCTCTCGTGCGCCCACGCGCTTCCACTCTCGTGCGCTGACGCGCCTCCGCTCTCGTGCGCCCACGCGCTTCCGCTCTCGTACGGTCACGCGTCTCCTCTCTCGTGCGCCCACGCGCTTCCACTCTCGTGCAGTCACGCGCTTCCACTCTCGTGCGCTGACGCGCCTCCGCTCTCGTGCGCCCACGCGCTTCCACTCTCGTGCGGTCACGCGCTTCCACTCTCGTGCGCTGACGCGCCTCCGCTCTCGTGCGCCCACGCGCTTCCGCTCTCGTACGGTCACGCGTCTTCTCTCTCGTGCGCCCACGCGCTTCCGCTCTCGTACGGTCACGCGCTTCCGCTCTCGTGCGCCCACGCGCCTGCGCTCTCGCACGGTCACGCGCTTTCGCTCTCGTACGATCACGCGCTTCCGCTCTCGTGCGCCCACGCGCCTGTGCTCTCGTACGGTCACGCGCTTCCGCTCTCGTACGGTCACGCGCTTCCGCTCTCGTGCGCTCACTCGCCTCCGCTCTCGAGCGCTGACGCGCCTCCACTCTCGTGCGCTGACGCGCCTCCGCTTGTGCGCTCTTACACTTGTGCTCGTGCGTCTTCACGCCTCCGCTCGCGCGCCAGCGCGCCTCCGCTTTCGAATTCTTGCACCTCCGCTTGTGGGATCTTGCGCCTCCGCTCATGCGCCTCCGTTCATGTGTTGTCGCGCCTTCGCTCTCGCGCCGACTCTTGCACTGTCACCCTCCGCTCTGGTGCTCTCGCACCTCCGCTTGTACGCTCTCGTGCCTCCGCAGATGCGCTTTCGTGCCTCCGATCGCGCGCTCTCGCGTCTCCGCTTCCGCGTGTCCGCTCGATTGCTCTTGCGCCTCCACTCCGCTTCCATGCTCCCGCACCTCCGCTTGTGCGCTGTCTCGCCTCCGCTTTCGAGCTCTCGCACCTCCGCTTTCGAGCTCTCGCACCTCCGCTTGTGCGCTTACTCCTATGCTCGCGCACTTTCGCGCCTCCGCTCGTGCGCATTCGTGCCCTCGCTCACGCGCCTCCGCTCATACACTCTTGCGCCGCCGCCATCTCGCTACCAAGCTTCAGCGCTCGCGATCTTGCGCTCTCGTGCCTCCGCTTTCGCGCCTACGCTCACCAGCTCTTACGATCTTGTGCCTCCGTTCGCGCGCTCACGCGACTCCGTCATCGTGCCTCCGCTCGTGCGCTTTCGCGTCTCCGCTCATGCACTCTTGCGCCGCCTCTATCTCGCTACCAAGCTTCAGCGCTCGCGGCCTTGCGCTCTCATACCGCAGCTCGTGTGCTCTCGCGCCTCCACCTCGTACCTCCGTTGTCGTACTGTCGCTCGCTATATTCAACAACCCCGCGTCTCTTGCCGAGACTATGTCTCGGCAAGGGGGGGAGTAATGTTCCGGCCGATCTAGACTCGGCTGATGCGCTCCAAATGACGTCGGGTAGCCGAGCGAATGACGTCACGTCAGCCGCGCGACCCCCCACTTCGCGATACGCCGAACGATTTTCGGCACGCACCGGCGGATCAAGAGGCATTCGTTCGGTTAACGGTCACCGTCTCAGCTGGTTATCACCGCTTCGTACGACCGTTGATATCTCGTCTCACACCGCGTTCGCTACACCTCATGGTTCGCACATCGTCTAACACAGTCATTCTTCACCCAGTTGTACAGTTTATACAGTGAATACAGTTACTACAACCATTCTCGTTACGCTAATACAGTGTTCCGTTCTGTCACCCACTAACGATCCCAGACTCTCGATCCGATCTCAAACAGCTATGATTCTAACCTATTTTGTAAAAAATTTTCAAAAGTGTCCGTTTGGTGGAACAGTGTCAAAAAAAATAAAGTATGCCGGCGAACGCTCGGTTTGATCAGTAACGGCGTAGCGGCCGAGTCCCCTTGCGGTGGCTAGTGACGGGAGCGAGCGGTAAGTCGGCGCTTGTACGGGAAAGCTGATACATGTAAAAATGCGACTAAATCTTCTAATATATGATTACAGTTGGAATTCTAAACAATTATATTCTAGGAAATAGCTTACATTGATGCAGAAAAATACGTGTAAAGCTAGTTTGTTGGAGTCAAGTAATAGAAAGAAGAAGCCTCTCACAAGTATGTTGTATGGTCACGGTGTTAGAGGCTCTGCTCGATGCTACGGAGGGCTCGAGTTCGAATCCTCCTCAACTCAACTTCTTTCTCTTCTTGTTTTTTTTCTTTTTTTTATATGTGTTTATAAACTAAACGATTTTTATTCTTTGCACTTCAATATTCTATATGATAATTACAAACATAATTATTAATTTGTAATTATCATATAGATTAAAATGTTTTACATGTCATACTGCGTATGACAGAACAGTTAGCTCTCCTGGTCTTCGAACAATACTGGTAACGTAACAGTCGAATGAGTTCTCGCGTTTCGCGTTTCGCGTTTCGATCATTTCGCGGCAAGCCGTCTTTGAACATGCCGCAAAGTCGGCATATTCCTTGATCGCTAGTCGACGTTACAATGTTATCTGGCCACACGTCATTCGTTTGGTCAAACACGATCAGAATGGGTGCGGTTCCAGTCATCGGCTGGATTGCAATAATGAAAGAAAAAATTATTGTTGTTACGCAATCATCCCTTCGCGGTCTTGGTACACGCGCAAGATATTATTATTTCACAGTGTTCAGAATTTGAGCGCAGAAATACAAAGGAGCATATTGCATTATAGTAAAGTAATGAGGAGTAAAAAGAAAAAAAATAAACCCATCATATGGGCGTAAATAATAAAAACTAGATTTATATTTCCGCAAAATTAGAAACATGTAAAACATTTTAATCTATATGACAATTACAAATTAATAATTATGTTTGTAATTTTATCATATAGAATATTGAAGTGCAAAGAATAAA
This sequence comes from Lasioglossum baleicum, assembly GCF_051020765.1. NCBI lineage: Eukaryota > Metazoa > Arthropoda > Insecta > Hymenoptera > Halictidae > Lasioglossum > Lasioglossum baleicum. The sequence continues at coordinate 1,237,704 of NC_134946.1, forward strand.
AATCGTTTAGTATATAAATACATATAAAAAAAAGAAAAAAAAAACAAGAAGAGAAAGAAGTTGAGTTGAGGAGGATTCGAACTCGAGCCCTCCGTAGCATCGAGCAGAGCCTCTAACACCGTGACCATACAACATACTTCTGAGAAGCTTCTTCTTTCTATTACTTGACTCCAACAAACTAGCTTTACACGTATTTTTCTGCATCAATGTAAGCTATTTCCTAGAATATAATTGTTTAGAATTCCAACTGTAATCATATATTAGAAGATTTAGTCGCATTTTTACATGTATCAGCTTTCCCGTACAAGCGCCGACTTACCGCTCGCTCCCGTCACTAGCCACCGCAAGGGGACTCAGCCGCTGCGCCGTTACTGATCAAACCGAGCGTTCGCCGGCATACTTTATTTTTTTTGACACTGTTCTACCAAACGGACACTTTTGAAAATTTTTTACAGAATAGGTTAGAATCATAGCAATATTTTAGAATTTTTTGGTAGGTGTCAACCCAGGGGAAGGTAGTGAAAAAAATTCCCAAAAAATTAATTAATTATTTTCAACTATAAATAATTAGCAAAAAATTCTGAAAAATCTCGAATATAGAGTGTATATATATCTTTTATTTGCCGTTTATCCCATGTCGATATCTTTTCTCGTTTTAGAGAAAATTGCATTTAAGTGCGGGGGAGTTTACCTCAATATCACCCCTATCGGTAGGGGTAGACATTTGAAATTTTACACAATGTTTTTTTAGACATAAAGCGACGTTTTAAGGCAAAAATCAGGAAAATCGGAGCGGGGGCCGCTGGCCCATGCTTATCCGGCTAGACCCTTTTTTAAAAATAAATTAGAGGAGATTGAGAGGTTACTAAACGTCGCAGTAACGGCTGGAAGCAGCCATAGTGAGATAGAAAATAATTTTCTGAGTCAATTACCGTTAGGGTCTATAAGTAGCATCAATGAGTTTGATGCGATTATATCGGAAAATACTGAAAAATTTAATTCGTTGGTTTGTATTTGGAAATATAAACATTATTTGCATTTTTATATAATTTCCGAAATATATCAATTTTATGTTTTTTTTTAACTTTATATTTGATTTATAGTATTTTTGTTTAGCACTTGGTTCATATTTATAATCTGTACAACTGTTGTATTTAGTCGGTGGACACACCAATAAAAAAATTAATTATAATATGCTCCGCAAAGTAATAACGAATGAAGCAGCCACATATTATTCCGGGCAAGGACGGAAGAAAAAAAATTATCCTTCGTTAATTTAAAATTATATGATGTTGTAATGCAGGGATGGGTATTTTTGCCTCAATTGAGGCAAGACTGTCCACACCACAGCGCCCACTGCCTCCCACCAGCTCCACCGATACCATGGAGAAAGAACGCGCTTCGCCTGTAGCGAGCAGTGCGCATGTCTCGCGAAGGCTTCGCGCATCGCGGCCTATGCGACGAAGACGCGCGTTGAATGGAAGAGAGGCTGGTGGGAGAAGCAGGCGTTTGAGGGGCCCCACCCGTGCCCATCCCTGCTGTAATGAGTAAGTACCAACACTTATTACTTTTATGTGGTGTTGCCACAAACTATACGTAATACGCATGTATTTTGTTTCATTTTTAATTTTACAGCTGCCACAAGAAGAAGACACAAATCAATTACAGAGATAGAAATAAGACAATGCGTGTCTTTATTTTTTCGACAGCCAAGTCTTGGCTGTAATAGATAAATATATATACTGTGACGTGGCAGTTTTGCCGACGTCCTCCGATCCGAATATCGGAAGACCGGGTCACCCTCTGGCAAGATAAACGCAAGATGGACAATGGCGAGCACTTGGGCAGAGCACTCATGATTTTGAGCGTCGCGCCAATTTGCGCGACGCGATTTTGCAGGACCATAGTTCCCTCCCGGAACCGATACACTTTTCGCGCCGACAAATACTGGGGAACGCTATTGGCTCCGGCGTACCTCTCGCACCGAGACATCGAAAGGTCGACACGGCCCAGGATAAACAACATGGAGGCGCCGACGAGGGCATCTGGTACCGAAACTAAGATCAACTCAGCCCTGTCGTCGCCTCATCCGGGTAGAAGCTTGGAACGCGACCGGATTGGCCTACGTCGATCGTCACCGAGGGAAGCGGCCAATCACCGAGCATACTGCCGGAGAAGCCGCGAATTGCCGGTAGCCAAGGACCGTCGCGCAGACCCCGGTCCTGCCAAAATCTAGCGAGCGATAGGCCAAAGCGTTTCGCGGGGGGAAAAGCGAGGAAAGCGGGGGACGCTCTGCTTCCGCGTTACCGAGCCACGGCGTAAGGGGTCACTGCTTCGTTGGCGTTAGTTAAGATAACACCTGAATTTTTGCGTAAAAGAACAAAGTATGTGACAGTGAAGCGCCGTAGAACAGCTGCCGGCAAAAACCTGTTACCCGTGGTAAGCCTCTGTCAGATTTCCTTCAATTTGGAGTTATTTCCTTCGCGTTGACTCGCTTAGCGTTTTGCGGGTCCGCGATCGCGTCGCAGAAAGTTCGACGCGGTTTCGATGCTGCCGCTTGCAGCGTAAATTCGCGGACGGTACGAATGAGTCGAACGGCGATCGCGCGGGGAATATTAATTGGTGAGGGTTGAGCCCTATTTTCATTTTTGCGAGGATCCGCGCGTCGCCGTATCTTTCACGATCTAGCTACGTGCTCGTATCGTATTTCGTGGCTTATTCCGACGAAAGCAGTCCTTTAGAGAACGCGTATTCCATCGGAATCCGGGTAGTGCGTACGACGACGAAAACATCGCGTTGCTGCCGGGTTCGACTCGGCGAATAGAACGTCCTTGAGGGACTCGAGCGCGTGCGACAAACATCGGTCGCCAAAGTAATTGTTACGCTTTCACCGGCAGCGCAATTCTGTCATCAATCGTTCAATAAACGATTGTTAGCCAAGATCTTGAGTACGATACTTTCGTGAGAAACCTTCCTGCCGCAGGGAACGCCTCGTGCCCGTCCCGCGTAGTACCCTGCGCCCGTTCGCGGAGCATCCAGGTTCGATCTCGGTTGTCGCAGGCTCGTATTAATGTTGCTCGAATCGCATGTGGTGGCGAATTTCTTAGCGTGACACCTTTCGTGCCTGGCGCCCGAAGATTAGCGATAATCACGAGAAACAACGAGCCTGCGAACAATTTTTGTCCCGGGTGGACCGCGTTTCGTGCGGCCGAACGCGGCCCGGCCTCCTGGCTTGTAAATACCCGGTGTCGCTAGCGTTTTCGCCCTTCTGGCGATGACGAAATGCTAGACGACGTGACAATACATACTTACATAATTAAATAAATGTTAAATAAATATACAATATCATAAATCCGTATTCATTATTATGTGTCATTTGTCCCTTTGCCTTTTTTCGCCTTGCTTTTTGCGCTCTCCTAAATTCAATTTTCATAGTATAAGTCGCATACTTTGATTATAATAAAAGATCTTAAACACTAAAGTTCTATAAGATTCTGTTCAGCTTCTTCCATACTTTTGAAGTGTAGTATATTTATTTTGCGCCACTTTTTAATAAAATTAGACAAAATTGAAATGGGTAGGCAATATACTATGCTATATTATTTTATTGTTTTTACTATTCATTATTTTATGCTATATTATTTTTATGCTGTATTACTACAATATATTTTTTCACAATAAAATGTTTTTGTTTTGTAACAACCTGGCTTCGTCGTCACGTTCGGAGACTTCCTCTTCGTCCTTATAGCTCGCCGATCCAGAGTTCGATGTTCAACGAGAGGAAAATGTCGATGGGGAACTGGACGTGATACGCGGGTTTTGCAATAACGACACTGGCGGTTTCACTGACAATGCTCGCTACCGGCGCGTTCGCGAACGCGGTTTTCAGGCTTCGCTCCTCGCGAATATTCATTCGGTAACCGCGACTTTCGGATACGATTGCGCGTATCTTTCTCAGACGCGCACGTCGCGGTTTTCAGGTACGGAACGCGTTACTTTCTCGGACGCGCACGTCGCGGTTCTCAGGTACGGAACGCGTTACTTTCTCGGCCGCGCACGTCGCGGTTTCAGGTACGGAACGCGTTACTTTCTCGGGCGCGACGCGAATATATTGTCTAGACAGGTAAACGGGGAAAATCCGGACGATCAGGAAACCCCTGCCCGAGTCGGGTCGGTCGGATACGTGACGTGGCGGTTCGCCGTACGCCAGCATCCTCTCGGGCGGTTCTACGGCGACGAGCGGTGGTTCACCGTGCTCGTCGGTCGTTCTTGTCGGCGGTACGCCATAACAAGCTCGCTGGTGGTACACCTTGGCGAAAGAGAGTGACGGTACGTCGTGCTCTGACTATGCTACAGGAACAGGACGTTTTCGGGGAGAGAGGAGGGATCCCTGCCTGAGTCGTGTCGGTCGGATTTCAACGTGGTGGTTCACCGTGCGTTTACGTCCTCTCAGGCGGTTCTACGGCGACGAGCGATGGTTCATCGTGCTCGTCGGTCGTTCTCGTGGACGGTACGTCTTGACGAGATAGCTGGTGGTACACCTTGGCCTTTCAGAGTGGCGGTACGCCGTACTCTACTTCGGTGGAACGTAGTTCGTCACCGATGGAATGCTCCCATGGAACAGGAATACTGGTTACAAGATGGCGGTACGCCGTATTCTGTTTGGTGGAACGTAGTTCTTCACCGGAAGGGATACTTGCAGGGATATTAACAGGAACGATCCGATCTGAGTCTCGTCTCAACTAAGAAGACCCTCCCGGGGTCGCGTAGCGGCTTTTATAGATGCGGTGCTGGACTTCGCGAATGTTCTCGACGTTTCTCATACGCGTGGGGGAAGCACTGTCGACTCGTTCCCATCGGTATCGGTTTCGTGGCGCGGTGGTCGCACGGCGCAGGGCGCGTATCGGTGGTGCGCGACGGTTCGGTTCGGTCTAGTTCGGCCCGGTTCGTTTTGACTCGGCGCGCCTTGATACTTGGTTCTGCTAGTAACAGGCCTGCCCGGTGCAGGTCTGTTACACCCCCCTCCTCCTTCGGGAAAAAAACGAGCGCACGGCAGCGAGACTTTTTTTATTAATAGAAAACTGGACTGGTATTTACACAACTTAATAAACCATTTCTTTGGTATACATATCCCACAGGTATCCGTATGTAATAACTATGTTACTGTCTAGCTTAATGCCTAAGTACAAAAATGATCTCTGGCTTACGTTCTATGCTATCCCTAACTGAAATATTTTCTAGTTTATGTACTATCCTATTGTTAATAATTGACAAAACCAGCCGGGGGAAAAGAAAAACCCGTGTACAATGTGTGTACGACAGAAACCAATTGCAGGGGAAGTGTGCCCGCTTCACGTGCCGGCGCGGGTGTTGTAACCAAAAAAAATTAACGTATCTTCCGGGCTATACGATGGTAAAGAGGCGGAGAAAGCCGTGTATACCATTACTGGAAATCTATCCTACCCTAACTAACCTATACATTACGAGTCAGTGAAAAAAAAATCTAATCTAGTGTCCTAAACCTATCGCATCCCGGTGCGGGTTTGAGGCCGTGGTGCGTGGTACCTCCTCTGTGTCGACGTGTCCCGGTACGGGGTTCGAGGTCGCGGTACGCGTTACCTCCTCTCTGGTCTTCTTTCCGGTCGGCGCTGGGGCCCGTCTCTGGCATCTGCGTAGTCGTCCGGTATTGTCGAAATGTAACTTCCATCGCTCCTCTCCAAGTTGCGCCCGAAACTGTTTCGTGGCGATGAGAGCCACTGGGACTTCCGCGCGGCGTTCGTTCGGTAGTTCGAACCACCGCATTTCGGCATTTCTGTGGCGGCCCTGGTATCGGATGGGCGGGAGCGCCCTCGGTGCGTGGTACCATGGTGTCACGGGATGACCGTTGTTCCCCGGTCTTTCCTCCGCCGTGACCTTCCGGGCTGTCACTTCCTCCATAGGCGGCTCTTCGGTTTTGGCGATTTGCCTGACTGGTAGCGGTGCCATTGCTGCCGCGTTGAGCGACATCGGGGCTGCGTCTGGCAATGGCGTGGCTGTGTCGACTGCCATCGGTTTCGGGGCCAGGTGTTCCGGGGTGGCAGGAGTGGGTGGGCGGCTGTCGTCGTCCCCAGTAACGACGTAGAGCGCGTTCAGCTCTGCATAAAGATCGTCGTCCATGGCCGTCTGCGAATCTTCTTCCCCTGGCAGGGCTGCTGTGCACTGTGGCCTATGACCACAATCAACACTCCCTATTACTTTCCTCGGTCGACCGCGTCGGCGTGTGGTCGGGGTGGCCGTGGTGACGTCCGTCGGCGCCCTGTTCTGCTCCGCGGAGGCGGGTGGCCTTGGGCTATCACCGGCTCCCCCATCGTGACCTTCCGGGCCCCGGTCAGGTTCAGTTTCGGGCTTGAGGTCCTGCACATGAATGTGCCGAACCCAGCGCCGACTTGTGTCGCGTAGATCAACGATTACTGGCGACACGATTCGGCCGACTGTATACGGGCCGCTGTATTTCGGCGCTAGCTTGGCTGCGATGCCCGCTCCCTTATCGGACAAAGTGTGTTCCTTTTTCCACACCGTGTCTCCGACCGCCGGTCTCCAGTCCCTTCAGCGTAGGTTATAATAATGTTCCTGTCGGCCGAATGCCTGTGCCAGGTGTAGCCTCGCCAGTTCCTGTGCGTCTCGGAGGTTTCTCCAACGTTGTTGCGGCGGTGTCGTCGATTCATCGGGTTCTGGCTGTCCTGGAATCCGCAATTCTCGTCCCTGGTTCAAGTACGCTGGGCTGTAACCGGTGGCCTCGTGTCGGGCGGTGTTGATCGCGAACCTGGCCTCATCCAACTTCTCGTCCCACCGGTTGTGGTGGTTCCCGGTGTACTGTGCCAGCATCGTCTTTACGACTTTGTTCGCCCTTTCGACCGGGTTACAGTGGGGGGCGTATGGCGGCGTCCTCCGGTGTTCAATGCCAGCTGCATGCAGGAGTGCAGTGAATGGTTCGCCTATGAATTGTCGGCCGTTGTCCGAGATGATTACCTTCGGCGCCCCATGACGTAATATGACCTCCCTCTGCACGGCGGCGGCAACTGCGGTACTGGTGGCTTTTCGGAGCGCCGTGAGTTCTACCCACTTCGTGAATCTGTCTAGGATAACTAGTAGCCAGATGTGGCCTTGGCGCGACCTTGGCAGCGGTCCGACCAGGTCGACTGATACCGTGTGCCACGGTTGTGTTCCTGGGTTCGCGTGCAGGAGTCCTGGCGGCGGTTTCGGCGGGGTCTTGTACCGCTGGCAATTGTTGCAGTTTCGCACGTAACGTGCGACTTCTCTGAACATCCCCGGCCAATAAAAGTATTTGGCGACCCGTACTATTGTCTTGGCCAGCCCCAGGTGTCCCGCGGTCGGGTCGTCGTGGAACTTCTTGAGGATCGCCTCCCGTTCTCCTGTCGGTACGCATAGTTTCCACGCGTTGCTGGTCTCCGGTTCGTTATAGTCTAACTGGTGCAGTATTCGGCGGTAGAGTTTTCCTTCCCTGAGCTGGAATTCTGGTACGGCGGCGGGGTTCTTTTTCGCCTCCTCGACTTTCTTTGTGTACCACGTGTCCCTCCGGGGTTTCGGTCCGAGCAAGCTAACGCCAGGTACGTGCTCGATTCTGGATAGGGCGTCGGCCACGTGGTTCAGCTTTCCCGGGCGGTACTTGACGTCGAAGTCATATTGCTGTAATTCGAGGGCCCACCTCGCTAGTCGCCCTGTCGGATTATCAATCTGTCGCATCCAGCGGAGCGCCTGGTGATCGGTGACGACGGTGAAGCGGTACCCCTCGAGGTATGGTTTCATTTTACGGATGCCCCAGAGTACTGCCAGGCATTCTTTCTCTGTGGCGCTGTAATTCCTTTCTGGTTTGCTCATCGTGTGACTGGCGTACGCAATGACCCGTTCTTCGGCGTCGTTGCCCTGCGTGAGTACGGCGCCCAGGCCGTGGTCACTGGCGTCCGTTTGCAACGTAAACGGTCGCGTGAAGTCCGGGCATGCGAGTACCGGTGCGGTGACTAGCTTTCTCTTCATTGTCTGGAACGCTTTCTCCTCGGCTTCGGTCCATCGCCACTTCGCGTTCTTCCGGGTGAGTTGCGCAATCGGCTCCATGATTTCCGCGAAGTTGGGCACGAACCTCCGGTACCACGATGCCATTCCGTGGAAGCGTCGTACTTCGCGGATCGTTTTTGGCGCTGGGAACTGTGCGATGGCACTTGTTTTCTCCGGGTCGGTACGGATCCCTTGCTGGTCCACTATGTGTCCCAGGTACCTCAGGCTGCTGACGCAGAACCGGCATTTCTCCGGGTTTAGTCTCAGCCCGGCAGCTCGGAGCCGCCGGAAGACTTCCCGTAAATGCTCCCGGTGTTCTTCGAGGGTGGCACTGACGATAATGATGTCGTCCAGGTAGGCGAACGCGTACGGCTCCAACTCGGGGCCGATGACGCGGTCGAGCAATCGTTGGAACGTCGCGGGGGCGGAGTGTAGGCCGAACGGCATGACCCTGAACTGGAACAGGCCCTTTCCGGGGACCGTGAAGGCGGTGAGCGGTCGGCTAGTGGCCTCCAGTGGTACTTGCCAATAGCCGCTCTTCAGGTCTAATGTCGTCAGGAATTTTGCTCCCCGGAGTTTGTCGAGGGTGGCCTGTATGTGTGGTAGCGGGTAGGCGTCCTTCTCTGTTCTCTCGTTGAGGCGGCGGAAGTCCACGCAGAACCGTGGTTTCCCGTCCTTTTTCTTCACTACCACCACCGGTGAACTCCAGGGGCTACTGGAGGGTTCGATCACCCCTTCGGTTAGCATCTTTTCGACCTCCTCGTTAATGATGGTCTGCATCGCCGGGTTCCGGGGCTGGTACCGCTGTTTAAGCGGTGTCTCGTCTAGCAACTTAATCCGGTGTTCGGTCAAGGTGGTGCGGCCCGGGACATCGTTGAACAGTTTCATTTCGGTGCCCAGGAACCTTTCGAACTCGCTTCTGTCCGCTTCCCTGGGAACACGGAGGCCCATTTCCTGGCAAGGTTCCGCTCTGCAGTCGGCGGGCCATGAGGCAACGTTTACTGGCGGTTTCAGTTCCAGCTGGAGTGCTGCGATAGCCTGTATGCCCAGTAACACCGGAGGGCCCATGTTCGGCAGCACTGTAAAATTCTGTAACCACTCGTAGCCCATGGTACAAAACGGCAGTTGAATGACCCCGGTCGGTTGCATTGCGGAACCGTCCGCCAAGCTTATGCCGTTGGCCGGTGTCGCGGGCCGACGGCCTTCTTGCATCGCCCAGTCGAGTACCTCGGCGTTGATGCAGGAGATCTGTGATCCGGTGTCGAGCAGGGCGTCGATTTCCCGGCCGCAAATTAGTATGGGTAATAACGGGCGTGGTGTATATTTTATTGTGGGGGCCGGTACTCGCCCATCGGTTGTGGGCCCCGCAGGCCGTTTCCCGGCGGGTGGCACTCGCGGGTGAGCACCCCGTCGCGTCCGCAGCGTGAACAGAACTTTCGATATTTATTCCGGCACTCGAAACGCACGTGTCCCCTTTGCTTACAGCGCCAACAATGCGTGATTGGGCTGTATTCCCCGGGGTTTTCCGGTATCATCGTCGGCGGGTTCCCTCGCGGTCGTGGGTTCCCGGTCGCGGTCGGCGTCGTCGCATGCTGCGAGCCGTGGGCCTCTGGTGTGGATCCGGCTAGCGTAGTGGTGGCCACGGGATTCGGGCCCGTTCGTTCCATCTTAGTCTTCCGTTCCAGGGCCATTTCGATCCGCTGCACCTGTCGCAGCAAGTCGTTCAGGTCGGTGAGATTATCACTGTTTATCAGCATCGCGTAGTCCGGCAGCATGTTCTCGTACGCTGTTTCCAGGTGCTCGTCGGCCGGAATCTGCGCTCTTCGCAACTTCGTGAGCAATGCGTTCAGAAACAGGTGAAACGGTTCCCCGGGGCGTTGTGTCCGCGACCGCGCCTCGCGTTCCTTTTGTAAACGGGTCTGGAGTGGCGTGAAAAAGGCCAAAAACTTTTCACTGAATGAGGCCCAGGATGTAATTTGGTCCTCGTTGTTTCGGTACCAATCTTGCGCGTCCCCTCGTACAAGTTCGGGTATGCCTAGGAGTAGATCCTGGTCCGACAAGCGGAATGTTCTTCGGAGTTCGCTCACGCGTTCCAGAAACGCGTATGGTTCCTTTCCGTCGGTAGTGCATCCGGACTTACGCATCTGGATTGCACCGAAACTTTCCTCGACTGCGTCCGGCTCGCGGGGTCTGTCGGTTTTCGACGTGCCCGGCGTGAGATCGCTCTTCTCGGAAGCCATATCGAACAACTGTTCGGTCTGTTCCCGTATAATCTCGCCCCAGCTTCGCTGAAGGCCACTCTGCCTGTCCGGGATCGGTAAATTTCTTCTCTGTAGCTCGGCGGTGACCCGTCGTTTAGTCGACCGTAACGAAAATTTCCGCATGCTCGCCGTATTTTTCGACTCGGCACGTCGACATCGCGTAGTGTCTCACTTTCCCGGGAGATGTCGCGCGCGGTACTCTCTGGCGGCCGTTCCGCGGTCCGTTCTCGATCCGGTGTCACTAGATGTCGCACTTTTCACTTTTCACTGTTACCGGGCAGCGGCCGGTTAACCTCACTTTGTCCCGTTTGCCACGTGTTCGTTATTCTCACTATGTCCGATTTACACACGCCAGGTCCCTGTTCGGGCGCCATGTAACAACCTGGCTTCGTCGTCACGTTCGGAGACTTCCTCTTCGTCCTTATAGCTCGCCGATCCAGAGTTCGATGTTCAACGAGAGGAAAATGTCGATGGGGAACTGGACGTGATACGCGGGTTTTGCAATAACGACACTGGCGGTTTCACTGACAATGCTCGCTACCGGCGCGTTCGCGAACGCGGTTTTCAGGCTTCGCTCCTCGCGAATATTCATTCGTGGTGGAAGCACTGTCGACTCGTTCCCATCGGTATCGGTTTCGTGGCGCGGTGGTCGCACGGCGCAGGGCGCGTATCGGTGGTGCGCGACGGTTCGGTTCGGTCTAGTTCGGCCCGGTTCGTTTTGACTCGGCGCGCCTTGATACTTGGTTCTGCTAGTAACAGGCCTGCCCGGTGCAGGTCTGTTACAGTTTATTTAGCAAATATATTGTATGTGTTTCTATGCATTCGTACGATTGAAGTACTTAAGAAAATATATACAGGATGAGTGAACAGTGATTGTGAGTGTGGAAAAATTTCAAGGCATCTCTGTGGAATAAACATACGAATTATTTATCGATTCGAAAGTGAAAGTTAAATTCTGGATCGTCGACTTGACCGCGCATCCCTTAGGCCTTCTGCCACCGGCTGTGCAGTTCGTCGACCTGGCCGTACGTTCCTTGGCTTTCGGTACTGCCGTATACCTGAAGACATCTGTGCAGTTCGTCACCGAGTGACCCAGTGACACACATTTCGAAGCAGCAAATGGATTTACGGCTGAATACGTGAGTTTTTAATTCAATCACTTTCTGCTTCTTCTCTTTTTTACGATTATCTCGTAAACTAAAGCCGATTGCCAAATAGTCTAAAGAGAAATGTTGTTCAGAATCATGGTCTTGACAACATATCCAAAGCTCATCGAAATCGGAGAGGATTCACATTATCGAGAAACTCTTGTTCGTTGCGATGTCACGGCGTACCACCGACACTCGCTTGCCGGCACGGCGCGGCAGCCGACTGTCGGTGGCACGCCGCGATATCGCAACGAACAAAAGTTTCTCGATGATGTGAATCCTCGCCAATTTCGATAAGCTTTGGATATGTTGTGAATACTATGATTCTGAACAACATTTCCCTTTACAGTTTCTGTCGATCGGCTTTAGTTTACGATATTATTGTAAAAATTTGTAATTGTAAATCGATCGATGTACTATTTTCTATCCGATTTCGATAAACTTTGGATATGTTGTCAATACCATTATTCTGAACAACATTTCCCTTTACAGTTTCTGTCGATCGGCTTTAGTTTACGATATTATTGTAAAAATTTGTAATTGTAAATCGATCGATGTACTATTTTCTATCCGATTTCGATAAGCTTTGGATATGTTGTCAATACCATGATTCTGAACAACATTTCCGTTTACAGTTTCTGTCGATTGGCTTTAGTTTACGATATTATTGTAAAAATTTGTAATTGTAAATCGATCGATGTACTATTTTCTATCCGATTTCGATAAGCTTTGGATATGTTGTCAATACCATGATTCTGAACAACATTTCCCTTTACGGTTTTTGTCGGTCGGCTTTAGTTTACGATATTATTGTAAAAATTTGTAATTGTAAATCGATCGATGTACATACTATCTACTCGCCGATTTCGATGAGCTTTATTTCAAAGGAAAAAGATATTTAAAACATCGAATTTATAACATATTTCAAAGTCATCGAAATCGGTGAGGACCCACATCATCGGCAACTTTACCCGAACGATAGAAGAAGCACAAACTTATTGAATTAAAAACTCACTTATTCAGCCGTAAATCCATTTGACTACCACATACAACCATCACACTTTCACATAATTGTTGAACTCGTAGCACACTTTTATAACTCGTATCGATATCGAAAGAAATTACTTACTCCGACGCGGAAAGAGTTCGATGCTCTTCGCGATGCCGCGCGAAACTGTGCTCTCCCAGCGTACAATGTATTCGATGAAGGCGTCGTTTAAAACAAATGAAATCGTTTCCAAGGAGATATTGATTTTTCGAGAGCCATATGGCATCATATCATATCATTCGAGAATCATATGATTCTCGAAAACACCGATTCTTGACGAACGAACGATGCCATGGACGAGATATCTCGTGTATCCTTATACACACACCGCTAGATCACGTATACGTACGCGAGGACTGCAAGGGTCCGGGATTAGACTTCTGATTTCTCAATAATGCAAAGACGGGGTTTTTTAGTAGTCAAAATCGCTAGACGAAAGATCAATCTAGGATGCAATCATTCTCAAAAGTCCTATTTTTACGATTACGAGCAATGGTTTTGCAATATTCGGCTGCATGTTGTCCGTGGAAGAGGCTAGAACGCCGTACAGCGGGACCTTTCGTCCAAATCGGAGACAAAATCAAAGAACTTTCAATAGAAATGAGGTAGAGCGATGATATTTTTTAAAAATTAAAGCTGAAACTTTGCAGAACACGGGAAAAATAGGGAGATTATGGTACGAACGTTTCTTAACCTTGCGAAAATTCATTAAACATGTAGAATTACAAGAAATCTATTTTGCAATATCCTGAGGTCGTAGAAAAATTTTGATACCAGATTTGAAATCAGCGTGAAAAACTCTACGGGAAATGAAGTACAGCATGTTCAGAAAAAAAATTTTCCGCGCGTGGTATTGGAAAAACCACAATTTTCTCGAAATTGTGCAAGTTTAACGAATTTTCTCAACGTTAAAAAACGTTCTTACCATAATCACCCTATTTTTCACATATTCTGCAAAGTTTCAGCTTTAATTTTTAAAAAATTTCATAGCTCTACCTCATTTCTATCGAAAGTTCTTCGATTTTGTCTCCGATTTGGACGAAAGGTCCCACTGTGCGGCGTTCCAGCCTCTTCGACGGACAACATGCAGCCGAATATTGCCAAACCATTGCTCGTAATCGTAAAAATAGGACTTTTGAGAATGATCGCATTCTAGATTGATCTTTCGTCTAGCGATTTTGACTACTAAAAAACCCCGTCCTTGCATTATTGAGAAATCAGAAGTCTAATCCCGGACCCTTGCAGTCCTCGCGTACGTATACGTGATCTAGCGGTGTGTGCATAAGGATACACGAGATATCTCGTCCATGGCATCGTTCGTTCGTCAAGAATCGGTGTTTTCGAGAATCATATGATTCTCGAAAAATCAATGCCATATGGTTCTCGAAAAATCAATATTTCCTTGGAAACGATTTCATTTGTTTTAAACGACGCCTTCATCGAATACATTGTACGCTGGGAGAGCACAGTTTCGCGCGGCATCGCGAAGAGCATCGAACTCTTTTCGCGTCGGAGTAAGTAATTTCGTTCGATATCGATAAGAGGTATAAAAGTGTGCTACGAGTTCAACAATTATGTGAAAGTGTGGTTGTTCGATCGCGGAACTGCCGATTTCAAAATGTTCGATTGTAGAGAAATGGGTTCGCGATTGTTCGAATGTTGCCCGCCCAACTAATCTTAGACAACTATTTCAAATTAAATAACGGATCGTGTGGACAAGGAATTGACTGGAGGTATCGCGTTTCGTTCGAGATCTGTTGGTGAACTCGTCAGTAAGGCTAATCCAACAGATCCTGCCTTAGACGCGCGCAGATCAAACCGTGTTGATCTGTATTGTAGTGAAATGTGCTGATCGTGTATGCAGCAATCACGTGAGACGCTCAAGCAAGACTGGTCAGTGTTACTCGTTCAGAGATTCGGAAACGAACTGTTGAAAGTACTGGACGTTGGTCTTAGCGAGAGGTCGGTTAGGCTCCTCGTGGGTGGAGAGGTTGACCTTAGACGAGGAAAGGGAAGTAGAATCTATTGTAATGAGGGAAAGAACTGTCCGGGTTGGTTCAGTCAACTCGTCGTTTACCAATCAGGACACCCTTAATTGTTCAAACTTCCTTCCATGGTGACTGAGAGGCTGGTCTAGTCGGAAGGAAGAGTGGGGTGCTACCTGGTATGAAGGCAAGAGCGGTAATTGACGTCGCTCGACGGTTGACTGTCGCCCCTTGACCGTATCCTTAAAGAATTGAATGTTTAACCTTGGACTGAGCTTAGCGAACGCGGGCGTACACATCTGGGGTTACACATCTGGGGTTGTAATTTATGACGGCGAGGGTTCTTTAGAGTTGTATCTTGAGTGACCGTGAATATTCTTAGCCCGGGACGAAGTAAGTATTCCGAGAATTGCCGGATGTACAAAATAACATTTGGCCGTACCTGAGTGACCGTAGCATAAATAATCTTCTAATCCGAAAAACGGTTGGTAACGGCTATATCATAAATAAAATACGAAGTCGACCCTTAAGCTCTTTATTTCGCGCGGCAGTAAGGTTCACTGCAGATGCCATGGTTCTTTATGTTTAAAGGAGAATTTCCGTTAACGAATTTCTTGCGAGGAAAAACATTTCTTTGTGTAGGACTACGATCCGTTGCGACGGAACATGCTCCCCCTCGTTGATCGGTTCGATCGATCAATACAATATAAGACATTGACTCACTTGGTTTATGTTGAGACAGCAGCACTGGATGATTGTGCGCTGTTTGAATTAGGAAGAGGCGCTAGCCTCTTCACGTTTCGCGTGTACGTGCCGTTGATGGTACGAACGGTTACTGCCCTTATGATCCCGTCTGGCCCTGGATGAATTTGTTGTATTCGACCTAGATGCCAACACAATGGTGGCAGAGAATCGTCCTTCAGAAGTACAACAGTTCCGATGTTGATCTCGTGACCTCCCCTGGTCCACTTGGGACGAATATTAAGCTGATGAACATATTCTTTGTGCCATCGTTTCCAGAAATCTTGTTTGACCTTCTGGATATGTTGCCAAGTAGACAGGCGATTGGATGGCGTTTGGCTGAAATCAGTCTCGGTAATGCACGTCAAAGAACCACCGATCAGGAAATGGCCCGGAGTAAGAGCGGACATGTCGTTCGGATCCGACGAGAGAGGTGTCAGAGGACGCGAATTGAGAATGGCTTCGACCTCGATAACGAATGTAGTAAATTGTTCATGTGTGAACAGTTCTATGCCGACGACTCGTTTCATGTGGTGTTTAAATGATTTGACGGCGGCCTCCCACAATCCACCGAAATGAGGTGATAACGCTGGCATGAAATGCCACGAAATTTCCTTGGCAGTTATAAAATGATGAAATTTCTCATCCTTGGATAATGTTTGTTGAAGTGCGATTAACTCATTGTTCGCGCCAACGAAATTTGTACCATTATCTGAGTAAATGTTCTTGCAAATTCCTCGTCGCGCTATAAATCGTTTGAGAGCGGCAATGAATGCTTCTGTTGTCAAATCGCTGACGACCTCTAAATGGACGGCTTTAGTTGCAAAGCAAACAAAAACGGCCACGTATACCTTGACTCGGACTCGATTTCTGAATTGCCGCTCTTTTATGAAAAAGGGACCGCAATAGTCTATGCCGCTGGTCAGAAACGGGCGACCTTCGGTGACGCGCGCGGCAGGTAGGTTGCCCATAACATAATCGACGGGATTGGGGTTCATCCGGAAACACTTGATGCAGCCCCGAATGATTTGGCGTGTTGTATTTTTTCCGTCGATTGGCCAATATAACTGTCGTACGTCGTAGAGTGTGGCTGTAATCCCTGAATGATGGTTTTTCTGATGCGAATCTCGTATTATAAGTCTAGTAATGTGATGTCCCCGAGGCAATAATATCGGATGTTTTTGTTCGAAGGACAACGAGGAATTCTGTAGTCGTCCACCAACGCGCAGGATTCCTTCGTCGTCGAGAAATGGACACAACGGTTGTAATTTACTGGTGTTTGACAATTTTCCTACTTTTAAATCGTGAATGTCCTGAGCAAAGGTGACGGCTTGCAATAGCTTTACTATTCGTTTATTAGAATCCTTTATTTCCTTAAGAGATAAAGGCCCTGTGTTTTGATCCTTGACTCGAAAGCGTAAATAATAGGCTACGATTCGTCGGAGTTTGTGTATGCACGAGTATCGCATCAAGATCTCATCAGTTAGGATGGTCGAACTGACTAGACAGGTTACTGAACGCAATTCCGGTAATTCTTCATATTTAGTGAATCTTGCGGGTGGCCATTCCGTTTGCTCTTTTGAGAGCCACTCAGGTCCGTTACGCCAAAGCGCATTGTTGTTGAACTCGGCTGCGGTGATTCCGCGAGAAATAAGGTCGGCTGGATTGTCTGCTGACCGAACATATCGCCATGATTGAATATCTGTTTTCCGTTGGATATCGGCTACTCGGTTCGCGACGAACGTCTTTAAAATTGACGGTTGCTTGCGCAACCAACCCAAGACGATGGTTGAATCTGTCCAGAAAGTGGTCTTGTCGATATTGTACGTCAATGCATTCCGCGTGGTTTGGAACAAGGTAGCTAATAATACTGCACCGCACAGTTCCAGTCGAGCCAATGTGATTTGGCTAAGTGGTGCGACTCGTGATTTGGCACAGAGTAGATGAGCGTGAATGGACCCGAATTTATCAATTGTTCGTACATATATACAGGCGCCGTAGGCTTTTTCGCTTGCGTCGCAAAACCCGTGTATTTCTGTTTGTCTCGCGTTGTTCAGTTTCACCAAACGATTAAATTCGATATTGTTGAGTTGTTGTATGTCACCCTTGAAGTTCATCCATTCTGTGTGGATGTTGACTGGGACAGATTCGTCCCAAGTGATTTTTAAGGTCCATAGTTGTTGCATCAATATTTTGGCAACAATTGTAATGGGTCCGAGTAACCCGAGTGGATCATAGATCTTTGCTATGGTCGATAATATGGTTCGTTTGGTGATTTCCGTGGTTGCGGAAGGTTGAACTGAATATCGAATCGCGTCGTGTCTGGCGTCCCATGATACTCCTAATGTTTTCATGGTGGATTCATCACCGAGAATCTTTGGATGGATTAATTCCTTACTTAAGTTTGATAACAACCTCGGTTCGTTTGATGCCCACTGTCGAATATTGAGACCGCCTCTTTTCAATAGGGTGATTATTTGATGTTGCAACTTCTTCGCCTCCGCTAGCGAATCTGTACCGGTCAATAAATCATCGACGTACAGGTCTTTCTTAATTCGAGCCGCTGCTTCCGGAAAATCGCGTGCTTCGTCGTCTGCCAATTGGTGTAAGCATCGTATGGCTAAATAGGGAGCTGGCGCGAGCCCGAACGTAACAGTGTTTAATTCGTATGTATTGATTTCTTGGTGTGCGTCTCGCCATAATATTCTCTGGTAAACGCGATCTTCGGGTTGAACGAGGAATTGACGATACATTTTTTCGATATCTCCGGTAATAACGTACGCATGCATTCGGAATCTTAATAGTAGCGACAGAAGGTCGTCTTGCAGCGTGGGACCGATTCGAAGGGTGTCGTTCAACGAGAGATTCGTGCTTGTTTTGGCTGACCCGTCGAACACGACCCGGAGTTTGGTTGTTGAACTCGTTGGTTTTATGACTGCGTGATGTGGTAAATAAAACCCTGGTGCGTGCGTGTTAGTCACGCGTGTCGTGTGTCCGAGTGAGCGATATTCGTCTATCACCTTTGTGTATTGATCTCTTAATTCCGGATCACGTTCTAACTTTCGTTCAAGCGTTCGAAAACGGTTCAAGGCGCGCGAATATGACTCTCCGAGTTGTTCCCGTTTTTCATTGAAGGGTAATGCTACAATGTATCGACCGGACTCGTTGCGTTTCACGGTTGCGGTAAAATGACTTTCACAAGCTTGATCTTCAAGTGATCGGAATTGTTTAACGGCTCCTTCCTCGATTTCCCAGAATCTTTGTAGTTCGAAATTTACGTAGGTAGAAAGGGTTCGATGATTCATTCGTGGTGTCGTGACGAAATCACCTCCTAAGATCCATCCGAATTGGGTCTTTTGTAATATAAGATCAACGTTGGTTTGTTTTGATAGGTTGATTTGCCCTATGCTGAGGCATGACAACGCAGGTCCGGTCCCGAGCAACATATCAATCTTTCCCGGGTGATAAAAGTCTGGATCGGCCAGAGGCAAATTTGCTGGTATACGAAGGTCGGCTCGATCGATTTGATTATCTGGTACTGTCCCTGCGATCCGCGGGATTGTGCAAAACGTTAGTGTTCGTTGATAATTTGTTAATCGTGATTTGACTGTGGCGGTCACGAGGCTGCTTGATGTGGTATTCAATTGATTTAAAGCTTCAATGACTGCTGTCTGACGGGTCGTCGGTAAGCCCGATCGTTTCGCGAGTTCGTCCGTGATGAGGTTTGCATTGGAACACGTGTCGATCAGCGTACGGCACAATATCGGATTGCGATCGCGATCTAGTATATAAATTCGTGCGGTGGTTAACAGACCGTTCGTTATTCCGTTTGACAAGAAAGTACGAGTAGGAAGCGACAACTGTCTGGCGATTGCCGATGCTAGTCAGGCCTCTGCAGTTGGAATTGTAGATTTCTGGTCAGTGTGAAGTCGAGTGTTATGTCTCTGTCCACACATACGACATTGACCTCTGACGCAGTTCCCGAACTTGTGATTTGATTGCAGGCAGTTTTGGCACAATCTCGCGGTTCGCACAGCTGCCCAGCGATCGTCGATTGTCATATTCATGAATTTAGGACACGCGTAGGATTTGTGCGTTCGCGAGTTGCAGAACTTGCATGCTTGTTCAGAAGTCGTTGTCACGAATGTTCGTTTTCGAGGTACAGGTGATGATGAGATCTCTTTCGATCTCGTCGCGGATGTCCAGGATCTTTTCGAGGGTCGTGACCGCGTGCTTGTCGACGGACGGTGGGTTTCTGGCAACGCGGTTCTGACTTGGTTTACTGCTGACGCGCGAGAGCTGCCTTGATGCGATGCGTTACGAAGGTGTTTAAACATCGCTGTTGCCTGAGGCATCTGCGTATCCAAAAATGTTTGTTCCCAAGTTCGGCGCGTCTCAGAATCCATACGATCGATCGCGATGCTGATAATAAAGTCATTCGCGATGTCCTCCCATGATCGGCCAAGGGTTTGCAGCGAACGGATGTGCGATTGAAGGTGGTTTACTAGATTGTTGATCGCGTCGGGCGTACTGTTTGGCATTGCCGGCGTTTCGAGCAGTAGTGCGGTGTGTCGGAGAACGAGTGCGCGTTGATTATCGTAAGTTTCCATTAATTGGGCCCATGCTGCTTGGTAGTTTACCTCGCTCATTGTGAATGATTCGATGGCGGCTTGTGCTTGTCCCGATACCGATAGTCTCAAATAGTTGAACCGTTGTATGTCTGTTAGTCCTGTGTGTTTTTGTATTAGACTTAAGAACGCGTCTTTAAAGGGTAGCCATTTTTCAAGGCGACCGTCGAATATTGGAAGATTCATTTTTGGCAGATGCACCCCGCTTATGCTAGTCGACGTGGGCGGTGCCGGTGAATCTGTCACGGTTCTTGTCGATTGGCTAATGGTCGGTTCGAAACCTTCTAACAACTGTATCGCGTTAGCTAACGCGTCATCGTACACCGTGGTTACATCCTTGCGTTCAGTCTCGGTCTGATCGAAATCTTCATGATGCCCTATCTCATCTTGTGCGTCGTTGAAACCGTTGAATTGCTTTCTTAGACGATCTATTCGTTCGCGTAATTTTGTACGCGCGGTCGCGGAATCTTGATATTCTGTTAGCTCGTTAGTGAAGTTGGTCAAGTTGGATTTGAAAACACGTTGTTTGTGTTTGAGAGCGCGAATGCTTACGGTTGATTTGGCTGAATTAGCCATTTCGAAGAGTTCTGACTGGTATTTGTCACGTGTGGTTCCTGATCGGTTAATTCAATGTAACGTGCCTACCTTGAGCTGATCTGAACGTCTGCTGCCTTGGATGGACGATGTTGATTGTTGATGACGGCTAAGGCTCGTTGATTCCTCCAATCTCGTTGTTGTTGTTCGCACTGGATTGTTCGTACTTGCACTGCACTGTATTGCCACTAGGCCACCGGATCCGGCTCGAAGGACCAAATGTTCGATCGCGGAACTGCCGATTTCAAAATGTTCGATTGTAGAGAAATGGGTTCGCGATTGTTCGAATGTTGCCCGCCCAACTAATCTTAGACAACTATTTCAAATTAAATAACGGATCGTGTGGACAAGGAATTGACTGGAGGAATCGCGTTTCGTTCGAGATCTGTTGGTGAACTCGTCAGTAAGGCTAATCCAACAGATCCTGCCTTAGACGCGCGCAGATCAAACCGTGTTGATCTGTATTGTAGTGAAATGTGCTGATCGTGTATGCAGCAATCACGTGAGACGCTCAAGCAAGACTGGTCAGTGTTACTCGTTCAGAGATTCGGAAACGAACTGCTGAAAGTACTGGACGTTGGTCTTAGCGAGAGGTCGGTTAGGCTCCTCGTGGGTGGAGAGGTTGACCTTAGACGAGGAAAGGGAAGTAGAATCTATTGTAATGAGGGAAAGAACTGTCCGGGTTGGTTCAGTCAACTCGTCGTTTACCAATCAGGACACCCTTAATTGTTCAAACTTCCTTCCATGGTGACTGAGAGGCTGGTCTAGTCGGAAGGAAGAGTGGGGTGCTACCTGGTATGAAGGCAAGAGCGGTAATTGACGTCGCTCGACGGTTGACTGTCGCCCCTTGACCGTATCCTTAAAGAATTGAATGTTTAACCTTGGACTGAGCTTAGCGAACGCGGGCGTACACATCTGGGGTTACACATCTGGGGTTGTAATTTATGACGGCGAGGGTTCTTTAGAGTTGTATCTTGAGTGACCGTGAATATTCTTAGCCCGGGACGAAGTAAGTATTCCGAGAATTGCCGGATGTACAAAATAACATTTGGCCGTACCTGAGTGACCGTAGCATAAATAATCTTCTAATCCGAAAAACGGTTGGTAACGGCTATATCATAAATAAAATACGAAGTCGACCCTTAAGCTCTTTATTTCGCGCGGCAGTAAGGTTCACTGCAGATGCCATGGTTCTTTATGTTTAAAGGAGAATTTCCGTTAACGAATTTCTTGCGAGGAAAAACATTTCTTTGTGTAGGACTACGATCCGTTGCGACGGAACAGTGGTGGTTGTATGTGGTAGTCAAATGGATCTACGGCTGAATAAGTGAGTTTTTAATTCAATAAGTTTGTGCTTCTTCTATCGTTCGGGTAAAGTTGCCGATGATGTGGGTCCTCATCGATTTCGATGACTTTGAAATATGTTATAAATTCGATGTTTTAAATATCTTTTTCCTTTGAAATAAAGCTCATTGAAATCGGCGAGGAGATAGTATGTACATCGATCGATTTACAATTACAAATTTTTACAATAATATCGTAAACTAAAGCCGATCGACAGAAACTGTAAAGGGAAATGTTGTTCAGAATCATAGTATTGACAACATATCCAAAGCTTATCGAAATCGGATAGAAAATAGTACATCGATCGATTTACAATTACAAATTTTTACAATAATATCGTAAACTAAAGCCGATCGACAGAAACTGTAAAGGGAAATGTTGTTCAGAATCATGGTATTCACAACATATCCAAAGCTTATCGAAATTGACGAGGATTCACATCATCGAGAAACTTTTGTTCGTTGCGACATCGCGGCGTGCCACCGACACTCGGCTGCCGGCGCGCCGGGCTGCACGCGTCTAGCTCGCGCTCTGATTGGTCCTTGTTTTTCGTTAATAACTCGTTAACGAAGCCGCGGACGACATTTTTTCAAAGGAAAATGTCGCTTGAAATAACCTCAGGAACCTCCCATTTTCGGCTCCGGACCTAATTTTGAGACACCCTGTATACGATCCTTTTCATTTTTGATGGATTTGAAAGTGATATACACTCCGGGACAAAAAGATAGCACATCGTCTATTTTTCCTCATTTGGTACGTTAAACTTGCGACGAGGCGATACCTCGTCACGAACATCATCTGAACGGGAGCGACCGCTCGCACCTATATTTATAGATGTTCTCGACACCAGCGCGCGCCGATCACCGCCCAGACCAAGCGCGCGCCAACCGGAGAGCGCCGCAGCCGCTCGACCGAGAGCGGCACTCTTCATGGTCCGCGCTTTCGCGCGCTATATAAGTCGCGCCGGAATACCAAGCGAGCGGAGTCCGCGTGGTATCATTCGTGCCATCTCAACGGCATCAGATCGACTTCAATTCCGAGCTGAGTTTGCTCTCGGTCTCGCGTGAGTCAACATCGTAAGCGCGCTGTTGTTTTCGTAACGTAACGTAACGTGTCGCGTATTTCTAACCTACAATCAATCAACGACAGTACCTGCTCACGCTGCAGTACTCATAAACTGTCTTTTTCAAGAAATTTAGCATTAGCAACGCTCCTTTTCAACTAATTAACAAAAATTGAGGAGTCCGATTCTGAAGCGGAGGTGGGTCAATCCCATTCACACCATGACAACCGCATGGTCGGGGTGAAGAACAAACTTCACAGAGAAGTTAATAACAACGGCCCGGAAGTGATAACATCCGACAACCTACAATTATCAGCAAATAAGAAACAGAAAATCAGCAACATGAGCAGCCAACAGCTGAACACCGCTAAGAACAACGTAGCTAACGTGCCCACAGCAAACAGGTTTGAAATCTTTTCTACAAAAGCTTTCCAAAATTTTTCTGATACTACGGGACCAACGGTTAGTGATACAAGAATCAAATCAAAAACATCTAGTACAAACCCCACAGTGACTAACCTTGAAACGTCAGTTCGTCCCCCTCCCATTTATATTCGACTAGGAGAAAAAGAAGTAGTTAATTTCAGCAGTGAATTAGAAGCTGAAATAGGGAAAAACTTTTACCTGAAATATTTAGGAAACCAGATCAGACTTCACTTTAACAATATCCAGTACTTCTCAGAGGCTAAAAAAGCTTTTCAAAAAGCTGGTCTAAAATTTCATACATTCGCGCTTCCTAGCGAAAAACCAATCACGGTCGTTCTGAAGGGCCTTCCACCTATTGAATCAGACCAAATTATTTCTGAATTGAACCAACAGAACCTTAACCCACTGAATGCAGTGGCATTCAAAACCTCGCCAAACAACTCCTTTTACAAAATCACCTTCCCCCCGGGAACCAAACTATCGCAAATTAAATCAATCAGTTTCATATATCATTGTCGGGTTTACTGGGAAAAATACATAAAGTCCAAAAACTACACTCAGTGCTATAGATGCCAAGCTTTTGGGCACGCAAGTGCCAACTGTTTTAAAAACCCTCGTTGTGTCAAATGCGGATCAGACCATCAAACAAAAGATTGCAATAAGACTGAAGAATCTCCTGCTAAATGCGCTAACTGCGCTGGTAATCACACAGCGAATTATTCGCAGTGCCCAAGCCTGTTAGCTTACGTCAACAAAAAATCCACTCCTCGCGCGCCTCGCAGCACTCCAAATCGTCAAGCTATCCCCAACAAAATTATCAACCCTCATCAAAACCAAATAGTTAACAGTGGTCGCTCATTCAGTGAGGTAGTTAGGGGCCAACCCTCCGCTACGAATCCTATCTTCTCTACATCCTCGTCAGATTCCACCGAAACGGGGGAATTCTTCAGGGAAGCTCTCATGTTCCTCAAAAAAGCCATGCCTATCTTCAAGGCCATCCAACCCAAATTGGCCTCATGCGCCACTATGCTCGATAAGATGGGGGTTATTTTTGATGCTGCACAACAATTATTCTCATAAAACATTCACTTCCAAAATTCCTGGTAAAATTATGTCTTGGAACGCTTGTTCCATATACTCCAAAATTAGCGAACTCGAACTATACATGATCACAAACAATGTTGTGGTAGCCTGCATACAGGAGACATGGCTAAGCCCAGCCACTGACATTTCACTAAACAATTACAATATAGTGAGGAAAGACAGAAATGATGGTCGACCCGGTGGGGGGGTTGCCATCCTGATACATAAAAATCTACGATACCGTCCAATCCATCTCCCCTCGTTCAAAAACCTTGAATCTGTCGCGGTTAGGATGACTAGCCTCAACCTAACTATTATCTCGGCGTACTGCCCAAATCAAACTCTTGACCCTGCAGCACTCGATTCCATTTCTAAATTTGACACACCGTTCATTGCGGGAGTGGACCTCAACGCAAAACACACTGCCTGGAACAACAGATGCAATAACACTAATGGTAGAACACTGGATAATCACATAACTAATAGCAAATACTCCTTGATCGCACCACCTTCGCACACTTATTTCCGACCTAACTGCCTCCCTTCCACGTTAGACTTCTATCTAGCAGATACACTTACTAACTGTCAATGCGAGGTCTCTGAAGACTTGTCTTCTGACCATCGCCCAGTTCTCCTCTTACCAGATGTCAAACAAGTCTTCGCAACATCTTCCCCAGTAACAGACTGGGACACTTACCGCAATCACGCAAATCTAATAACGATCACCCCCAACATCGGTTCAACCAGAGACGTTGATCATCAAGTCCACGCGTTCCAACGTCACCTAAAATCCAGCTATTACAAGTCTACATCTTTCGTCAACACACCGAACAAATTTATATCGCCAGATGAAAAACTTAAATTTCTCATTCGACTCCGGAATACAGCAAGAAAAAGATGGCAACGCACTGCTAACTTAATTTCATTAGAGTATTACAAACACCTAAACAAATGCATTAGAGATAGAGTAAAGTTCCTCAATTACAAATACATCCAAGATGAAGTAGCTGACGCCAAAAACTCACACACCTTCTGGCCGGTTTACAGGAAGCTTACCAAAAAAGCGACCGTCATTCCTCCCCTTATGGACAGCTCCGGGACATATCATGATTTAGGAGCCAGTAAGGCTCAACTGCTAGCGGACCAATTTAGCAGGGTCTATGAGGAAGCGTATAAAGCTAAATCACCTCTCCAAGTCGTTATAAACAATACTGTTAGAGATTTCCACCAAAAAGAGCACTTCTCTCCGACCCCTAGTGCAGACATTGTCAGCTCCATTTCACCGGATAGCATCAGGGAAGTGGCTAAAGGGCTGAAGCGTAAGAAAGCGTGCGGATATGATGGGTTCTCACCTAATTTGATTAAGGAGGCCCCTAGGAAAGCCTACGTTCAACTTTACTATATTTTCCGTGCATGCATCCAGTTAGCATACTTCCCGAAGGACTGGAAAATAGCAAAAGTGATTCCAATTCCCAAACCGGGTAAAAACCATAAACATCCCTCTAGCTACAGACCAATTAGCCTTTTGCCCATTCTGGGGAAACTCTTCGAAAAAATCATTTACCAAATTCTGTATTCCCACATAGAAAATAACAACATCCTAATAAACTCTCAATTTGGATTTCGTAGCAAGCACTCCACAATTCATCAACTGGTGCGCACAGCTCAATTCCATGCACACCACATAAACACTAACCGTTACTCCGGAATGGTCCTCCTTGATCTGAACAAGGCGTTCGACTCGGTGTGGCATAATGGTCTAATAGCTAAATTAATCCTATTAAAATTCCACCCCAGAATAATCAAGCTGATCCATTTCTATCTTGAAAACCGAACCTTCTTTGTCCAGATCGGAAATAACAAATCTCAATTCCTGTTCATAAGGGCTGGAGTCCCACAGGGGTCTGTTTTGGCACCTCCTGTTCCTCCTGTTCATCAATGACATACCCAACACTGCTGATACATCCCTCGCGCTATTCGCCGACGACACCGCGATTCTGGCGGCGTCGTTTAGTCACCTTCGCTTAATCAAATTACTACAAAACCATCTAAACATAATAGTTGAATTCCTCAAAAACTGGAAACTCAAACTAAACAGTAACAAAACACAGGCCATCCTTTTCACAAGAAAACGAAAACATCTCACAAAAGAGCTCCCGCGCTTGGTTGTAAACAACATTGGGATCGAGTGAAGTAGTGAGGTCAGATATCTGGGTGTGGTTTTGGATGCAAAACTTAGATGGGGCCCGGCCGTTCTAGACAGACGAAAAAAGGCGATAGCAGCCCTGGGCGCTTCATCAGTCCTGATTAGTAATAAATCCAAACTAAAAACTCATCTCAAACTCTTAATTTTCAAATCATGCATTCGAACGGTCATCACCTACGGAGTGCATTTGTGGCACACCGCAGCAAAAACCCACCTTGCCTCCCTCCAATGGATCCAGAATAAGGCAATTAAAATCATACTAAGACTACCAATGGACCACTCCACGACGGATATACACGTTAAAACAGGAATACCAATGCTGAAGCAAGTCATCCATACTCTTATAAAGAATTTCAGATCGGATGGTCATCCAAACCCTCTAATCCAGGACTTGAAGCTATTCAGAAGAGAACTCCTGCCATATACACCAAAGGTGCAGTTTCCGCTGGATCTGCCCCTGGACGGACCGGTGACCTCATCTCATCTCTCATCTCCGGATTGTGCCGCTGTTGCCCCCGCCGGGGCACCCCGTGCTGCTGCATCCGGCGACTCCACGCCTGCGCCTGCACCTGCGCCCTCGGACTTGCCAAGGATCGGGGGTTTTCTCCAATTGCTGGACCAGCTTGACGACCTATAGTGACCGAACGTGGAGGGAGGCCACCTCTCCCTGGGAGCCGCCCGGCTTGGTGGCTGGCTGTCGACTCATGGAATTCCATTATATCGTGTATCGTATGCCGCGAAGCGTTGATGATGCAGTACCCTGCATGTGATGTCTATAAGTTTTTTGAAACTTTTCTTATACAGAAATACTCACGTTAACAAAACAATTTAAACCCTTCACATGTTTAAAACAACTCCACGCCTCAAGACAAAAGGATAGGGAGCACACAGCTCCAGGCGCCTTTTATACAATCCCTCATGTTCAATAATCAGGCTTGCCCTGTTTAAAAAAAAAAAAAAACCAAGCGAGCGGAGTCCGCGTGCAACCACTCCCGTGCACACCGGATCGTACGAGCCCTTTTCAGAGCTATACATCCGTCCAGAACGCAGGCTGGAAGCACGAGTTCCAGGAGACGACTCTCCACCGTGTCCCCGGCTCCCGGAGATCGCCGTGCCATCGCCTTGGCTGGACCGGACCCGCCGTGTCGGTGTGGTGGGCACGAATACCCTTAGGTGCCTCTAAGGTGCGTGCATCTGTAACCCGTCGCTCAGGTGCTTCTGTGTGAGGGTTGCGGCACCACTCGGCTCTCCGACCGTCCAGCACGGAGCGACTGGCCTCCGGCCCTGTCCGTGGGTCGAACCTCCGCGGTTCAACGTCGCGATTTGGTGTGGCGGCGGCGGGTACGAAACTCTCAGGTGCCTCTGAGATACGTACGAACCGTGATTTGTCCCTCTGGTGCTTCTGGGGGAAAACCGCGGCGCCTACGCTGCGTCGGGCCGTGACCTCCGACCGTATCCTGTCACCTCCCACCTCCCAGCGCAAATCCGAAGCGACTCCGCGAGGTCCCGCGCCGTCCGATACTGCGTTCCGTACCGCCGAACATTCGGAACCGTTTCCGCGAAAGCGTTCGCCGCGTACCGGTTAATTATTCATTGCTCCTGACCGCCTGATCGCTTTATAATTACCGCCGGATTATCTTTTCTGTTCGCCACTAGACCAGGGACGCCGACCCAGCTAACGAGTAGCCGTAGGCTCCGTCCGTTGTCAACGCGGTCATCAAAATATATATATGTTTTGTTACGCGGCCGGATTCGCCGGCCTGCAGAGAGGATTTTCTGTTTGTATTATACGTTCTTTCTAAAACTCGCTGAGCGAGAATAAAGTTCTGTTTACCCGATTTCGCCTTCACTTCATTAACGTACCTGTCAGAACCCTGGTCGACTCCTGAGCTACGGGGCACCGCGAAATCGGAACGTTACATGGCGCCCGAACAGGGACCTGTTTAAAGCGATCAGACGGTACGGATTTAGAAATAGGTTTCGTCGGTAATAGCGAGCGAAGCCTGCAAAAGTCACAGGGGATAACCCCGGTTAGTGTTTGTTAAAATCCGTTCTTAATTATGTACGCGTAGTTATTTTTACCTGTGTCGTTACTGTTTAGCGCATACGTGCCCGTAGTCCACGGACCAATTTGTTTATGTTCATATTTATGTAGGCGTAATTATTTATTCAAGCGCATACGCGTCTCTAGTGCGCACCGATCACCGAAACAACCGTCGTTTCGACGTAAAGGGACTACCGCGAGTTCCCAAAAATTTTTTTTTTTATTATTAACTTCCCGATTTTATAGGGAAGTTATTGTAATGACCCCGACAATCGAAAATCGATTTTTTAGCAGACTTTCACGTTTCATGGTCATTGCAGTCATTTTAGACTATTTTCAGCAAAATGTTCGTATGTGTGTGTGTGTGTGTGTGCGTATGGCCGTTTCTATGTAATCAAATTTTTCGTTAACGTTTTCAGAAAAAGTAACAACGCGATCAGGATGATGAATGATGCAATCGATTTGCCCCGCTGTAACTTAGAGCTGATTAGATTTTGGTCCATTTTGGTCAAGTAGTTTTTTAGTTTTTTTAGTTTTTTTCGAAAGAAGTTCATTCAACAATGCAATTTATACGAGAGAACGGAAAGTTACCACCGAAGAAACAAACGTAATTACACAAAAAATTTTTTTTTGTACCTTATGGTGATGTTTCCGCTTACAATAATCGAAAATTATCTCAATGCAAGAGTGAGTTAATCATCTCTAATCCCGAGAATACATTTTCAAAGAATATCGATGAAAGTACAAAAAAAAATTTATATTACAATCTTTAAAAAAACAATCAGTTCAAGACGAATTATTAACTGAGATTAAATTGAAAATTAATATAAACTATATGATAATTATTAATAACATTTGTTTAGGATTCAGCTTAGAATAAGTTAGTTTTAAGATGTAGAAGTCGAGCGATACAGTCCTCGATAGCCCCCCGCGTTACCCGTACCCAGGATTTGCGCTCCTGCCAATCCGCGGTACGCGACGTCCGTGTTTTTGGCGATTCCCGGTATCGCGCTCGTGAAGCATGATCATTGATTACCGAGAACCACCGTTAATCATGCGGTTTACCCGGTCGAGGAGAATCTTTCGAACGCTCAACCGATCCAGACGTTACGCAATCGCGCCCATTATTCTTTGTACGCAATCATTACGTTGCCGGTCATCCTATATTGTTTCGTTTACCGTCGATCGTGCCAATACGTCGTGATTGCATCCAGTTTCGTTTCGCGATTGTTGCAATAAACGAAAGTTTTACCGGATCAACACACCGTTGTGTCTGATTGGCTTCATTCCCAGATCACTTCGCTCACAATTTCCATACGATTTCCCTTTCCGAACTCCCTTCAGTGTTCAAACCCGATCCGACAAAACACCTATCCATACAGTCCACTCCCAAACCTCAAATAGTCCCGGGTTCCTGAACAACATTGATGTTCAAAACGGATTGGTTAATGGAGCACACACACATGCGGAATATTAAAATTTATTACTTTTCAAGAAAATACTAAAATTCCGTCTATATTGTGGTTAGATTTTCAATTGGCCAGAGTAGGAGTGAAAGTAAGAACTCGTTATCGTGATTATATGAAAAATGCAAATATTCATCAAAATTTAACACCAATAATAAAAATATCGAATCAAGTAAATATGTCGAGTGAGGAAAAATATCAAATCACACGTAGTCAATTTCCAGTGGTTCCTGCTGAAGCGATTACGATTCATAAAAGTCAGGGACAAACATACGAGAAAGTATGTTTAGATTTTAAAAAATCAGAAAGGCGAACTTTACAAATGTTGTATGTAGCACTGAGCAGAGTTTCAAAATTGAGCGCGGTTTATATATTTTGGGACAATTTAAATTAACAGTATCGAAGAAAACCAAGATCAATACTGCAAACCCAGATAATGAGGAGTTGTATCGTTTGCGAAAAACTAATTAAGCCAATTTATTTTGCAACATTAGTATGCTATAACAAGGAACCAAGCGAGCAACGAGCCTGCGATGTTGGTTTAATGCGACGCCATATAGCAAACATTTTGATAAGTAGAAAACTAATGAATTTCCCTGAAAACGTATTTTCTTATTAAAACGTACACTTAATAATGATAATAATATACTGCAACTAACGAATCGGGAAGTTCTTTGTGTGGCTCGTGGAGAGTCACACACCAAATAAAAAAAAACATTAATAGCTATAGGTACTACTAGCCATGCGTACCACTAACCCTTTCGCAAGAGCAGTCCTATCCGCGAGCTCGCGAAACGAGCGAGCAAAAACAACCCTACTCGCGAGCGAGCGAAGCGAGCGAGCAACAATAACCCTCTAGTTTATTTATTTATTCAGTACCGGGCGCTATTGATTATCGATTGTCCGCGTTCTCGCGTCCGCGTCAAGGAAGCACCATGGGCGTGTCATGGGTATACCGCCTAAGGAAAGAACAGCTGATCCAGGAGCTGCACGCGCACGGAATCGGCACGGAAGGAACCGTGGTCCAGATGCGCCAAAGTCTGGTGGCATATGTACGCCGCAATCCAGAAATCTTCGCCGAGAAACCGGAAGATGATCCGGATTATAAAGAGGAGGCCGACGTCACTAAAGACCTGCTCGACTTCCACGAGGAACTGGCGGCCGGCCTGTTTAACTCGAGCACTTCCACCCCACTGCGCAACCATCAAACGGTGAGAAATGTGCCCGAAGTATCCACGGCACCTACGGCCGTAAACACTGTCATCGATCAGATGAGAAAGTGGAACTGCCACTTCTATGGCCGTGATCCACGCGGGTTCCTGGAACGGGTCAACGAGCTCCAACAATCCTACCACCTGTCGGACCGGCACATGCTGGAGGGTTTCCCCGAATTATTAAGGGGAGACGCTCAACTGTGGTACAGGTGTGCGACCCCATCCGTCACCTCGTGGGCAAACCTCCAAGAACAACTACGCCGGGAGAGCGACGCCACCTCGACCGACAGATTGCCGACCGACGACAAGGGCCGAGCGAGAAAATCTTGCCTTACGTCACGGCAATGACAACGTTGATCCGCAGACGCGGGGGATACTCGTTGGACCAGGAACTATACGCCCTCTACTACAACATGAGGGGTGAGTTCCAGCTCCGTATCCGTAGAGAGGAGGTAAAAACGGTCACCCAACTCATCCAGCGAGTGGGAGAGATCGAGGAGATCCTCACGACGATGAAGAAGAAGACCAGCAGCTGGCGAACAGAAGGGACCCGGTCGTATGTCAAGCAGGAGGCGACCAACAAAACATTCACGGCCGTTACAACACCGATCTCCAGGACCACACATTGCTGGAAATGTAAGCAACCAGGTCACGACCGCTTTGAATGTAAGAACCGACAGCTAAAATTCTGTTCTTTCTGCGGCAGCAACGCACTATGGTCTGGAACCCCGTTTTTCGAGGCCAAAAGTATTTTAGGGTTATTTAAAGTTGAAGCTTATAGTATGATAGGTCGTTGAATGCGTTACGACACCAGCAATAATATTATAAAGTCAGAAATATATGGTAACATTTAAAAAATTGACGTGATTACCATTTTTATAAACAAAAAAAAATTTTTTTTAATTTTGTATATTGAAATTTATAGATATGTAAATACTGATCAACTTTTGTTGGAAACATTTTTTTGGCAGATCGTAGGAAATGTCTAAAAAATCGTGTTAACAGTACTATTCTGCCGCAGGAATAACATAAGTAATAATACTAGCACAAATAAGATAAATACATAAATAAAATCACTAATGTATTAATGTATATCATATATATGCATTATTTATAAATGTACATAAACTATAAAAATATATAAAATATAAATACGAATGATATAATCAATAAATGTACATACATATACATTTAGAGTGGACCTTATTTTTTGACCAAAGAATTTTTTCCCTTTCACCCCTCAGAATTGTGACAAATGTTGAGAAAATGGGACATCGGCGCGCAACGAATTTGAAATTTTTTAAAAATCTTGACAAATATATCGTTGAATTTCGTTGCGCGCCGGTTTCCCATGAACCAGTCTGCCCTTTTTCCAGATCATTTCCTCAACATTTGTAACAATTTAGGGGGGTGAGCGGGAAAAAATTTTGCAAAATAATTTTTGTCAAGTATAGCTAAGGTCCACCCTAGTATACATAGACATATATATATATATATATATATATATATATATATTATTGTAGGAAAAATAGTAGTCTATTAGCTATATATATATATACGCTATGGGAAAGGATGACTGGTGTGGGCGTTTAAATAACGACAACTAATGACGGTGAAGCCGTCCGCCAAGAGTGCGATTTATTATATAAATATAAATATACATAAACTATATAAATATAATAATGTATGAACATAAAATATCGAAATAAAATATAGAAAAACATAATTGTTAAATAACATAATATTAACATTATTATACATTAACATAATTGTTATACTTCAACTGACTCTAATTCTATGTCGTCTAAATTTTGTAATATAGGAAATATTCCGTCAAAATCTTCTTCAATATCTCCGTATTCATCATCCGTTATTTCTGATGTTGTAGATGGATCGCTATCAATTAATGGTGATGCCAATAAGGATAAAACCTCAGATGGCAGTGTCGGTCTTCGGAGATATTGTTTCTGCCTTCTGATTTTCAAATTGATGCTGGATATATATGGGTCAGAGGATTCCATAGCCCTGCACAAAGTAGCCAAATAAATAAAACATTAACTAAAAAGAACAAAAAGCAACTACAATAGCGTATGTTTACCGAAAAATGAACAGTCAATAAAATTATACCTGTTGTATACATCCA
Source organism: Lasioglossum baleicum (assembly GCF_051020765.1). Taxonomy (NCBI): domain Eukaryota; kingdom Metazoa; phylum Arthropoda; class Insecta; order Hymenoptera; family Halictidae; genus Lasioglossum; species Lasioglossum baleicum. Next base: position 1,271,150 of record NC_134946.1, read on the forward strand.
GTAGATTATTTCTGCGACTATTCTTTCGCGCATGAAATTCTCTGTCGTGTCGGTAAAATTTGTTTCGGCTTTCTGCTGCGTCTTCTGCTAAATACCCTGGAGGCAAGATGGATTGCTGAATGATTTGTTTCCCGTGTACTAGGATCTTGTGCAATGTTGGAGGCATTGGATACCATGAGTATTTTTCTTTGTACAATTTCGCTGTCTCGAAACAAAACGTTTCGAATTTCTCCAAATTTATTGGAAATTGACACGATATAGTCAGTAAAATTATCCTTAGATTCTGAATTAGATCAAGGTCTACGCCCGTGACAGCTGACAGTAATTTT